>NW_028273662.1:600000-900000 GCF_024610735.1 Ursus americanus
TACTTCTCCAGAGAAGACATACAAATGGCCAACAGACACATGAAAAAATGCTCCACATCACTTGCCATCAGGCAAATACAAATCAAAACGACAATGAGATACCACCTTACACCAGTTAGAATGGTTACAATTAACAAGGCAGGGGGCACCTGGGTGTCACAGCGGTTAAGCGTCTGCCTTCGGCTCAGGGCGTGATCCTGGCCTTATGGGATCGAGCCCCACATCAGGCTCCTCCGCTATGAGCCTGCTTCTTCCTCTCCCACTCCCCCTGCTTGTGTTCCCTCTCTCGCTGGCTGTCTCTATCTCTGTGGAATAAATCAATAAAATCTTGGAAAAAAATTAACAAGACAGAAATTTAAAAAAGTCAGAAAGGATCTGAAGAAAGGGGAACCCTCTTACACTACTCGTGAGAATTCAAGCTGGTACAGCCACTTTTGAAACCAATATGGAGGTTCCTCAAGATGTTAAACACAGAGCTATCCTACGACCCACCAATTGCACTACCGGGTATTTACCCCATAGACACAGAGTAATGAAAAGAAGGGCACCTGTATCCCAATGTTCATAGCAGCAATGTCCATAATAGCCAAACTGTGGAAGGAGCCAAGATGTCCTTCAGCAGATGAATGGACAAAGAAGATGTGGTTCATCTATACAATGGACTATTACTCAGTCATCAGAAAGGATGAATACCCCCCATTTGCACCAACGTGGATGGATCAGGAGGGGATTATGCTAAGTGAAATTAAGTCAAGCAGAGAAAGACAATTATCATATGGTTTGACTCCTATGTGGAACGGAAGGAATAGCATGGAGGACATTAGGAGAAGGAAGGGAAAAGTGAAGGGGGGGAATGAGAGTGGGAGATGAACCATGAGAGACTACTAACACTGGGAAACAAACTGAAGGTTGCAGAAAGGGAGGGGAAGAGGAATGGGTAATCCTGGTGATGGGTATTAAGGAGGGCACCTGTTGGGGCACCTGGGAGGCACAGCGGTTAAGCGTCTGCCTTCAGCTCAGGGCGTGATGCCGGCGTTATGGGATCGAGCCCCACAACAGGCTCCTCTGCTGTGAGCCTGCTTCTTCCTCTCCCACTCCCCCTGCCTGTGTTCCCTCTCTCGCTGGCTGTCTCTATATCTGTCGAATAAATAAGTAAATTCTTTAAAAAAAAAAGGAGGGCACGTGTCATAATGAGCACTAGGTGTTATATGCAAACAATGAATCATGGAACACTACATCAAAAACAAATGAAGTACTGTAGGGTGACTAACATCATTTTTAAAAAAGAGAAAGATATGAAATCCATACAGGAATACTGTCAATATTTGCAAAGGACATGAAATCCCGAAAGATTCCACACACACACAAAAAATGTGTTAGAATAAACAAATTCAAGAAAGCTGCAGGATATAAAGTCAATATACAGAGACCTGTTGTCTTTTTTTCAGATTTTATTTATTTATTTGATAGGAAGAGAAAAAGTACGAGGAGGGGGAGTGACAGAAAGAGGGAGAAGCAGACCCTTGCTAAGCAGGGAGCCCAACACGGGGCTCCATCCTAGAACTCTGGGTTCATGACCTGAGCTGAAGGCAGACGCTTCACCTATGGGGCCACCCAGATGACCCAACTTCTTGCATTTCTGTATACTGATGACACACTTTCGCAAAGAGAAATTAAAAAAGCAATGCCATTTACCATTGCATCAAAAAAAAAAATCTAGGAATAAAAGTAACCAAAAATGAGAAAGACAGTACACTCAACACATGGCAGAAAGGAAATGAAAAACACGTGTGTCAAGGCGGGCAGGATGTATGGGTCAAAGATTTGGAAGGCAACACAAACAAATGGAAACTTACGCCATGCTCCTTAACTGGAAGAGTTAATTATGTGAACATGTACATCATACCCAAAGCAATCGACAGATGTGATGAAATCCCTATCTGAATTCTAGCGGCATTATTTGAGGAAATAGAAAACAGTCCTCAAACTTGTATGGAATCACAAAAGACCCCAAATACCCAAAGTAACCTGGAGAAAGAAAGGTGCAGTCAACACACTCCTGGATTTTAAGCTAGATTACAAAGCTGTTGTCATCAAAACAGGATGGTACTGGCATAAACACAGACCCAAGGTCAGTGGAACAGAACAGAAAGCTCAGAAACTTACCCACACGTAGATGATCCTAACTTACAACACAGCAGCAGAAGATATGCCATGAGGGAAGGACTGTCTCTTCAGTGAGCGGTAACAGGCAAACTGGACACTAAATGCAGAAGAATATAACTGGGTCACTTTCTTACACCACACACAAAATTTTTAATGGATGAACGATTTGAACATAAGACCTGAATCCATAAACCTCCAAGAAGACACAGGTACTAAGTCTCTCGACATTGGTTTTGGCAAAGAGTCTTCAGATCAGACACCAAATGCAAAGGCAACAAAAGCAAAAATAAACAAGTGGAACAACTTCAAACTGAAATCTTCCACATGGCAAAAGAAACCAGCAAAAACTAAAAAGGTCACTGTATAATAAGAAAAAAATATCTGCGAATCATATGTGTGAGAAGAGGCTAATATCCAAAATACACACAACACTCATACAAATCAAAAAAAAAAACTGTATAAAAAATGGGGGGAGTATGTGAATAGATACTTTCTAAAGATGGCACATTAGGTGCCAACAGACAGAGAAAGTTGTTCGACATCACTTAATATCCTCAGGGAAACATCATCAAACCCACAATCGGCTATCCCCTCACAACTGTTGGAACAGCAATTGTCCCAGAGACAGACACCAGGTGGGGTCAAGGGTGTGCAGATGAGGAGACACTGTGCACTGTTGGTGGGAATGGAAATTGGTGCAGCCACTGTGACAAACGGTATGCAGGTTCCTGAAAAAATAAATGCAACTACCACCTGGACAAGTAATGGCTCTACTGAGTATTGATTTGGAGAACACAAAAATACTGCCTCAAAAAGACAGATGCACTCCCACGTTCACTGCAGCATTATTCACAAGAACCAGACATGGAAACACAGACCTTGGGGGCCTTATGCCAAGTAACTCAGACACAGAAAGACCAATACCAGATGCTCTCATGTACATTCAATGTGGAATAAACAAATACTGAACGCATAGATACTGAGAGCAGATTGGTAGGTGCCAGACTCGGAGATGGGGTGGTGGGTGAAGGTGGTCAAAGTCTCAATGTTTGAGTGAGAAAATCCTAGTCATGAAATGTTTTGTCAGGCATGGAGACTAAAACTAACCCCGCAGCATGGGGTATAGGTTTCCCTGCTCTTTGAAAGTACATGGATTCTGAGAAAACTTGCACAGCAGAAATGGTGTCAAGAAGGAATGGCCATTAATTTACACGGAACAATTAGATAGTGTCCTCAGACTCCAAAATTCCTTCTCTTTGGCTTTTCTTAGGCCTCAGGACACAAGTTTCTGACGGAGGCCCAGCATAAATGAAGATAAAGCACAGCAGAGGCTCACA
Source organism: Ursus americanus (assembly GCF_024610735.1). NCBI lineage: Eukaryota > Metazoa > Chordata > Mammalia > Carnivora > Ursidae > Ursus > Ursus americanus. Next base: position 603,504 of record NW_028273662.1, read on the forward strand.
GACAGAATTCAAAGTGCTGGTGGCTGGATGCAGAGAGCGGTTCCCAGCGGAAGGAGCTGGTTGGGGTGCACGCCGCCTCTGTCGTGCTTCTCCCCAAAACAGATGCTGAACGCTATTCTCACTGTTCACCTTTTTTCATAAGAGGGAAATCCTCTTCAGGTCTCTTCCTCTTACTGAAGCTGGGTAATAACGTTGTTCTTTCAAGAAAGCCCAATGTCTTACTGTGAACGTTTAAAAAGTGGGGAATACTTGTACTTGAGCATTGCTGAGGGAGGAGATGTGAAAGGTTCTCCCAGACACAAACCTCAGCAGATCCACGAGGAAAGGCACATTCCTCAGCATGTGGAACACGGACTACCTCCTACACCCAGAAACCCTCTCCTTCCCCTCGATCAGGACAACCCACAACAGCTGGGAGTTACCCCAACTCCTCCGTTCTCCTGCTCCTAATAGCTAACCCATCAGCAAATCCTGTGAGCTCCATCTTCAAAATGGACCCAGAATAGGTCTAACCACTCCATCCAAGGCCACCTGTCTGGTCCACAGTGCCTGAGTTCCTGGAAAAGCTTCGTCATTGACCTGCCTTGCCATCTTCAACCCTCTGTCATCTGTTCTCAACACTGTAGCCAGGATGGCCCAGTGAAACAGGGTCTCATGGGGTTATAGCCCTGGAATGGTTTTTTCTGTCACCTCTCTGAGGCCATGTCCTAAGCTGTCTCCTGTGGCCACAGGGCCTTCTTGCTGCTCCTGGACATACCTGAAATTCTCCTGCCCCAGAGCCTTTGCACATGCTTTCCCTTCTGGTAAGAATGCTCTTGATGTGTTCTCACTCACCTTCGGAGAAGTCTGAGTTGGAGTGACAGGAACAGAAGATGAGGCTGTGTGTTGTGTGAGGCTGGTAGCCCAGAAGAATGTTCTCTGCCAGCTCACAGCCTGTGCCTCCCTTGCCCTCAGCCAGGAACTTGCACACAGCCCTAACCTGTCACAACTCTAACCCAGGAGACCCACAGCCACCCCTGCCCAAACCCTGCTGCAGAATGCATTCAGCTCTCCTCTGGGACCCCTGTCAGCTTTACCCAGACCTGGAACTCCCCTGTCTCCTGCAAAGCTCCCGGATTCCACCTCTGCTTCCAAAATCGCAAGGCTTTCATGAGAAAGCTATAATGCTAATTATTGAAAGTTTCGCACCTGCTTTCCCATTCTGTTGCCTCTCTCTCCACCTTCTTTCCTACCTGTGCAAACTGTAACATATCAGTGGAACATGAACATGCTCTGAGACCTGAATCTTTCATTGCAGCTTTCTGAGGACTCCTTATGTGATAAGAAACTAGTGTATCCTACAACAGGGTGTTTTACAACTCTCATCTATAGAATAGTACAGCCCAAATCACTACAATTTTACCTCACTCTTCATGAAGCAGAACACTTTTTCCTTTCTTCTTTTACTTAAATTCCAGTTAGTTCACATGCCATGGAATATTTGCTTCAGGAGTAGGATTTAGTGATTCCTCACCTGCATACAGTACCCGGTGCTCATCACAAGTGCCCTCCTTAATACCCCTCACCCATTTAACACTTCCCCCCACACCCTTGCCCTGCAGCAACACTCAGTTTGTTCTCCAAGGTTGAGTCTATTTCCTTGTTTGCCTCTCTCATCACCCCTCAACTCTCTTCATCTGTTTTTTTTCTGAAATTCCACAAGCGTGAGAGCATAGGATATTTCTCTTTCCTCAATGATTTTGCTTAGCTCAATACACTCTAGGTCCATCTGCATCCTTGCAAATGGTAAGATTTCATTCTTTTTGAAGCTGGGTCATATTCCATTATATATATGCATCCCACTTCTGCTTTATCCATTCATCAGTGCATGGACTTTGGGATTCTCTCCATAGTTTGGCTACTGTGGACATTGCTGCTATAAACATCATGGTGCATGTTCCCCCTTTGAATCTGCATTTTTGTATCCTTTGGGTAAATACCTAGGAGAGCAATTGCTGGATCATGGGGTTGTTCAATGTTTAACTTTTTGAGGAACCTCCACACTGTTTCCCAGACTGGCTGCACCATTTGCATTGCCACCAACAGGATGGGAGGGTTCCCCTTTAAGCAGAACATTATCTGCCGGCAATTTCATAAGAGGAAACAAAACCTCTGGGAGATGCACCCAGGGTCAGGCAAGCAGTTGCAGACTTCACCCCAAGGCTCCTGACGCCAAGCCCCTTGAAGCCACTAGCATGCCACTATCCAAAAGAATTCCCAGACTCTCCTTCTGACTCCACCACCAAAGAAACTACAGAGAGAATATGGCACCTCAAAATATCGAGATAATACATTTAGTAAAACTAGAAAGTCAAGCTCAACTTTTAAAAAGGAACAGGCCAGTTTGGATAATTTTGAATTTTCCCTCCACCCTAATTTTAACTCTTCTGATGAATAAACTAATCCATGATGAAACATCACCGTTGTCAAATGACATCATCCAAGTCTGTATCAGATGAAAATAAGCCACCTAACTCTAGATGCTGGTCACTCAACTATATCTTAGGCCCAATTGAATAAACACTGTTAGATGAAGGAACAAATTAGATGTTACAAACAGGCACAGAGTGAATCTCACCTTCCTTTTCTAACAAAAGAGGGTTGCTAGGAAACAGATGGGCAAAATACATTTGTAAGCAATAAATGGACAGAGAAATTGTGATCCCCTGCAAAGTTCTACCTGCAGGGAAACTAAGTAATTCTTGTACCAAACCCAGAATGCTGACAGCTACTTCAATTTTACTTTGTGGCTCAACTAGAGAAAAGAGAAAAGCCTAGGAGGTTTTGGGATAAAGAGTGGTTTTACCTCCAGCCCTGACATAGATAGGACATTTTGCCAAGCAAAGCTATGCTTTCTCTGAGCACTGGTGTCCTGTGACAAGCTGCCTTGCTGACTCCGATGCTGACGTTCAAAACCTCGGGTGTCTAGGAGCCAGAGCAGAGAAGTGCTGTCAGCTGGGGAGAAGAAGGCACCTCTGACCTAAAGCCTGCACACCTGCTTCAGTTTCTGGGTGAAGGGGCAACACATACTTGTTGTTTATCAGTAATTATCTTCATTCTCCATAGACCAATGACCTTGCCTTTTCTGGAAGGCAGACTTACTCTTCTAAAGAAACCCTCAATTCGTCTATTCCCAATGCAACTAGAGTGGGGTCTGGTTTATGCCCGCCTCCAGGCCCCCACCTGGAGGATTTTCCTGCATGATTCTAATAGCCAATTACCACTAACCCGGGGGCACACGGGGCATAATGCTGAAGTTGGGGGACGACTCTGGGGCATGCTACTGCCACACCTGTGCCTGGGGACCAGGGCACACCCTGCTGAACTCAGGGTACTGCTCAAGATGCATCACCTGCACTGTGTCAGAGAACTGAAGGTGGGGATTGTGTGAAGTCCTTACCCGCACTCTTCCCGGGGAACAGGGGAAACCTTGAAATTCTGCAACCCATCCCACAAAAGCTCAGGTGAGTGGGTGTCCTGGAGTTCACGGGTATGGGGAATAAGGTCAGTTGAGGACATGGGGCAGAAGAGACTTTAAAGGGAAAAAGAAAACTCACCTGAGTCCCCACAATGAACCCTCTCCACATGCCCTTCCAGAACCCTGCCTCCCACCTGGGGTGCACCCTACCCCCGGACCCCCACCCCAGTGCTCGCTGCTCACTCACCAGCAGGGATCTCCACAGGGCAACTCTCTCTCTCTCTCAGTGCCCCTTCTTTGCCCTAAGTCTGCAACCTACTGTGAATCTGGGACTGCCCACAGAGACATAGCTCCACCCCCAAGCGGTGAATGGTTGGGGAGGGTGGTGCCTGAGCCCCTTGGATGCTGGGCAACCCGCCCTCAAGCCCCTGGAACCCTGAAAGTGCAGGGGGCCCAAGAGGCGCCTGCTCGACCCAACACCCGGCACAGGCATGGGTGGGGTCGTGGGCCAGGGTCCCCCCCCACACCTGGCCCCTTCCAGGGACCCCTCTAGCTGCAGACCACCGTCAGAGTCCTGCCCCTTCCCTTTCTGCACCAGCCCTCCCTGCTGGGGTGTGCCTGGTTCTGGGCAAGGCTCTCAGACCCTCCAAGGCTTGGGCTTTAGGAAATGCAATGTTTTTATGCATTTTCAGTATGTACATGTCAGTATGACTTTAATCTTATGGGAGCCAAAGAGGTTCTTTATTTTCTCTTATCTTTATGTTGGCATTTTTGGTTATTGTTTTCTTCTCGAAGCAGATGTACAACATGTGCTTGGGGCAGAAATAGGGCCCATGCTTTCAGGTTTTGCCCAGTCATTTTGAGCCGGGTAAAATGTTAAAGGATAGCTTCCCTGGGAGCCCAGGATCAGGGCCCACAGATGATATAAGATAAAAATTACTTTTATCATTATAATTACTCCTAAATGGAGGAATTTGAGACAAAAGCACCTTCACAAGAGTACCAAGAAATCAAAATGATGCCCACAGAAGGCTACCTGCTCCATGGTCAGCACAGGTAACAGAAGTGTTCACAGTCTCTGGACTCCTGCCCTTCTCTTGCCCAAATCTCTAAAGCACACAGAACACTTAAAATCAGAATTGTAGAACTGCTAGACACCTTAGAGATGTCTGGCACCATTCCCTTGGACTGCAGAATAAAACACAGTAGCTCATTGTCACAAACTAATTTCAACATGAAGTGCCCCCTGGATGCCCTAAGTTCTTTCTCTGCAAATGTTGACTAATGTAAGTCACAGTCATACCATTTAAAAACTACAATGGCTGGGAAGTCATCGTAGGTAAGGGAATATTTTAGCCATGTTTATAAGCATTGGCTCACTTTGTAGAAGAGGCTGAGCTGAGTGTTTTTAAATACTATTTCAGGTACAAGAGAGGAGTTAAGATGGTGGAGGAGTAGGAGACCCCTTTTTCAGCAGGTCCCCTGAGTTGAGCTGGATAGGTACCAGACCAGCCTAAACAACCACGGAATCAGCCTGAGAGGCAGGAAGATACATCTGGATCTCTACAAATGAACATCTCCAGCGCTGAGTATTGAGGTATGAAGCGGGGAGCCTTGAAACCGGGCACAGATATCAGAAGATAAACGGAAGGGGGGGGAGCCGCCATGTTCTGGCACCCGGAAGCAGCAACCACCTGCACCAGGGAGCGGGCAGACTCATGGATGGCACACAGGAGAGAGTGGACTGAGACCGGTGAGCCCAGAGTGTACGCCACCAGGCTTCTCCTGGAACACCGGAATCCCGGTGTGCTCATCAGGCATAGACTGAGACCAGGAGACCCGGGAGCCCACGGGGCGGCTGGCGGCTGGCAGGCCACCTGCACAGGGGATTTGGCGGACTTGCAGTAGGCACCTGCGAAACAGCAGACTGAGACCCTGAACCAGGTGCCGGAGCCACCAGGCTTCTCATGGAACTCTGGAATCCCGGTGTGCTCAGGGGATCCAGACTGAGACCAGGAGCTTCCAGAGAGAGATCAGGTCGTCTGGCGGCTGGCAGCATTAGAAACACAAAGGACAGAGATGCACTAGCCCCGGAATTGAGGCCAGGGACACCAGATGTGGGGCGCACATCCCAGGATGCTACAGGGTTGAGCAGCACCAACAGTAATGGAGTTAAAGTGGCCAGAACAAGGGTGGAGAACGGGCTGCATTCCCTCTGTTCTGTGACAATTCAGCCTCTGCTGCTCTGACTCTCAGAAGAGGCACAGCAGATCACCAGAGAAAGCCGCCAGGGAACAAAAGCCTGGAAATACTGGCCCAGAGCGTGCCCACCCCCATTCACCCTTGCAGGGGACACGGAAACTCTACCCAAACAGGGTTGCCTGAGTATGGGCATGGGAAAATACAAACTCTTAACAATAGAGAACAAATGGATGGTTACCAGAGAGGAGGTGGATAGAGGGATGAGTGAAATAGATGAAGCGGATTAAGAGGACACTTTTCTTGATGACCACTGAGTAATATATAGAATTACTGAATCACTCTATTGTACACCTGAAATGAATGTAACACTGTATGTTAGCTCTACTGGAATTAAAATAAATTTTTTAAAAAGATTTTTCTTTCAGGAACCTCTTTGAAAAAGCTTTTCCTGTGCACTGTGCATAAGCCCTACTTGGGAGGATTCACTCTACAATAATTATTTACTCTATGCCTCGAATTCAGATTTCACTGAGTTCTTACTGTGGATCCCAGCCCACGGGAGCCATGGTCCTTTTCTGTCCAGGTTCAGCACCTATGCATTCAAGATTGGAAGTAGAGACACATGTCACTTCACAGTCCAGAAAGCTATTATTGTTTCTGTTTCAGTGTGAGAGAGTCACAGACTTTGGGACAGGTTTCAGAGCAGGTTTATTATGGATCCTGGATCTCTACTTCAATATTCATTGCCTGGATCCATTTGGCTAATAGGTTCCCTGTGGATGGGCTTGCTTCCAAGCACATACATGGAAGATGCAACGGTGGGTGGGCTTGGTGCGGGACAGGAAGAAGATCAAAAACAGACAAGGGTCCAACCCCTCCCCTGATCCAGGAACTGCTACAGGAGAGGGTACGGGAGGTAGAATCCATGCAAAACTCCAAGGTCACCAGCTGAATACAGAAGGCATAAGTCAAGGGATCTGGAGATGCAGGGGTTGAAGGCTGCTCTGAGCTACCTCTGGGAGGAAGGGAGGGAAGGAATGAGGAGACACTGCCTGCCCCTGGCCCATGCCAGCTGCCCACCACTCCAACACACATCAGTCTACACAACTGACACAGCCTGGGCTCAGGATGGGCTGGCTCAGGTCCCTCAATCCTCAGTGGGACAGCTGGCCTCAGGGCTCAGAGACATGCTGAGGGAGATGAGAGGGAAAGCTGTCCCACCCAGGTCATCCCCTCCATGAGCAGACAGCCCTTCAGAACTGCTAAAAAAAAAAAAAAAACCCACTAACGGGGTTGAAAGACATGCCATGGATGAACTAAGGCATAGAGATATGTAAAATAATATTCATTTTTAAGTTCAGAGCTGTCCGCTCAGAAAGTTGGGAGAGCTTCCCTGAAGAAGACTGAGGGGAGGGCAGGCCATGCTGAAAAGGGAGACATGGCTCTCCTGATTGGGGACCTGCATCCCCCTTCCAGGGCAGGGCATCATCCTCGCATCACCCGAGATCCATGGAAGTGTTCCATCAGGGCCAGATGTTTGTCTCGAGAAGGGTACCCTGGCATCAGACTGCACAGGGCACCAGGGACGAGGGCCAGATGGAGGACGGACAATACCCCGGAGGCCATGGGGCAAGAGCAGAGGCACATGACCTTGAAGATGATGATGAAAAGCAGGAGGTGGCAGCATGGAGCTGGCACGAAGTACCATGGGAGCAGTGCCCACAGCTACACTGACTGGGTGCCTCCTGGCCAGGTGTGGCTGACTTCAGTGGGCTCCAGACTAGACCTGACCACAAGTCTAGGAAGTGTGCACCACCCCAGGCCTCCTCTCCCCTTGCGGCTGCTAGGAATCACAGTCACAGACGCTGGGCAGCTTTCGTGGAAACCAAGCAGTGGCTCCCCCGCACGCTGCACCTCTGGTGGTGGTCCAGTGCGACCCTCATGCCTGGCCAGACACTGATGTCTACCTGTCTCCACACAAATCCACAGACAGGAGGGTGTCCCTGAATTCCACAGCACCTGATGAGACAGATCCACAGAACCCAACACCCAGTGGGTCACTCGGGACCTCACCTATGGTCATGGAGCTCACCATACCTTATTTCTGTCACTTCCCACAGAAAGCCTGTTTCTGATCAACCACAATACCATACATCCTGGTTGCTGACCTGGGGTCATGCCATGAACCCACATGGCACCTTTCTTTAAGTGAAGGCTATGCCTACACCTCCTAGAAAATATTTCTAATGAAGTACAAGTCCATCAGGACTACGGTGTGAACAGTAGCACACAGCCTGCATGGTAGTAGTCAGTAATTCTAACAAGGGTTAACCCCACCCCCATCTCACAAAACCTTCCTCCGTCCCACGGAATTCATGCTCTGCCCTCAGAAAACCCTCCAGGAAACAAACCTTTATCTGAATGCTCTCTTCACCTTCTGCTTCAAATCTTGTCCAACCACAATGATATGAAACTAGAAATCAGTCTCAAGAAAAAAATGGGACAGTCAAAAATAGGTGGAGATTGGGGGGCCTGGGTGGATCAGTTGTTAAGGATCTGCCAGGATCCTGGGATTTAGCCTGGAATCAGGCTCCTTGCTCAGCGGGAAGCCCGCTTCTCCCTCTCCCACCCCCCTGCTTCCATTCCCTCTTTCACTGTCTCACTCTCTGTCAGATACCTAAATAATCTTAAAAAAATATGTGGAGATTTAACAACAAGCTACTGAACAACCAACAGTCAAAGAAGAAATCAAAAAAGATTTTAGAAGTACCTTGACACTGAGGAAAAAGGCAACTTACAAAAACATAAGGGATGCAGCAAAAGTAGCTTTATGGGGGACATTCATAGAAACTCAAGTCTTCATCAATCCATGAGAATGGTCTCCAATAAACAACTTGATTTATGTGGTAAAGAAGTAGAAAATAAAACAACAAACAAAGCCCCAAATTAGTAGAAATAAGGAAATAACAAAAAGGAATGCATAAATAAATCTAACAGAGACTAAAAAGACAAAAAAAAATGAAAGTGAGAGCTGCCTTTTTTGGAAAGATAAACAAAACTGACAAACTTAGCTAGACTCACCAAGAAAGACAGAGGACTCGAATACAATCAGGAAAGAAAGATAATGGATTCCTGTATCATATCAAAATCAAAAGAACTCTTTAAACTTGGACACAACAACTTCTTGCAAGCCACGTCTCTAAAGGCAAAGGAAATAAAAGCAAAAAAGGAACTATTGGCACTTCACCAAGATAAAAAGCTTCTGCAGGGCAAAGCAAATGATCAACAAAACAAAAAGTCAACCTATGGAATCGAAGAAGATATCTGCAAATGATATTACAGATAAAGGGCTAGTATCCAAGATCTATAAAGAACTCCTCAAACTCAACACCCAAAAATGGGCAGAAGACACAAAGAGATACTTCTCCAAAGAAGACATACAAATGGCCAACAGACACATGAAAAAATGCTCCACATCACTTGCCATCAGGCAAATACAAATCAAAACGACAATGAGATACCACCTTATACCAGTTAGAATGGTTAAAATTAACAAGGCAGGGGGCACCTGGGTAGTACAGAGGTTAAGCATCTGTCTTCGGCTAAGGGCGTGATCCTGGCATTACGGGATCGAGCCCCACATCAGGCTCCTCTGCTATGAGCCTGTTTCTTCCTCTCCCACTCCCCCTGCTTGTGTTCCCTCTCTCGCTGGCCATCTCTATCTCTGTGGAATAAATAAATAAAATCTTGAAAAACAAATTAACAAGACAGGAAATTACAAAAAGTCAGAGAGTATGTGAAGAAAGGGGAGCCCTCTTACACTACTCGTGAGAATTCAAGCTGGTACAGCCACTTTTGAACAATATGGAGGTTCCTCAAGACATTAAACACAGAGCTATCCTATGACCCACCAATTGCACTACTGGGTATTTACCCTATAGACACAGAGTAATGAAAAGAAGGGGCACCTGTATCCCAATGTTCATAGCAACAATGTCCATAATAGCCAAACTGTGGAAGGAGCCAAGATGTCCTTCAGCAAATGAATGGACGAAGAAGATGTGGTTCATCTATACAATGGAATATTACTCAGTCATCAGAAAGGATGAATACCCCCCATTTGCACCAATGTGGATGGACCAGGAGGGGATTATGCTAAGTGAAATTAAGTCAAGCAGAGAAAGACAATTATCATATGGTTTGACTCCGATGTGGAATGGAAGGAATAGCATGGAACATTAGAAGAAGGAAGGGAAAAGTGAAGGGGGGGAATGAGAGGGGGAGATGAACCATGAGAGACTATTGACACTGGGAAACAAACTGAAGGTTGCAGAAAGGGAGGGTAGGGGAATGGGTTATCCTGGTGATGGGTATTAAGGAGGGCACGTGTCATAATGAGCACTAGCGGTTATATGCAAGCAATGAATCATGGAACACTTCATCAAAAACAAATGAAGTACTGTAGGGTGACTAACATCATTTTAAAAAAAGAGAACGATATGAAATCCATACAGGAAAACTGTCACTATTTGCAAATGACATGAAATCCCGAAAATTCCACAAAAAAAAACTGTTAATTTAAACAAATTCAAGAAAGCTGCAGGATATAAAGTCAATATACAGAGACCTGTTGTCTTTACTTTTTTTCAGATTTTATTTATTTATTTGAGAGGAAGAGAAAAAGCACATGCAGGGGTAGTGTCAGAAAGAGGGAGAAGCAGACCCTCGCTAAGCGGGGAGCCCTACACGGGGCTCAATCCCAGAACTCTGGGATCATGACCTGAGCTGAAGGCAGACGCTTCACCTATGGGGCCACCCAGATGACCCAACTTCTTGCATTTCTGTATACTGATGACACAAAGAGAAATTAAAAGAGAAATTAAAAAAGCAATGCCATTTACAATTGCATCAAAAAAAATCTAGGAATAAAAGTAACCAAAAATGCGAAAGACATAGTACACTCAACACATGGCAGAAAAGAAATGAAAAACATGTGTGTCGAGGGGGGCAGAATGTGTGGTTCAAAGATTTGGAAGGCAACACAAACAAATGGAAGCATACGCCATGCTCCTTAACTGGAAGAGTTAATTATGTGAACATGTCCATCATACCCAAAGCAATCGACAGATGTGATGAAATCCCTATCTGAATTCCAGTGGCATTATTCAAGGAAATAGATAACAGTCCTCAAACTTGTATGGAATCACAAAAGGCCCCAAATACGCAAAGCAACCTGAATAAAGAAAGGTGCAGTCAACACACTCCTGGATTTCAAGCTAGATTACAAAGATGTTATCAAAACAGGATGGTACTGGCATAAACACAGACCCAAGGTCAGTGGAACAGAACAGAAAGCTCAGAAACTTACCCACACGTAGATGATCCTAACTTACGACACAGCAGCAGAAAATATGCCATGAGGGAAGGACTGTGTCTACAGTGAGCGGTAACAGGCAAACTGGACACTAAATGCAGAAGAATATAACTGGGTCAATTTCTTACACCACCAAAATTTTTAAGGGATGAATGATTTGAACATAAGACCTGAATCCATAAACCTCCAAGAAGACTCAGGTACTAAGTCTCTCAACATAGGTTTTGGCAAAGAGTCTTCAGATCCGACACCAAACGCAAAGCAACAAAAGCAAAAATAAACAAGTGGAACAACTTCAAACTGAAATCTTTCACTTGGCAAAAGAAACCAGCAAAAACTTAAAAGGCCACTGACCCAATAAGAAAAAATATCTGCGAATCATATGTGTGAGAAGAGGCTAATATCCAAAATACACACATCACTCGTACAAATCAAAACAAAAAAAAAATCTGTATTAAAAAATGGGAGAATATGTGAATAGATACTTTCCAAAGATGGCACACAGGTGCCAACAGACAGAGAAAGTTATTCGACATCACTTATATCGTCAAGGAAACATCATCAAAACCACAATCGGCTATCCCCTCACAATTGTTGGAACAGCAATTTTCCCAGAGACAGACACCAGGTGGTGTCAAGGGTGTGCAGACGAGGAGACACTGTGCACTGTTGGTGGGAATGGAAATTGGTGCAGCCATTGTGACAAACGGTATGGAGGTTCCTGAAAAAATAAATACAACTACCACATGACCCAATAATGGCTCTACAGAGTATTGATTTGGAGAATACAAAAATACTGCCTCAAAAAGACAGATGCACTCCCACATTCAGTGCAGCATTATTCACAAGAACCAGACATGGAAACACAGACCTTGGGGGCCTTATGCCAAGTAACTCAGACACAGAAAGACCAATACCAGATGCTCTCATGTACATTCAATGTGGAATAAACAAATACTGAACGCATAGATACTGAGAGCAGATTGGTAGGTGCCAGATTTGGGGATGGGGTGGTAGAAACGGGTGAAAGTGGTCAAAGTCTCAATGTTTGAGTGAGAAAATCCGACAGTCATGAAATGTTCTGTCCAGCATGGAGACTAAAACGAACCCCGCAGCATGGGGTATAGGTTTCCCTGCTCTTTGAAAGTACATGGCTTCTGAGAAACCTTGCACAGCAGAAATGGTGTCAAGAAGGAATGGCCATTAATTTACACGGAACAATTAGTCAGTGTGCTCAGACTCCAAAATTCCTCTCTTTGGCTTTTCTTAGGCCTCAGGACACAAGTTTCTAACGGAGGCCCAGCATAAATGAAGATAAAGCAGAAGCAGAGGCTCACAGACACCATTCAAAATGCTGGCGGCTGGATGCGGAGAGCGGTTCCCAGAGGAAGGACCTGGTTGGGGTGCACGCCGCCTCTGTCGTGCTTCTCCCCAAAACAGATGCTGAACGCTATTCTCACTGTTCACCTTTTTTCATAAGAGGGAAATCCTCTTCAGGTCTCTTCCTCTTACTGAAGCTGGGTAATAACATAGTTCTTTCAAGAAAGCCCAGTGTCTTACTGTGAACATTTAAAAAGTGGGGGATATTGTACTTGAGCATTGCTGAGGGAGGAGATGTGAAAGGTCCTCCCAGACACAAACCTCAGCAGATCCACGAGGAAAGGCACATTCCTCAGCATGCGGAACACGGACTACCTCCTACGCCCTGAGAAACCCTCTCCTTCCCCTCGATCAGGACAACCCACAACAGCTGGGATTTACTCCAATTCCTCCGTTCTCCAGCTCCTAATAGCTAACCAATCAGCAAATCCTGCGAGCTCCATCTTCAAAATGGACCCAGATATGTCTAACCACTCCATCCAAGGGCACCTGTCTGGTCCACAGTGCCTGAGATCCTGGAAAAGTTTCGTCATTGACCTGCCTTGCCATCTTCAACCCTCTGTCATCTGTTCTCAACACTGTAGCCAGGATGGCCCAGTGAAACAGGGTCTCATGGGGTTATAGCCCTGGAATGGCTTTCTGACACCTCTCTGAGGTCATGTCCTAAGTTGTCTCCTGTGGCTACAGGGCCTTCTTGCTGGTCCTGGACATACCTGAAATTCTCCTGCCCCAGAGCCTTTGCACATGCTTTCCCTTCTGTTAAGAATGCTCTTGATGTGTTCTCACTCAACTTCGGAGAAGTCTGAATTGGAGTGACAGGAACAGAAGATGAGGCTGTGTGTTGGGTGAGGATGGTGGCCCAGAAGAAGGTTCTCTGCCAGCTCTCAGCCTGTGCCTCCCTTGTCCTCAGCCAGGAACTTGCACACAGCCCTCACCTGTCACAACACTCACCCAGGAGACCCACAGCCACCCCTGGAGCCCACCCTGCCCACACCCTGCTGCAGAATGCATTCAGCTCTCCTCTGGGACCCCTGTCAGCTTTACCCAGACCTGGAACTCCCCTGTCTCCTGCAAAGCTCCCGGATTCCCCCTCTGCTTCCAAAAGCACACTGACATAAAGCTTTCATGAGAAAGCTATAATGCTAACAGATGAAAGGTTCACACCTGCTTTCCCCTTCTGTTGCCTCTCTCTCCACCTTCTTTCCTACCTGTGCAAACTGTAAAATATCATTGGAACATGAACATGCTCTGAGACCTGAATCTTTCATTGCAGCTTTCTGAGGACTCCTTATGTGATAAGAAACTAGTGTATCCTACAACAGGGTGTTTTACATCTATCCTCTATAGAATAGTACAGCCAAATCACTACAATTTTACCTCACTCTTCATGAAGCAGAACACTTTTTCCTTTCTTCTTTTACTTAAATTCCAGTTAGTTCACATGCCATGGAATATTCGCTTCAGGTGTAGGATTTAGTGATTCCTCACCTGCATACAGTACCCGGTGCTCATCACAAGTGCCCTCCTTAATACCCCTCACCCATTTAACTCTTGCCCCCATGCCCCTGTCCTGCAGCAACACTCAGTTTGTTCTCCAAGGTTGAGTCTATTTCCTTGTTTGCCTCTGTCATCACCCCTACACTCTGTTCATCTGTTTTCTTTCTGAAATTCCACAAGCGTGAGAGCATAGGATATTTGTCTTTCCTCACTGATTTTGCTTAGCTTAATACACTCTAGGTCCATCCACATCCTTGCAAATGGTAAGATTTCATTCCTTTTGAAGCTGGGTCATATTCCATTATATATATGTATCCCACTTCTGCTTTATCCATTCATCAGTGCATAGACTTTGGGATTCTCTCCATAGTTTGGCTACTGTGGACATTGCTGCTATAAACATCATGGTGCATGTTCCCCCTTTGAATCTGCATTTTTGTATCCTTTGGGTAAATACCTAGGAGAGCAATTGCTGGATCATGGGGTTGTTCAATGTTTAACTTTTTGAGGAACCCCCACACTGTTTCCTAGACTGGCTGCACCATTTGCATTGCCACCAACAGGATGGGAGGGTTCCCCTTTAAGCCGAACATTATCTGCTGGCAATTTCATAAGATGAAACAAAACCTCTGTGAGATGCACCCAGGGTCAGGCAAGCAGTTGCAGAATTCACCCCAAGGCTCCTGACGCCAAGCCCCTTGAAGCCACCAGCATGCCACTATCCAAAAGAATTCCCAGACTCTCCTTCTGACTCCACCACCAAAGAAACTACAGAGAGAATATGGCACCTCCAAATATCGAGATAATACATTTAGTAAAACTGGAAAGTCAAGCTCAACTTTTAAACAGGAACAGGCCGCTTTGGATAATTTTGAATTTTCCCTCCACCCTAATTTTAACTCTTCTGATGAATAAACTAATCCATGATGAAACATCACCGTTGTCAAATGACATCATCCAAGTCTGTATCAGATGAAAATAAGCCACCTAACTCTAGATGCTGGTCACTCAACTATATCTTAGGCCCAATTGAATAAACACTGTTAGATGAAGGAACAAATTAGATGTTACAAACAGGCACAGAGTGAATCTCACCTCCGCTTTCTAATAAAAGATGGTTCCTAGGAAACAGATGGTCAAAATACATGTGTAAGCAATAAATGGACAGAGAAATTGTGATCCCCTGCAAAGTTCTACCTGCAGGGAAACTAAGTAATTCTTGCACCAAACCCAGAATGCTGACAGCTACTTCAATTTTACTTTGTGGCTCAACTAGAGAAAAGAGAAAAGCCCAGGAGGTTTTGGGATAATGAGAGGTTTTACCTCCAGCCCTGACATAGATAGGACATTTTGCCAAACATACCTGTGCTTTCTCTGAACACTGGCGTCCTGTGACAAGCTGCCTCGCTGACTTCGATGCTGACGTTCAAAACCTCGGGGGTCTTGGAGCCAGAGCAGAGAAGTGTTGTCAGCTGGGGACAAGAAGTCACCTCTGACCTAAAGCCTGAACACCTGCTTCGGTTTCTGGGCGAAGGGGCAACACATGCTTGTTGTTTAGCAGTAATTATCTTCATTCTCAATAGACCAATGACCTTGCCTTTTCTGGAAGGCAGACTTACTCTTCTAAAGAAACCCTCAATTCGTCTATTCCCAATAAAACTAGAGTGGAACATTTATTTCTCACTTAAATAGAAAACACTGTTATTGTCGACATTGTGTGAATGAACTTTTAAAAACATTTTAGAGAGAAAGGAAGAGACCTTTATTCAAACCCAAGTCAGGACAGCTCCCTGGGAGACACAATCTTCACCAAGAAGGGAGTGCTCCAGGGAAGGAACATTTGGGGCAGGCTTATATATTTTTTCTGTTTTCTTTTAAGTACAGAGTTACACACCACAATGAGGATCTTCTTAGATTCCAGAAATTGACAGACTCGTTCTTATGTTTTCAGTATGTACATGTCAGTATGACTTTAATCTTATGGGAGCCAAAGAGGTTCTTTATTTTTTCTTATCTTTATGTTGGCATATTTGGATATTGTTTTCTTCTCGAAGCAGATGTACAACATGTGCTTGGGGCAGAAATAGGGCCCATGCTTTGAGGTTTTGCCCAATCAATTTGAGCCAGGTAAAATGTTAAAGGATAGCTTCCCTGGGAGCCCAGGATCAGGGCCCACAGATGATATAAGATAAAAATTACTTTCATCATTATAATGACTACTAAATGGAGGAATTTGAGACAAAAGCACCTTTCACAATAGTACCAAGAATTCAAAATGAATCCCACAGAAGGCTACCTGCTCCATGGTCAGCACAGGTAACAGAAGTGTTCACAGTCTCTGGACTCCTGTCCTTCTCCTGCCCAAATCTCTGAAGCACACAGACCACTTAAAATCAGAATTGTAGAACTGCTAGACACCTTAGAGATGTCTGGCACCATTCCCTTAGACTGCAGAATAAAACACAATAGCTCATTGTCACAAACTAATTTCAACATGAAGTGCCCCCTGGATGCACTAAGTTCTTTCTCTGCAAATGTTGACTAATGTAAGTGACAGTCATACCATATAAACACTATGATGGCTGGGAAGTAATCGTAGGTAAGGGAATATTTTAGCCATATTTATAAGCATTGGCTCACTTTGTAGAAGAGGCTGAGCTGAGTGTTTTTAAATACTATTTCAGACCTGTTTTACAGCACCCTCTGAACATACCAGAGCCTGAATGGACTAAAAAAGATAGTTGGTTTCAGGAACTTTAATACCAGAAAAATATTATACTGTCTCTATCCCTAAGGATCTTTGAGTATCTTACCCACAGGTCCTCCACTGAGATAATGATCTTAATGATCACCATTGGCAGAGGTGAAAAGGCCCGCTGAATTCGTTCCAGTTGTCCACATGACAAGAAAATCCTGATACTTGATAGGTTTCCAGATTGAGAAGACCAGAGATAAGAGGGAAATAGTACCCTGTATGGAACAACAAGGGATTTGGAGTCAATTTGGGGATCCCACTTAGGTTTCTGACACTAAAATCCTCTGTGACTCATATCATCCGAGTCCCTGTCTAACCACCTGAAAATGTGCCTAAAAATATCTACACCCTAGTTGAGAAGTTTAAGAGGCAGAATGCTACAAAGAGCCAGTATGATGTCTCTCAAGAACAAGATCTCAGGAAGCCATAATTGCTATTGGGTCTATTTCTTTTCCAGAAGAAAGAACACATGTTGAATCCATATTTCGAATAGATGACTCACCAGATGATTTTCAAACCTGAAGGAAGGCCAAGAAGTCACTCTTGTGTCATATTTCGCTCAGAAATCATGTTGTTGGACCGGTGAGGATGATACAATAGCAACGTCATCACTAACAGTGGGGAGCTTCTAATTTCCATACGACCATGTTGACCCCCTTAGCTCAAAGCCACCAGAGAGGGCAGCTGGGTAGTGGGCACCGTCATCATTATGAGTGGGCAGCTTCCCATTTCCATATGGCCATGTTGACCCCCTTAGCTCAGGACCACCAGAAAGGACAGCTGAGGGGGACCACAGGCCAAGGCTGCCAGGTGTGGCTGGGGTAGGCAGAACTCTGACTTAAGGCTCAACTCCTGTCTAGGTTATTATAATGCTCTTCACAAAGAAAGTGCCATTGTGTGTGAGCCCTCATGTAGAAAAGGTTCAGAATTTCCATTGAGATTCCCTCTCTGACCTTTAGGATATGTAGCAAAGTTCCATTTAATTTTTAAACATTGAAGGACTTCCTGGTTTTCTTTTTGCTATGACTGTGGCTCAATTCCCCTGTGGTCTAAGAATAGAATCTGGTTAATTTCAGGGTTTAACATTTGTAGACTTGATTCATGGCCGCACCTATCATCTATTTGGGTAAAGAGTCTATGACCACTTGAAAATAATGTATTCTGCACTTATTACGGAATGTTCCCTATATGTCAATTAGGTCACATTTGTTACCAATGTTTTGTCTGCTTTTTCTGTCAGATATTGAGAAAGGTATATTAAAATCTTCAAACAATGCTGCTCTATTTATTGTGGCATCAGAGAATCTACCAGTGTTTTAAGGCAAGAGAAACAAAAAGGACAAGAACTGAGGGGATAACTGTGACTATTCACAGATAATACGATTGTGCACATAGAAAATCAAAAACAGTGTTTAAATATCCTATTAGAATTAAAAATGCAATTTAAAATAATAATAATAATAATAATAATAATAATAATAATAATAATAATAAAAATAAAAGAGGTTTCCTGGGAAACAGATGGTCAAAATACATTTGTAAGCAATAAATGGGCAGAGAAATTGGATTGTAGCTTCCCATTGGACAGTTTCTGAAGAAAACGTAGAACCTGTCAATCTTGGGGTAGGACATAAGGTGCACTAACCATTTAAAAGAATTCAGTGGACTTCATAAAAATGTGACATTTGTAAGCAATAAATGGACAGAGAAAATGGATTGTAGCTTCCCATTGGACAGTTTCTGAAAGAAAACGTAGAACCTGTCAATCTTGGGGTAGGACATAGGGTGCACTAACCATTTAAAAGAATTCAGTGGGACTTCATAAAAATGTGACATTTCTCCTTATCTTATGACCATAAGAAAATGAAAAAGTGAACTGCAGGCTGGGAAGTAAAGATTTGCAATACACACACTGACAAAGACTTGTCCATAAAGAATTCCTGCTCATCAACCATAGAGTCTATTTATAAACGAATACTTCAGAAAAGATTGACTGATGGCCAATAAGAACAGGAAAGGGTGCTCTGCAGTATTATTTTCAGGAACAGCAAGGCCTTTCCTAAAATGAAAACATACACACAAACCAGTATTCCCTAGATGGATGACGTCCTTATTTCTGAGGACAGCTTGAAGAACAGACTAGCATCAAAGTAAAGTGATGCAATTCCTGACACTCAGAGGATGGACAATTGACCTCAAACTACAGTACAATTTCTAGGCATCATTCGGTCCTCTGAAGGCAGACAACTACCACACCCCTTCCTACACCACACAGGTTGCTTCCCAACCCCTACCATAAAAGAAGAAGATGAGAAACAGATAGGACTAGTAGGAAATAGCAAAAATCACATGTGGGGATTATCCTGAAACACACTGATCACATAACTAGTGTAAGGAAGTGTAGGGAACTGACAAGGACAGAGACTCAAGAGGTACTTCTTTGGGAAATGCTGTCTGAAATCGTCACACCTTGGTACCAGCTAATGAGGGCTCTGACCATACCCTAGGGTTTGCTCACAAGGGTCTGCAACACCATCGCTGAGGACTGAAACTCTTCAAGACCTCAAAGCTTGCCTGATTGACTATTGGACTAAGAGATTCCCATGTTCTGAAAACAGATATCAACTCATTGAAAGGTTCACCTGGGCTCTTTCGGAGGCCCTACAAGAAGCTGAACCATTCACTGAAAATCAATTGCACACACACACACACACACACACACACCCCTGTCATTTCACCAATTACTTAAACATTCAAGGTTCTTCCTACCTTTTCTTTTACACATTGATATTTATACTCATATGAAATGTCATCATTTCTAATGAACACTGATGTCAAAATAGAGATCCATTGACACAATATTCACAAAATGGAACTTCCCTGCTGTAATTTTCAATATAGCGCTTTTTAAAGTTCATACATATTTTAGGATTTTGGTAACTTATACAGGAGAAGATCAGCATTGAAAAACTCTGAATACTGACGATGAGTTTTAAGCCTAGAGAACAAAAATTGTCCAATTTCATAGATAATAAGGAACCAAAGGGAAAGCATGGAAGCTGTAGTCGAATAATTTTACACATATGTATCCTCTCTTATTCTACTACTGAGGGGCGTGTTTTATTACCACTATACATGCATCAATTGTCTTCCACGTGCACCTTCACAGGTATAATGAATTACTACAGTAGAATGAAATGTCTGGGAACTACTTGGCGGCATCTATAATGAACAATGAAATTTCGATCTTATATTTGGTGAACTTCCACTGTCTGTCCCTTTAGACAATGGACCCTAAACAGAAGGGGGAATGAACCACGAGAGACTATGGACTCTGGGAAACAAACTGAGGGCTTCAGAGGGGAGAGGGGTGGGGGATTGGGATGGGCCAGTGATGGGTATTAAGGAAGGTACATATTGCATGGAGCACTGGGTGTTATATGCAAATAATGAATCAGGGAACACTACATCAAAAACTAAGGAAATACTCTATAGTGACTAACATATCATAATAAAAATTATTAGTAGAAAAAAATTAAAGGTAAAAAAAAAACAATACAGCTTTTCTGTTTCAAGAACAATCACAATTGAGAAAAAACTAACTTCCAATCCCTAAAGCAAAACACAGACCAAGTTCCATTTCACTCCCCTTTATTCACATTCTCTGTGGGTTCTAAGTTATTTCCCTAACTCCTTTCCTGCTCAGCAGGGAGCCCGGGCTCGATCCCAGAACCCTGGGATCATAACCTGAGCCAAAGGCACATGCTTAACTGGCTGAGCCAGCCAGGAGCCCCAGCCATGTTTTTCTTAACCAAAAGGACACTTTCTCACAATGCCTTCACATGACTTCACATGGTACCAGAGACCTGCATTTGCTTCTAGGAGGTTGCAGATGAAGGCAATTGCAAACTCTCACAGTGGTTTATCAAATACAATTACCTGCCTGGTGACAGTGAAACACTTATGAGCCCACGAGAGAGTGCTGTGACACTCAGCTGTGGCTGGGCTGGCACAGAGAACCAAATCCATTTCCCTGCCTGATGTCTGTGAGGAACAGATGCCCCCACTGTGAATGAGACCCTGTCACTGAGCTGTCCAGAGATGACCATTCTCACGGAGGATGAGGATAAAGGACAATGCCTGAGGAGACCTCATCTGTCTCTTATCTTTTCATATTTTTGACAGTGGACAAATCACTGCCTAGGAGTCCCCAACTACCTTAGTTTCATATTTGAATGACCAAGACGTTTTACAAAACACTTAAGATTTTCACCTCACAAATGGCCACAACCACTTAACATAGGGATTCAACATTAAGCAAAGATACTGTTCGTTGGAAGAGAGGTCCTGCCCACTGTTGTTTCTCACTTATATGCTCATCTTCCTTACCTCATGGTAACATAACCACCTTGATTCCTGCTTCTGTCTTCAGGAAGGCTGATGTGACTTGAAGGGCATTACCCTGACATCGTTCTTTCTTAGCAATAAGATGTGGACATTTCCCTAGTCCTACACCCCCAAAGTTGAATCGGAATCAGGATTGAGGAGGCTGATGAGAGTTGAAGGTGTTTTCCTGTACACGGTGGTTTATTACCAATAAGGATGGGTCAGAGTCCTCAAAATTCCAGAACCTTTTCATTAATGCTTCCTACTCGTGAAAGATGATGTACTTTGGTTTTTCCCTGTATAGTGTGGAGACTCAGAGAAAAGTGCTTAGCCCTTTCGTCAGACTTCCTCGACCACCTTGGGGCTGGCTTCCATATTCACAAAGGATGATGTTAGGGCTAAGAGGGTTCCTGTACACCGTTATTTCTTACAGATAAGTGTATGGCATTTTTGTTACATTGCCAGAACCACTTAGCGCCGGGCTTGCCGTCCTCCTGGGGATGAACCCTAACCCTAGTCAGCCCCCAAGGGGCCCCTCCCAAGGGGCCTGGCACCACAACGCCAGGGATTGGGGACCGCCGAGGCCAGTGCCTGAGTCTCCCTGCCGCCCCGCAGCAACCGGGCTGCTATGGGCGCCGCCAGTCATTCAGGGTGAGAGAATGGGCAGGGCCCTCCAAGCCCCGGCAACATTCGAAGGCCCCCCGCGCCAAAACGCTTGGGCGCACACTCCCTCTCACCAGCACCTTAACCTCGGCCTGCCCCTCTGCCTGCCGCAGAGCTGGGGGAACGGGCCTGCTGGTCTCCTGGGGGCTAACACTTACCCTAGGTCGGCCCCCGAGAGGCCCCTCCCAAGGAGCCTGGCACCGCAATGCCGGGGATATGGGAACCCCGAGCCCCAGTGCTGGACTCACTCTGCCACCGCGCAAGCACCCAGTGCACTAGGGGCGTTGCCAGTCATTCAGGAAGTGAGAACGGGCAGGGACCTCCTATCCCCCTGCAACCTTCGAAGGCCCCCCGTACAAAAACTCTGGCTCCCACGCTCCTGCTCGCCAGCTCCCTTACCTCGGCCCACCCCTCCGCTCGCTGCAGAGCTGGCAATCGGGCCTGCTGGCTTCCTGGGGGCTAACCCAATCCCTAGTCGCCCCCGAGGGGCCTCTCCCAAGTGGCCTGGCGCCACATGCCAGGGATTGGGGACCCCCAAGTCACAGCGCCGGACGCACCCTGCCGCCCCACCGCCACAGGGGGCACTAGGGGCGTCGCCAGTCCTTCAGGGCAACAGAACGGGCAGGACTCTCCGAGCCACCTGCGACCTTCGAAGGCACCCCGAGCCAAAGCCAAATGCTCTGGCCCACACTCCTGCTCACCAGCTACCTCACCTCGACCCACACCTCCATTCATCGTACATGGGCGGAACGAGCCTGCCAGCCTCCTGGGGGCGAACCCTAACCCTAGGACGGCCCGCGAGCGGCCCGCCAAAGGGGCCTGTCGCCACAACGCTGTGTATTAGGGACCCCCGAGCCTCAGCGCTGGACTCACCCTGCCGCCCCGCCGCCATCCGGGCCGCTAGGGGTGCCGCTGGTCATTCAGGGCGGGAGAACGGGCAGGGCCCTCTGAGCCCATGGCGACCTTTGAAGGCCCCCCCATCCAAAACGCTTGAGCCCACACTCCCGCTCCTCAGCGCCCTCACCTCGGCCCGCCCCCCGCTCGGTGCAGAGCCGGTGGATGAGGCCTGCCCTCCTCCTGGAGGCTATCCATAATCCTAGGTTGGCCCCTGAGGGGCCCCTCCGTAGGGGCTTGGCACCGCAATGCCTGGGATTGGGGATGCCCGAGCCCCAGTGCCGGACTCACCATGTTGCCCCGCCACCACCTGGGCCGCTAGGAGCACTGTCGGTCATTCATGGAGAGAGCACAGGCAGATCCCTCCAAGCCCCTGGTGACATTCGAAGGCCCCCCGCGCCAAAACGCTTGGGCCCATGCTCCTGCTCGCCTATGCCCTCACCTCGGTCCACCCCTCCGCTCGCAGCACAGCCAGTGGATTGGGACTGCCAGCCTCCTGGGTGTTACCCTAACCTTTGGTGGGCCCCCGAGGGGCCCATCCCAGGTTCCTATTGCCCCAACACCGGGAATTTGGGAATCCCGAGCCCCAGCGCCCGACTCACCCTCCTGCCCTACCGCCACCTGGACCGCTAGGGGCACCGCTGGTCATTCAGGGAGGGAGAAGGGGCAGGGCCCTCCAAGCCTCCAGCGACCTTCGAAGGCCCCCCACACCAAAACGCTAGGGCCCACGCTCCTGCTTGCCAGCGCTCTTACCTCGGCCATCCCCTCAGCTCGCCGCACAGATGGCGGATCGGGCCTGTGGGCCTTCTGGGGGCTAACCCGAACCCTAGGTCGACTCCCTAGTGGCCCCTCCCAAGGGGCCTGGTGCCGCAACGAGGAGGATTGGGGACTTCTGAGACCCAGCGCCGGACTCACCATGCCCCCCCCCACCACCCGGGCCACAAGGGGCACCACCAGTCATTCAGGGCGGGAGAACGGTAGGGCCCTCCAAGCCCCCAGTGACTTTCGAAGGCCCCCTGCGCCAAAGCGCTTGGGACCACGCTCCCACTCGCCATCGCCCTTACCTCGGCCTGACCCTCCTCTTGCTGTACAGCCCGCGGATCAGGCCTCCCAGCCTCCTGGGGGCTAACCCTAACCCTAGGTAGGCCCCCTAGGGGCCCATCCCAAGGGGCCTGGCGCAGCAACGCCGGGGATTTGGGACTACTGAGCCCCAGCGCCGGACTCACCCTGCAGCTCCGCCACCACCTGGGCCGCTAGGGGAGCCACCGGTCATTCAGTGCGGGAGAACGGGTAGGGCCCTCTGAGCCCCGGGAGACCTTTGAAGGCTCCCCACGACAAAACACTTCGGCCCACGCTCCCACTCGCCAGTGCCCTTACCTCGGCCCTCCCCTCCACTCGCCGCACAGCTGGCGGATCGGGCCTGCGGGCCTTCTGGGGGCTAACCCGAACCCTAGGCCTACCCCCTAGTGGTCCCTCCCAAGGGGCCTGGCACCGCAATGACGATTATTGGGGACTCCTGAGCCCCAGCGCCAGACTCACCATGCCCCCCACCGCCACCTGGGCCACAAGGGGCACCACCGGTCATTCAGGGCGGGAGAACGTCAGGGCCCTCTGAGCCCCCAGCGACTTTCGAAGGCCCCCCGCGCCAAAGCGCTTGGGACCACGCTCCCACTCGCCATCGCCCTTACCTCGGCCTGCCCCTCCGCTCACCACACAGCCAGCAGATTGGGCCTCCCAGCCTCCTGGGGGCTAACCCTAACCCCAGGTAGGCCCCCTAGGGGCCCATCCCAAGGGGCCTGGAGCCGCAACACAAGGGATTGGGGACGACTGAGCCCCAGCGCCGGACTCACCGTGCCGCCCCACTGCCACCCAGGCCCCTAGCTGCACCGCCGGTCATTCAGGGCGTGAGAACAGGCAGGGCCCTCCGAGCCACGGGCGGCCTTCGAAGGCACCCCGCATCAAAACGCTTGCGCCCACGCTATCGCTTGTCAGCGCCCTCACCTCGGCCCGCCCCTCCACTCACCGCAAAGCTGGCCGATCTGGCCTGACGGCCTCCTGGGGGCTAACCCTAACCCTAGATTGGCCCACGAGGGGCCCCTCCCAAGGCACCTGGTGCTGCAATGCCGGGGATTGTGGACCCCTGAGCCCCAGCACCGGACTCACCTTGCTTCCCCGCCAACAACCGGGCTGGTAGAGGCGCTGCTGGTCATTCAGGGAGGGAAAACGGGCAAGGCCCCCTTAGCCCCCGGCGACCTTCGAAGGCCACTCGCGCCAAAACGCTTGGGCCCATGTTCCCGCTCGCCAGCACCCTCATCTCGGCCCGCCCCTCCGCTCGCCACACAGCCGGCAGATCGGGCCTGCGGGCCTCCTGGGGGCTAAACCTAACCCTAGGTCCGTCCCCAAGGGGCCCCTCCCAAAGGCCCTGGCGCCGCAAAGCCGGGGATTGGGGAACCCCGAGCCCCAGTGCCACACTCTCCCTGCCGCCCCGCTGCCAACCGGGCCACGAGGGACGCCGTTGGTCATTCAGAGCAGGAGAATGGGCAGGGCCCTCCAAGCCCCTGGCGACCTTTGAAGGCGTCTCGTGCCAAAATGCTTGGGCCCACATTCCCCGCTGGCCAGTGCCCTCATCTCAGCCCGCCCCTCCGCTCGCCGCACAGCTGGCAGATCGGGCCTACTGGCCTCCTGGGGGTAACCCTAACCCTAGGTCGACCCCCAAGCGGGCCTTCCCAAGGGGCCTGGTGCAGCAACGCAGGGGATTGGGGACCCCCGAGCTCCAGCGCCGGACTCACCCTGCCGACCCGACACCACCCGAGCCGCTAGGGGCGCCACCAGTCATTCAGTGCGGGAGAACAGGCAGGGCCCTTCAAGCCCCTGGCGACATTTGAAGGCCGCACTTGCGAAAATGCTTGGGCCCACGCTCCTGCTCCCCAGCACCCACATCTTAGCCCACTCCTCCACTTGCCGCACAGGCTGCAGATCAGGCCTGTCAGCATCCTGGGGGCTAACCCTAACACTTGGTCGGCCCACGAGGGGCCCCGCCCAAGGAGCCTTGCGCCGCAACACCAGGGATTGGGGACACCCGAGCCCCAGCGCCAGACTCTCCCTGCTTCCCCACCGCCAACTGGGATGGTAGGGGCGCCACCGGTCATTCAAGGAGGCAGAAGGGGCAGGGCCCTCTGAGCCCCAGGCAACCTTCGAATACCTCCCTCGCTAAAACGCTTGGGCCCAACTTCCCCATTGCCAGCACCATCACCTTGGCCCGCCCCTCCGCTCACCGCACAACCGGCTGATGAGGCCTGCAGGCCTCCTGTGGGCTAACCCTAACCCTAGGTCGGCCCTCGAGGGGCCCGTCTGATGGGGCCTGGCGCCACAACGCCTGGGATTGCTGACACCCGAGCCCCAGCGCTGGACTAACCGTGCCACCCTGCCGCCACCCGGGCCGCTAGTGGCGCCGCCCGTCATTCAGGGTGGGAGTACGGGTGGGGCCCTCCGAGCCCCCAGCGACTTTTGAAGGACCCCATGCCAAAACGCTTGGACCAATGCTGCCGCTCGCCAGGCCCTCACCTCGGCCCACCCCTCCGCTCTCCAAACAGCGGGCGGATTGGGCCTGCCGGACTCCTAGGGGCTAACCCTAACCATAGGTCGGCCCCCAAGGGGCATATCCCAAGGGGCCTGGCTCCGCAACACAGGGCATTGGGGACCCCCAAGCCCCAGTGCCGGACTCACCGTGTCACCCCGCTGCTACCCGGGCCACTAGGGGTGCCGCCGGTCATTCAGGGCGGGAGAACGGGCAGGGCCCTCTGAGCCTCCGGCGACCTTTGAAGGCCCCCCGCGCCAAAACGTTTGGACACACGCTCCCACTCGCTAGCGCCCTCACCTCGGCCCACCCCTTTGCTGCACACCCGGCTGATAGGGACTGCCGACCTCCTGGGGCCTAAGCCTAACCCTAGGTCGGCCCTCGAGGGGCCCGTCCCAAGGGGCCTGGCGCTGCAACCCCGGGTATTGGGGACCCCCGAACCCCAGCGCTGGACTCACTGTGTTGCCCCGCCACCACCCGGGCCACTAGGAGCACCGTCGGTCATTCAGGGAGGGAGTACGGGCAGATCACTCCGAGCCCCTGGCGACCTTCGAAGGCCCCCCCCGCGCCAAAACGCTTGGGCCCATGCTCCCGCTCACCTGTGCCCTTACCTCGGTCCGCCCCTCCGCTCGCTGCACAGCTTGTGGATCGGGACTGCCAGCCTCCTGGGTGTTACCCTAACCTTTGGTGGGCCCCCGAGGGGCCCATCCCAGGTTCCTATTGCCACAATACCGGGGATAGGGGACTCCCGAGCCCCAGCGCCGGACTCACCCTCCCGCCCTACCGCCCCCTGGGCCGCTAGGGGCACTGCCAGTCATTCAGGGAGGGAGAACGGGCAGGGCCCTCCGAGCCACCGGCGACTTTTGAAGGCCCCCCACACCAAAACGCTTTGGGCCCATGCTCCCGCTCACCTGTGCCCTTACCTCAGTCCGCCACTCCACTCGCCGCACAGCTGGCGGATCGGGCCTCCCAGACTCCTGGTGGCTAACCCTAACCCTAGGTAGGCCCCCTAGGGGCCCATCCCAAGGGGCATGGCGCCGCAACGCCAGGGATTGAGGACTCCCGAGCCCCAGCGTCGGACTCACCCTGCTGCCCCGCCACACCCGGGCCGCTAGGGGAGCCGATTGTTATTCAGGGCGGGAGAACGGATAGGGCCCTCTGAGCCCCTGGAGACCTTTGAAGGACCCCCGCGACAAAATGCTTCGGCCCACGCTCCCGCTCACCAGCGACCTCACTCGGCTCGCCCCTCCACTCGCCGCACAGCTGGTGGATCGGACCTGCCGGCCTCCTGGGGGCTAACCCTAACCCTAGGTTGTCCCCCGAGGGGCCAGTCCAATGGGGCCTGGCGCCACAACGCCTGGGATTGCTGACCCCTGAGCCACAGAGCCGGACTCACCGTGCCGCCCCACCACCACACGGGCCGCTAGCGGCACCGTCGGTCATTCAGGGCGTGAGAACAGGCAGGGCCCTCCGAGCCACGGGCGACCTTCGAAGGCACCCCTCAACAAAACGCTTGTGCCCACACTCCCACTTGTCAGCGCCCTCACCTCGGCCTGCCCCTCCGCTCACCGCAAAGCTGGCCGATCGGGCCTGCCGGCTTCCTGGGGGCTAACCCTAACCATAGGTCAGCCCACGAGGGGCCCCTCCCAAGGCACCTGGCGTCGCAACGCCGGGGATTGTGGACCCCCGAGCCCCAGCGCCAGAGTCACCCTGCTGCCCCGTTGCCACACGGTCCGCTAGGGGCGCCATCGGTCATTCAGGGCGGGAGAAGGGGCAGGGCCCTCTGAGCCCCAGGCAACTTTCGAAGGCCCCCCGCGCCAAAACGCTTGGGCCCATGCTCCCACGCGCCAGCGCCCTCACCTTGGCCCATCCCTCCGCTAGACTCACAGCCAGCGGATCGGGCCTGCCGGCCTCCTGGGGACTATCCCTATTCCTAGTTTGGCCCACTAGGGGCCCATCCCAAGGGGCCTGGCGCAGCAATGCTGGGGATTGGGAACCCCTGATCCCCAGCGCCAGACTCACCCTACTGCCCCGCTGCCACCCGGGCTGGTAGGGGCGCCGCCGGTCATTCACGGCGACAGAATGGGCAAGGCCCTCCGAGTCCCCGGCAACCATCGAAGTCCCCCCACGCCAAAACGCTTGGGCCCTCGCTCCCGCTCTCCAGAGCCCTCACCTCGGCCCACCCCTCCGCTCGACACACAGCTGGCGGATAGGGCCTGCCGGCCTACCGGGGGCTAACCCTAACCCTAGTTCTGTCCTCAAAGGGCCCCTCCCAAGGGGCCTGGCGCCATAGCGCCGGGGATTGGGGAACCCCGTGCCCCAGCGCCGGACTCACCCTGCCACCCCGCCGCCACCCGGGCCGCTAGGGTTGCCGCCGGATATTCAAGGCTGGAAAACGGGCAGGGCCCTTTGAGCCCCCGGCGACCTTCAAAGTTACCCCGCGCCAAAACGCTTGAACCCAGGCTCCCGCATGCCAGCGCCCTCACTTTGTCCTGCCCCTCCGCTCACCGGATAGCCAGTGGATCAGGCCCGCCGGCCTTCTGGTGGCTAAACCTAACCCTAGGTCAGCTCCCAAGGGGCCCCTCCGATGGGGCCTGGCGCCACAACGGCTGGGATTGCTGACCCCGAGCCCCAGCGCGGGACTAACCGTGCCACCCCGCCGCCACCTGGTTTGCTAGGAGCACCATCAGTCATTCAGGGCGGGAAAACAGGCAGGGCCCTCCAAGGCCCTGGTGACCTTCGAAGACCCCCCGTGCCAAAACGATTGGGCCCAAGCTCCTGCTCGCCTGTGCCCTTACCTCGGACCACCCCTCCGCTCGCCGCATAGCTGGCGGATCGGGCCTGTGGGCCTCCTGGGGGCTAACTTAACCCAAGGTCGACCCCCAAATGGCCCTTCCCAAGGTCCTGGCGCCGCAACGCCGGGCATTGGGGACCCCCGAGACCCAGTGCCAGACTCACCCTGCCGCCCCACTGCCACCAGTGCTGCGAGGGGCGCCGTCAGTCATTCAGGGAGGGAGAACGGGCAGGACGCTCTGAGCCCCTGGCGACCTTCTAGGACCCTTGCTCTAAAACTTTGGTCCCACATTCCCACTCGCCAACGCCCTCATCTCAACCTGCCCCTCCGCTCGCCACACAGCCAGCAGATCGGGTCTTCTGGCCTTCTGGGGGCTAACAGCAACGCTTGGTCGGTCCCCTAGAGCCCTTCCGAAGGGGCTTGGCGCCCCAACGCCGAGGATTGGGGACACCGAGCCCCAGTGCCTGACTCACCCTACCGCCTGTCCTCTACCCGGGCCGCTTGGGTAGCCGCCTGTCATTCAGGGTGGAAGAATGTGCAGGGCCCTCCGAGCCCCCGGCAACCTTCGAAGGCCCCCCACACCAAAACGCTTGGGCCCACGCTCCTGCTCGCCAGCGCCCTCATCTTGGCCCACCCCTCCGCTCATTGCAGAGTGGGCGGATCCGGACTGCCGGCCTCCTGGAGGGCAAACTCTAACCCTAGGTTGGCCACAGAGGGGCCCATCCCAAGGTGCCTATCGCCGCAACACTTGGGATTGGGGACCCCCGAGCCCCAGCACCAGACTCTACCCTGCTGTCCTGCCGCAACCCGGGCCACTAGGCATGCTGCCGGTCATTCAGGGCGGGAGAATGGGCAGGGGCTTTCGATCCCCCGGCGACCATCGAAGGCCCCCCGCGCCAAAATGCTTGGGCCCACGCTCCCGCTCGCCAGCGCCCACAACTCAGCCTGCCCCTCCACTCGCTGCACAGCAGGCGGATCGGGCCTCCCGGCCTCCTGGGGAAACCCTCACCTTGGGAGGTCCCCGAGGAGACCCTCCCAAGTGGCCTGGCGGCACAACGTGGGGATTGGGGATCCCCGAGCCCCAGCACCAGACTCACACTGCTGCCCCGCCGGCACCCGGGCCGCTATGGGCGCGGCCGGTCTTTCAGGGCGGGAGAACGTGTAGGGCCCTCCAAGCCCCCAGAGACCTTCAAAGGCCCCCCGCGCCAAAACGCTTGGGCCTACTGTCCCATTCGCCAGAGCCCTTACCTCAGCCCGCCCCTCTGCTCACACACAGCCGGCGAATCGGGTCTCCCAGACTCCAGTGGGCTAACCCTAACCCTAGGTCAGCCCCCGAGGGGCCCCTCCCAAGGGGCCTGGCCACGCAATGCCCGGGATTGGGAACCCCTGACCCCCAGCGCTGGACTCAGCCTGCCACCCAGCCACCACACGGGGCGCTAGGGGCGCCGCAAGACATTCAGTGCGGGAGAATGGGCAGGGTCCTCCAAGTCCCGTTGTCATTCGAAGGCCCACCGCGCCAAAAGGCTTGGGCCCAGGCTCCCGCTCGCCAGCGCCCTCACCTCAGCCCGCCCTTCCACTCACCACACAACTGGCGGATCGGGCCTGCCGGCCTCCTGGGGGCTAACACTACCCCTAGGGCGGCCTCCGAGGGGCCCTTCCCAAGGGGCCTGGTGCCGCAGCACCAGGGATTGGCGACCCCCGAGCGCCAGCCAGGACTCACTTTGCGGACCTGCTGCCACCCGGGCTGCTAGGGGCACCGCCGGTCATTCAGGCTGGGAGAACGGGCAGGGCCCTCTGAGTCCCAGTGAACTTCTAAGGCCCCATGCGCCAAAATGCTTGGGCCCATGCTCCCGCTCACCAGCACCCTCACCTCGGCCCACCCCTCCGCTCGCCGCACAGCCAGTGGATCGGGCCTGCAAGCCTCCTGGGGGCTAACCCTAACCCTAGGCTTGCCCCTGAGAGTAACCTCCAAAGGGTCCTGGTGCAGCAACTCCAGGGATTGGGGCCCCCGAGCCCCAGTGCCGTACTCACCGTGCCATGCCGCCACCACCTGGGCGGCTAAGGGCGCCTCTGGCCATTCAGGGCGGGAGGACTGGCAGGGCCCTTGAATCCCCCGGCGACCTTCCAAGGCCCCCCGCGCCAAAATGCTTGGTCCCACGCTCCAGCTTGCCGGTGCCTTCACCTTGGCCCGGTCCTATGCTACCACACAGCTGGCGGATCATGCCTGCTGGACTCCTGGGAGCTAACACTAACCCTAGGAGGGCCCCAGAGGTGCCCCTCCCAAGGGGCCTGGCGCTGCAACACACGGCATTGGGGACCCCCAAACCGCAGTGCCAGACTCACACTGCCACACTGCCACCACCCGGGCCGCTAGGGGCACCGCTGGTCATTCAGGGCGGGATAACGGGCAGGGCCCTCCAAGCCTCTACCGACTTTCAAAGGCCCCCAGCGACAAAACGCTGGATACCATACTCCTGCTCGCCATCGCCCTCACCTTGGCCCACTCCTCCGCTTGCCGCACAGCCGGGGCATAGGTCCTGCTGGCATACTGGGGTCTAGCCCTAACCCTAAACCCTAATGCCTAACCTTAAACCCTAACCTTAACCCCTAATCCTAACCCTAACGCTAACCCCTAACCCTTACCCTAACCCTAACCCTACCCTAAGCCTAACCCTAAACCCTAATCCTTAAACCCTAAACCCTGACATTAACACTAAACCCTAAACCCTAACCCCTAACCCTAATCCGGAAACCCTAAACATGAAACCCTAACCTTAACCAGTAACCCCAAACCCCAAACCCTAACCATAAACCCTAACCCTACCCCGACCCCTACCATACCCCTAACCCTACCCCTAACCCTACCCCTTCAGCTAACCCTACCCCTAACCCATAACCTAACCCTAAACCTAACCCTAACCCAAACCCTAACCCGTACTCTAACCCTAACTCTAACCCGTACCCTAAACCTAATCCTAACCTGTACCCTAACCCTAACCGTAACCCTAACACGTACTCTAACCCGTACCCTAACCCGTACCCTAACCTTAACCGTAAACTGTACCCTAACCCGTAACTTAAACCATACCCTAAACCTAACTGTAACCCTAACAAGTACCCTAACCCGTACCCTAACCTTAACCCTAAACCCTGACCTTAACCCATACCCTAACTCGTACCATAACCCGTACCCAAACCCTACCCGTACCCTAACACTAACCCGTACCCTAACTGTAACCCTAAACCCTAAACCGTAACCCGTACCCTAACCCTAACCAGTACCTTTACCTTAACCTTAACCCATACCCTAACCCGTACCATAACCCATACCCTAACCCGTGCCCTATCCCTAACCCGGACCCTAACCCATACCTACCCCTAACCTGTACCCTAACCCGTACCCTAACCCATAACCTAACCCTAAATCGTACCCTATCCCTATAGCTAACCTGTTCCCTAACCCGTACCCTAACCCTAAACCTAAACCGTAACCTAACCTGTACCATAACCCTAAACTGTACCCTAACCCTAACCGGTACCCTAACCCTAACCCGTACCTTAAACCGTACCCAAATTGGTAGGCCAATACTTACCCTAAACTGTACCCTAACCCGTACCCTAAACCGTACCCTAATGCGTACCCTAACCCGTACCCTAACCCTAACCCGTACCCTAAACCTAACCCGTACTACAACCCTAACCCTAAACCCAAACCCTAAACCCTAACCCGTACCCTAAACCCTAATCTGTACCCTAACCCATAACCTCCAACCTGTAACCCCTAAACCCAACCCTAACCCGTACCCTCTCCTTACCCTATCCCTAACCCCTACCCTCACCCATACCGTAACCGTAACCCATACCCTAACCTTAACCCGTACCCTAATCCGTACCCTAACCCCGGGGATTGGGTACACCTGAGCCCCACCACAGGACTCAGCCTGCCACTCCTCAGGAAACCATGCCCCTTGGGGCGCCTCAGAGCATCCCCTGCAGGAGAACTGGTAGGGCCCCCCTGAGCCCCCAGCGATCCTCGGCGACCCCCTACACCCCAACCCTGAGGCCCACGCTCATCCCGCCCCAGGCCTTCCCTTCAGCTTGCCACTGAGCTCGTGGCAGAGCCGGCAGATCAGGCCTGCCGGGTTCCTGGGGCCTAGACCTGCCCTAGGTCGGCAGGGTAAGGCCCCTCCCCTGGGGCCCGGTGCCGCAGCCCCAGGGACTTTAGACACCTGAGCTCCACTGCAGGACAAAGCCTGCCAGCCCGCAGGAAACCGTGCCCCTTGGGAGGCTGTAGAGCATTCAGGGCGGGAAAACCAGGAGGGCCCCCAGAGTCCCCGGTGAACTTCGGCGATCCCTAAACCCAACCTTGAAGCCCAAGCTCACCCCACCCCACACCCTCACCTCAGCCCGCGGCGGAGCTCGCCACATACTGGGCAGATCTGGCCTGCGGGGTTCCTGGGCCCCAACCCTAACCCTAGTTCATCTGTGGAGGGGCCCCTCCCCAGGAGCCTGGAGCCGCAGCCACGGGGATTCGGGACACCTGAGCCCCACAGCAGGACTCAGTCTGCCACCCCGCAGGAAACCGTGTGCCTTGGGAGGCCATAGCGAATTCAGGGCGGGAGAACCAGGAGGGCCCTCCTGAGCCACCAGCGAACTTCAGCGGCCACCCGCACCCCAACTCTGAGTCCCACGCTCACCCTCCCCACACCCTCACCTCAGCCCGTGTAGCTCGTCATACAGCCTGCAGATCCAGCCTGCGGGGCTCCTGGGGCCTAACCCTAGCCCTAAGCCGGCCGCGGGTTTGGGGGTCTCCCCAGGAGCCTTATACCGCAGACCCGGGGAATTGGGATATCTGTGCCCCACCGCAGGACTCAGCTTGCCACCCGACAGGAAACCATGCCCCTTGGGGCTCTACGGAGCCTATGGGCACAAGAACTTGGGGAGGCCCCCGGAGCCCATCCCCATCCTTTGGCACCCCCCGTTCCCCAACCCTGAGGCCCATTCTCACCCTCCCCCATGGCCTCCTCTCAGCCGTCCACACAGCTCGCCGCACAGCCTAAAGATTGTCCCTGCCGGGCTCCTGGACCCTAACCCTTACCCTAGGTTGGCCACAGAGGGGTCCCTCCCTAGATTCCTGGCACCACACTCCGGGGGATTGGGGAAACCCAAGCCCCACCGTAGGACTCAGCCTGCAGTCCACAGTAAACTGCACCATTTTGGGGAACAAGAGAGCATTCAGGGCAAGAGAATTGGGGCACACCCTGAGAGCCACTTCTGGTGAACCCCGACCTTTGTGGGCGCTTCCGGATGAAACCCCAAGGCTAACACTCACCCGCCCTTGTGCCCTCATCTCACTCGGCCTGGAGTTCTCTGAGCACTGGGCAGTTCGGACCTGCTGTCTCTTGAGGCCTAACCTAACCCTGGGTCCTCTGCTGAGTGTCCCTCCCCATTTGCCTGCCTCCAAGGCACCAGGCATTGGGCTCACCTCTGCACGACTAGAGGACTCAGCCTGCCCCACAGCAGGAAACTGTCCATTTGGGGCTGCAGCAAGAATTCATAGGAAAATCGGAGGGCCCCCCTCAGCCCATCCCAGGCAACCCCCACTTTCAGAGATCTCCCCAGATCCAATTAGTAGCTTCACACTGACCTTTAAACTTGCTCTCCACGGAGATCTTTTGAAATTCTCCACACTTCCAACCGATGGCATCATCCAGCTTCAGAGACTTACCCAGCTTTAGGTCTTGAGATGGATTAAAATGGGAAGTCACTTCACTGATGACGACGTACTGGTGACCAAAAGATACATGCATAAATGCTTCATATCACTTGGCTTCAGGGAAATGCAAATCTAAACCCCTATAAATGCCATATCACACGAGGCCGAATATCTAAAAATAAGAAGACATGAAACTATACATGTTGGAGAGGATGTGGAGAAACGGGAACCCTCT
The DNA here is from genome assembly GCF_024610735.1 of Ursus americanus. Lineage (NCBI taxonomy): Eukaryota > Metazoa > Chordata > Mammalia > Carnivora > Ursidae > Ursus > Ursus americanus. The sequence goes on from NW_028273662.1 coordinate 638,434, forward strand.
TACACCCCTGTACGAATGCAGTCCGGTACAGCCACTCTTGAAAATGGTACGGAGTATCCTCAAGAAGTTATAAATAAAGCTACCGATGTCCCAGCAATTGCACTACTGCGTATTTACCCCCAGAGACAGAGGTAGTGAACACGGGACACATGCACCCCAGTGTTCATAGCAGCAATATCCATAATAGACAAACTGTGGAAGGAGTGCAGATGACCATGGATAGATGAATGGATAAAGAAGATGTAGATCATATATATAATGGAATATTACTCAGCCATCAGAAAGGATGAATACTTACCATCACACCGACCTGGGTGGAGCTGGAGGGTATTATGCTGAGTGGAATAAGTCAATGAAAGAAAGACAATGATCATAGGCTTTCACTCCTATGTGGAATATCAGAAACAAGGAAGAAGACCATAGGGGAAGGAAGGGAAAATAGAATGGGAAGTCATCAGAGAGGGAGAAAACCCATGATGGACTCTTAACTATCGCAAGAAACTGATGATTGTTGGAGGAGAATTTGGGGGGGGGGTAACTGGGTGAGTAGCATTAAGGAGGTCACACGATACAATGAACACTGGGTGTTACACAAGACTGAAAATTTATTGAAGACTACATCTGAAACGAATGATATAGTGTAAGCTGGCTAATTGAATTTAAATTAAAGAATAAAAGACCTCGAATAAACAATCCTAAATATTTTTATGGAACCACTAAAGATTCCGAACAGCCAGTGCAATGTGGAAAAGAAAAACAAAGCTGGAGGACTCACAATTTCAGATTTCAGGTTATACTACAAAGCTGCAGTCATCCTAACAAGACAGTACGGCACAAAAATAGACACAGCGACAAAAGGAACAGGATACAAGTTCAGACAGAAACCCACAATTATGTGGTCCATGAATCTTCCACAAAGCAAGCAACGATATCAAAAGGGAAAAGGACAGTCTCTACAACAAATGGTGTTGGGAAAACTAGACAGCTACGCACAAAAGAATGAAATTAGACTGCTTTCTTACACAATAAAGACAAACACAAAACAGTTTCAAGACCTCAATATGAGACCTGAATCCATAAAAATCCTACAGAAGGGAAGACAGTAACTTCTTGACATGGACCATACCAACGTTTTTCTAGACTGTGTCCAGAGGCAAAGGAAATGAAAGCAAAAATAAGCTATTGGGAATACAGCAAAATAAAAAGTTTCCACACAGCAGAAGAACAATGAAAACGTAAAAATAATAAGACAACCTACTCAAAGGGAGAAGATATTTGCAAAGATAATATGCAATAAAGGGATAGTGTCCAAAACATATACAAGTGATTCTACTCAACCCCCCAAAAACAAATAATCCAGTTAAAAAATAGGCAGAAGAGGGGCGCCTGGGTGGCACAGCGGTTGAGCGTTTGCCTTCGGCTCAGGGCGTGATCCCGGCGTTCTGGGATCGAGCCCCACATCAGGCTCCTCCGCTATGAGCCTGCTTCTTCCTCTCCCACTCCCCCTGCTTGTGTTCCCTCTCTCGCTGGCTGTCTCTATCTCTGTTGAATGAATAAATAAATCAAATCTTAAAAAAAAATAGGCAGAAGACATGGACAGACATTTCTCCAAAGAAGAAATACAAATGGCCAACAGTCCCGTGAAAAGATGTTCACCATCATTCATCATCAGGAAAATGTAAACCCAAAGTACAATGAGGTAATACCTCAAACCTGTCAGAATGGCTAACATCAAAAGCACAACAAAGAGCAGGTGTTGGAAGGATGTGGATAAAGGGGAATCCTTGCGAACTGTGGGTGGGAATGCAAACTGTGGTGGCCACCGTGGAAAACAGTATGAAGGTTCCTCAAAAAATTAAATATAGAACTACCCTACGATCCAACAATCACACTACTCGTATTTACCCAAAGAATAGGAAAACAGTAACTTAAAAGGATATGTGCACCCCTATGTTTCTTGCACCATTATTTACAATATCACAACATGGAAGCAACCCAAGTGTCTGTAGAAAAATTGACAAATGAGATGATAGATGTGTGTATTCACACACACACACACACACACACACACATACACACACACACACACAATGGAGTATTACTCGGCTTGAAAAAGAATGAAACCTTGCCATTTGCAGCCACATGGATGGAGCTAGAGAGTATTATCCTAACTAAAATCAGTCAGTCAGAGAAAGAAAAATCCCATACGATGTCACTCTAATGGGGAATTTAAAAAACAAACAAAAATAAATAACTAAAAGAGAAAAAGGAGACACACCAAAATACAAACTCTTAACAATAGAGAACAAACAGATGGTTACCAGAGAGGAGGTGGATAGAGGGATGAGTGAAATAGATGAAGGGGATTAAGAGGACGCTTTTCTTGATGACCACTGAGTAATATATAGAATTACTGAATCACTCTATTGTACACCTGAAACGAATGTAACACTGTATGTTAGCTCTACTGGAATTAAAATAAATTTTAAAAAAGATTTTTCTTTCAGGAACCTCTTTGAAAAAGCTTTTCCTGTGCAATGTGCATAAGCCCTACTTGGGAGGATTCACTCTACAATAATTATTCACTCCATGCCTCAAATTCAGATTTCACTGAGTTCTTGCCGTGGAATCCAGCCCACGGAAGACATGGTCCTTTTCAGTCCAGGCTCAGCACCTATGCATTCAAGATTGGAAGTAGAGACACATGACACTTCACAGTCCAGAAAGCTATTATTGTTTCTGTTTCAGTGTGAGAGAGTCACAGACTTTGGGACAGGTTTCAGAGCAGGTTTATTATGGATCCTGGATCTCTACTTCAATGTTCATTGCCTGGATCCATTTGGCTAATAGGTTCCCTGTGGATGGGCTTGCTTCCAAGCACATACATGGAAGATGCAAAGGTGGGTTGGCTTGGTGCGGGACAGGAAGAAGACCAAAAACAGACAAGGGTCCGACCCCTCCCCTGATGCAGGAACTGCTACGGGAGAGGGTACGGGAGGTAGAATCCATGCGAAACTCCAAGGTCACCAGCTGAACACAGGAAGCATAGGTCAAGGGATCTGGAGATGCAGGGGTTGAAGGCTGCTCTGAGCTACCTCTGGGAGGAAGGGAGGGAAGGAATGAGAAGGAGACACTGCCTGCCCCTGGCCCATGCCAGCTGCCCACCAACACGCATCAGTCTATGAGCTGACACAGCCTGGGCTCAGGATGGGCTGGCTCGGGTTCCTCAATCCTCACTGGGATAGCTGGCCCCAGGGCTCAGAGACATGCTGAGGGAGATGAGAGGGAAAGCTACCCCACCCAGGTCATCCCCTCCTTGATCAGACAGCCCTTCAGAACTGCTAAAAAAGAAAAAAAAACCCACTAACGGGATTGAAAGACATGCCATGGATGAACTAAGGCATAGAGATATGTAAAATAACATTCATTTTTGAGTACAGAGCTGTCAGCTCAGGAAGTGGGGAGAGTTTCCCTGAAGAAGACTGAGGGGAGGGCAGGCCATGCTGAAAAGGGAGACATGGCTCTCCTGATTGGGGACCTGCAGCCCCCTTTCAGGGCAGGGCATCATCCTCGCATCACACAAGATCCATGGAAGTGTTCCATCAGGGCCAGATATTTGTCTCAAGAAGGCTACCCTGGCATCGGACTGCACAGGGCACCAGGGACAAGGGCCAGATGGAGGACGGACAATACCCCGTAGGCCATGGGGCAAGAGCAGAGGCACATGACCTTGAAGATGATGATGAAAAGCAGGAGGTGGCAGCATGGAGCTGGCCCGAAAGTACCAAGGGAGCAGTGCCCACAGCTACACTGACTTGGTGCCTTCTGTGCCTTGTGTGGCTGACTTCAGTGGGCTCCAGACTAGTCCTGACCACAACTCTAGGAAGTGTGCACCACCCCCAGCCTCCTCTCCCCTTGCAGCTGCTAGGAATCACGGTCACAGACCCTGGTCAGCTTTCGGGGAAACCAAGCAGTGGCTCCACTGCACGCTGTACCTCTGGTGGTGGTCCAGTGTGACCTTCGTGCCTGGCCAGACACTGATGTCTACCTGTCTCCACACAAATCCACAGACAGGAGGGTGTCCCTGAATTCCACAGCACCTGATGAAACAGATCCACGGAACCCAACACCCAGTGGGTCACTCGGGACCTCACCTATGGTCATGGAGCTCACCATATCTTATTTCTGTCACTTCCCACAGAAAGCCTGTTTCTGATCCCCCACAGTACCATACATCCTGGTTGCTGACCTGGGGTCATGCCATGAACCCACATGGCACCTTTCTTTAAGTGAAGGCTATGCCTACACCTCCTAGAAAATATTTCTAATGAAGTACAAGATCATCAGGACTATGGTGTGAACGGTAGCACACAGCCTGCATGGTAGTAGTCAGTAATTCTAACAAGGGTTATCCCACCCCCCATCTCATAAAACCTTCCTCCTGCCCACTGAACTCATGGTCTGCCCTCAGAAAACCCTCCAGGAAACAAACCTTTCATCTGAATGCTCTCTTCACCTTCTGCTTCAAATCTTGTCCAACCACAATGATATGAAACTAGAAATCAGTCTCAAGAAAAAAATGGGACAGTCAAAAATAGGTGGAGATTTTTGGGGCCTGGGTGGCTCAGTCGTTAAGGATCTGCTTTCAGCTCAGGTCGTGATCCCAGGATCCTGGGATCTAGCCCCGAATCAGGCTCCTTGCTCAGTGGGAAGCCCGCTTCTCCCTCTCCCACCCCCCTGCTTGCGTTCCCTCTCTCGCTGTCTCACTCTCTGTCAGATACTTAAAGAATCTTAAAAAATATGTGGAGATTTAACAACATGCTACTGAACAACCAACAGTCAAAGAAGAAATCAAAAAAATTTTAGAAGTACCTTGACACTGATGAAAAAGACAACCTAGAAAAACTTATGGGATGCAGCAAAAGTGGCTTTATGGAGGACATTCATAGAAATTCAAGTGTTCATCAATCCATGAGAATGCTCTCCAATAAACAACCTGATTTATGTCGTAAAGAATTGGAAAAAAAAAAACAACCAACAAAGCCCCAAATTAGTAGAAATAAGGAAATAACAAAAAGGAAGGCATAAATAAATCCAACAAAGACTAAAAAGACAAAAAAAAAAACAATGAAAATGAGAGCTGCCTTTTTTGGAAAGATAAACAAACTGACAAACTTAGCTAGACTCACCAAGAAAGACAGAGGACTCAAATACAATCAGGAAGGAAAGATAATGGATTCCTGTCTCATATCAAAAGCAAAAGAACTCTTCAACTTTGGACACAACAGCTTCTTGCAAGCCACGTCTCTAAAGGCAAAGGAAATAAAAGCAAAAATGAACTATGGGCACTTCATCAGGATAAAAAGCTTCTGCTCGGCAAAGCAAACAATCAACAAAACAAAAGGCAACCTATGGAATTGAAGAAGATATCTGCAAATGATATTACAGATAAAGGGCTGGTATCCAAGATCTATAAAGAACTCCTCAAACTCAACACCCATAAAATGGGCAGAAGACCCAAAGAGATACTTCTCCAGAGAAGACATACAAATGGCCAACAGACACATGAAAAAATGCTCCAAATCACTTCCCATCAGGCAAATACAAATCAAAACGACAATGAAATACCACCTGACACCAGTTAGAATGGTTAAAATTAACAAGGCAGGGGGCACCTGGGTGGCACAGCGGTTAAGCGTCTGCCTTCGGCTCAGGGCGAGATCCTGGCGTTATGGGATCGATCCCCACAACAGGCTCCTCCGCTGTGAGCCTCCTTCTTCCTCTCCCACTCCCCCTGCTTGTGTTCCCTCTCTCGCTGGCTGTCTCTATCTCTGTTGAATAAATAAATAAATTCTTTAAAAAAAAAAAGGAGGGCACTTGTCATAATGAGCACTAGGTGTTATATGCAACCAATGAATCATGGAACACTACATCGAAAACAAATGAAGTACTGTAGGGTGAATAACAATTTAAAAAAAAAGAGAAAGATATGAAATCCATACAGGAAAACTGTCACAATTTGCAAATGACATGAAATCCCGAAAGATTCCACCAAAAAAAAAAAAAACTGTTAGAATAAAAAAATTCAAACAAGCTGCAGGATATAAAGTCAATATGCAGAGACCTGTTGTCATTATTTTTTCAAATATTATTTATTTATTTGACAGGAAGAGAAAAAGCACGAGCAGTGAGAGTGTCAGAAAGAGGGAAAAGCAGACCCTCGCTAAGCAGGGAGCCCAAAACGGGGCTCGATCCCAGAACTCTGGGATCATGACCTGAGCTGAAGGTAGACGCTACACTTATGGAGCCACCCAGATGACCCAACTTCTTGCATTTCTGTATACTGATGACACACTTTTGCAAAGAGAAATTAAAAAAGCAACGCCATTTACAATTCCATAAAAAATCTAGGAATAAAAGTAACCAAGAATGAGAAAGACATAGTACACTCAACACATGGCAGAAAAGAAATGAAAAATATGTGTGTCCAGGGGGGCAGAATGTATGGGTCACAGATTTGGAAGGCAACACAAACAAATGGTAGCATACGCCATGCTCCTTAACTGGAAGAGTTAATTATGTGAACATGTCCATCGTACCCAAAGCAATCGACAGATGTGATGAAATACCTATCTGAATTCCAGTGTCATTATTCGAGCAAGTAGAAAACAGTCCTCAAACTTGTATGGAATCACAAAAGACACCAAATCCGCAAAGCAACCTGGAGAAAGAGGTGCAGTCAACACACTCCTGGATTTCAAGCAGGATTATAAAGCTGTTGTCATCAAAACAGGATGGTACTGGCATAAACAAAGACACCAGGTCAGTGGAACAGTACAGAAAGCTCAGAAACTTACCCACACATAGATGATACTAACTTACGACACAGCAGCAGAAGATATGCCATGAGGGAAGGACTGTCTCTTCATTGAGTGGTAACAGGCAAACAGGACACTAAATGCAGAAGAATATAACTGGGTCACTTTCTTACACCACACACAAAATTTTTAATGGATGAATGATTTGAACATAAGACCTGAATCCATAAACCTCCAAGAAGACACAGGTACTAAGTCTCTCGACGTTGGTTTTGGCAAAGAGTCTTCAGATCGGACACCAAATGCAAAGGCAACAAAAGCAAAAATAAACAAGTGGAACAACATCAAACTGAAATCTTCCACACGGCAAAAGAAACCATCAAAAACTTAAAAGGCCACTGACCCAATAAGAAAAAAATATCTGCGAATCATATGTGTGAGAAGAGGCTAATATACAAAATACACACAACACTCATACAAATCAAAAAAAAAAAACTATATAAAAAATGGGAGGAATATGTGAATAGATACTTTCCAAAGATGGCACATAGGTGCCAACAGACAGAAAAAGTTGTTCGACATCACTAATCATCGTCAGGGAAACATCAGTCAAACCAACAATCGGCTATCCTCTCACAACTGTTGGAACAGCAATTGTCCCAGAGACAGACACCAGGTGGGGTCAAGGGTGTGCAGACGAGGAAACACTGTGCACTGTTGGTGGGAATGGAAATTGGTGCAGCCACTGTGACAAATGGTATGGAGGTTCCTGAAAAAATAAATACAACTACCCCATGACCCAGTAATGGCTCTACTGAGTATTGATTTGAAGAACACAAAAATGCTGCCTCAAAAAGACAGATGCACTCCCACGTTCACTGCAGCATTATTCACAAGAACCAGACATGGAAACACAGACCTTGGGGGCCTTATGCCAAGTAACTCAGACACAGAAAGACCAATACCAGATGCTCTCATGTACATTCCACGTGGAATAAACAAATACTGAACGCATAGATACTGAGAGCAGGTTGGTAGGTGCCAGATTCAGGGATGGGGTGGTAGAAACGGGTGAAGATGGTCAAAGTCTCAATGTTTGAGTGAGAAAATCCTAGTCATGAAATGTTTTGTCAGGCATGGAGACTAAAACTAACCCCGCAGCATAGGGTATAGGTTTCCCTGCTCTTTGAAAGTACAGGGCTTCTGAGAAACCTTGCACAGCAGAAATGGTGTCAAGAAGGAATGACCATTAATTTACACGAACAATTAGACAGTGTGCTCAGACTCCAAAATTCCTTCTCTTTGGCTTTTCTTAGGCCTCAGCACACAAGTTTCTAACGGAGACCCAGCATAAATGAAGATGAAGCACAGCAGAGGCTCACAGACACAATTCAAAGTGCTAGTGGCTGGAAGCAGAGAGCGGTTCCCAGAGGAAGGAGCTGGATGGGGTGCACGCCGCCTCTGTCGTGCTTCTCCCCAGAACAGATGCTGACTGTGATTCTCACTGTTCACCTTTTTTCATAAGAGGGAAATCCTCTTCAGGTCTCTTCCTCTTACTGAAGCTGGGTAATAACGTAGTTCTTTCAAGAAAGCCCAGTGTCTTACTGTGAACGTTTAAAAAGTGGGGGATACTTGTACTTGAGCATTGCTGAGGGAAGAGATGTGAAAGGACCTCCCAGACACAAACCTCAGCAGATCCACCAGGAAAGGCACCTTCCTCAGCATGCAGAACACCAACTACCTCCTACCCCCCGAGAAACCCTCTCCTTCCTCTCGATCAGGACAACCCACAACACCTGAGAGTTACCCCAATTCCTCTGTTCTCCTGCTCCTAATAGGTAACCCATCAGCAAATCCTGTGAGCTCCATCTTCAAAATGGACCCAGAAGAGGTCTAACCACTCCATCCAAAGCCACCTGTCCGGTCCACGCTGCCTGAGTTCCTGGAAAAGCTTCATCATTGACCTGCTTTGCCATCTTCAACCCTCTGTAATCTGTTCTCAACACTGTAGCCAGTATGGCCCAGTGAAACAGCTTCTCATCGGGTTATAGCCCTGGAATAGCTTTCTGTCACCCTCTTTCACCTCTCTAAGCTCATGTCCTAAGCTGTCTCCTGTGGCCACAGGTCCTTCTTGCTGCTCCTGGAAATAACTGGAATTCTCCTGCCCCAGAGGTTTTGAACATGCTTTCCCTTCTGTGCAGAATGCTCTTGATGTGTTCTCACTCAACTTCGGAGAAGTCTGAATTGGAGTGACAGGGACAGAAGATGAGGCTGTGTGTGTTGGGTGAGGCTGGTGGTCCAGAAGAAGGTTCTCTGCCAGCTCTCCACCTGTGCCTCACTTGTCCTCAGCCAGGAACTTGCACACAGCCCTCACCTGTCACAACTCTCACCCAGGAGACCCACAGCCACCCCTGGAGCCCACCCTGTCCACACCCTGCTGCAGAATGCATTCAACACTCCTCTGGGACCCCTGTCAGTTTACCCAGACCTGGAACTCCCCTGTCTCCTGCAAAGCTCCCGGATTCCCCCTCTGCTTCCAAAATCACACTGGCGCAAGGCTTTCATGAGAAAGCTATAACGCTAACTAATGAAAGGTTCACACCTACTTTCTCTTTCTGTTGCCTTTCTCTCCACCTTCTTTCCTACCTGTGCAAATTGTAACATATCAGTGGAACATGAACATGCTCTGAGATCTGAATCTTTCATTGCAGCTTTCTGAGGACTCCTTATGTGATAAGCAACTAGTGTATCCTACAACAGGGTGTTTTACATCTATCCTCTATAGAATAGTACAGCCCAAATCACTACAATTTTACCTCACTCTTCATGAAGCAGAACACTTTTTCCTTTCTTCTTTTACTTAAATTCCAGTTAGTTCACATGCCATGGAATATTCGCTTCAGGGGTAGGATTTAGTGATTCCTCATCTGCATACAGTACCCGGTGCTCATCACAAGTGCCCTCTTTAATACCCCTCACCCATTTAACTCTTCCCCCCATGCCCCTGTCCTGCAGCAACACTCAGTTTGTTCTGCAAGGTTGAGTCTATTTCCTTGTATGCCTCTCTCATCATCCCTCAACTCTGTTCATCTATTTTCTTTCTGAAATTTCACATGTGTGAGACATAGGGTATTTGTCTTTCCTCACTGATTTTGCTTAGCTTAATACACTCTAGATCCACCCACATCCTTGCAAATGGTAAGATTTCATTCTTTTTGAAGCTGGGTCATATTCCATTATATATAGGTATCCCACATCTGCTTGATCCATTCATCAGTGCATGGACTTTGGGATTCTCTCCATAGTTTGGCTACTGTGATCATTGGTGCTATAAACATCATGGTGCATGTTCCCCCTTTTAATCTGCATTTTTGTATCCTTTGGGTAAATACCGAGGAGAGCAATTGCTGGATCATGTGGTTGTTCAATGTTTAACTTTTTGAGGAACCCCCACACTGTTTCCCAGACTGGCTGCACCACTTTGCATTGCCACCAACAGGATGGGAGGGTTCCCCTTTAAGGAGAACATTATCTGCTGGCAATTTCATAAGAAAAAAACAAAACCTCTGGGAGATGCACCCAGGGTCAGGCAAGCAGTTGCAGAATTCACCCCAAGGCTCCTGACGCCAAGCCCCTTGAAGTCACCAGCATGCCACTATCCAAAAGTATTCCCAGACTCTCCTTCTGACTCCACCACCAAAGAAACTACAGAGAGAATATGGCACCTCAAAATATCGAGATAATACATTTAGTAAAACTAGAAAGTCAAGCTCAACTTTTAAACAGGAACAGGCTGCTTTGGAATATTTTGAATTTTCCCTCCACCCTAATTTTAACTCTTCTGATGAATAAACTAATCAATGATGAAACATCATCTTTGTCAAATGACATCATCCAAGTCTGTATCAGATGAAAAAAAGCCACCTAACCCTAGATGCTGGCCACTCAACCATATCTTAGGCCCAATTGAATAAACACTGTTAGATGAAGGAACAAATTAGATGTTACAAACAGGCACAGAGTGAATCTCACCTTCCCTTTCTAGTAAAAGAGGGTTCTTAGGAAACAGATGGTTAAAATACATGTGTAAGCAATAAATGGACAGAGAAATTGTGATCCCCTGAAAAGTTCTACCAGCAGGGAAACTAAGTAATTCTTGCACCAAACCCAGAATGCTGACAGCTACTTCACTTTTACTTTGTGGCTCAACTAGAGAAAAGAGAAAAGGCCAGGAGGTTTTGGGATAATGAGAGGTTTTACCTCCAGCCCTGACATAGTTAGGACATTTTGCCAAACATACCTGAGCTTTCTCTGAACACTGGCGTCCTGTGACAAGCTGCCTCGCTGACTCCGATGCTGACGTTCAAAACCTCGGGTGTCTTGGAGCCAGAGCAAAGAAGTGCTGTCAGCTGGGGAGAAGAAGGCACCTCTGACCTAAAGCCTGCACACCTGCTTCGGTTTCTGGGTGAAGGGGCAACACATACTTGTTTAGCAGTAATTATCTTCATTCTCAATAGACCAATGACCTTGCCTTTTCTGGAAAGCTGACTTTTCTAAATAAACCCTCAATTCGTCTATTCCCAATGCAACTAGAGTGGAATATTTATTTCTCACTTAAATAGAAAACACTATTATTGTCGACATTGCATGAATGAACTTTTAAAAACATTTTAGAGAGAAAGGAAGAGACCTTTATTCAAACCCAAGTCAGGACAACTGTCTGGGAGACACAATCTTCACCAAGAAGGGAGTGCTCCGGGGAAGGAACATTTGGGGCAGGCTTATATATTTTGTTCTGTTTTGTTTTACATACAGAGTTACACACTACAATGAGGACCTTCTTAGATCCAGAAAGTGACAGATTCTTTCTTATGTTTTCAGTATGTACATGTCAGTATGACCTTAATCTTATGGGAGCCAAAGATGTTCTTTATTTTTTCTTATCTTTATGTTGGCATTTTTTGGTTATTGTTTTCTCCTGGAAGCAGATGTACAACATGTGCTTGGGGCAGAAATAGGACCCATGCTTTGAGGTTTTTGCCCAGTCATTTTGAGCTGGTAAAATGTTAAAGGATAGCTTCCCTGGGAGCCCAGGATCAGGGCCCACAGATGATATAAGATAAAAATTTCTTTTATCATTATAATTACTCCTAAATGGAGGAATTTGAGACAAAAGCACCTTTCACAAGAGTACCAAGAAATCAAAATGATACCCACGAAAGGCTGCCTGCTCCATAGTCAGTACAGGTAACAGAAGTGTTCACAGTGTCTGGACTCCTGCCCTTCTCCTGCCCAAAGCTCTGAAGCACACAGACCACTTAAAATCAGAATTGTTTAACTGCTAGACACCTTAGAGATGTCTGGCACCATTCCCTTGGACTGCAGAATAAAACACAGTAGCTCGTTGTCACAAAATTATTTCAACATGAAGTGCCCCCTGGATGCCCTAAGTTCTTTCTCTGCAAATGTTGACTAATGTAAGTCACAGTCATACCATATAAACACTACGATGGCTGGGAAGTCGTCGTAGGTAAGGCAATATTTTAGCCATGTTTATAAGCATTGGCTCACGTTGTAGAAGAGGCTGAGCTGAGTGTTTTTAAACACTATCAGACCTGTTTTACAGCACCCTCTGAACATACCAGAGCCTGAATGGACTAAAAAAGATAGTTGGTTTCAGTGATTTTAATACCAGAAAAATATTATACTGTCTGTATTCCTTAGGATCTTTGAGTATCTTACCCAGAGGTCCTCCACTGAGATAATGATCTTAATGATCACCATGGGCAGATGTGAAAAGGCCCGCTGAATTCATTCCAGTTGTCCACATGACAAGAAAATCCTGATACTTGATAGGTTTCCAGATCGAGAAGACCAGAGATAAGAGGGAAATAGTACCCTGTATGGAACAACAAGGGATTTGGAGTCAATTTGGGGATCCCACTTAGGTTTCTGACACTAAAATCCTCTGTGACTCATATCATCTGAGTCCCTTTCTAACCACCTGAAAATGTGCCTAAAAATATCTACACCCTAGTTTGAAGTTTAAGAGGCAGAATGCTACAAAGAGCCAGTATGATGTCTCTCAAGAACAGGTGCTCAGGAAGCCATAATTGATATTGGGTCTATTTCTTTTCCAGAAGAAAGAACACATGTTGAATCCATATTTCGAATAGATGACTCACCAGATGATTTTCAAACCTGAAGGAAGGCCAAGAAGTCACTATTGTGTCATAGTTCACTCAGAAATCATGTTGTTGGACTGGTGAGGATGATACGATAGCAACGTCATCACTAAGAGTGGGGAGCTTCTAATTTCCATACGGCCATGTTGACCCCCTTAGCTCAGATCCACCAGAAAGGGCAGCTGGGGAGGGGGCACCGTCATCACTATGAGTGGGGAGCTTCCCATTTCCATATGGCCATGTTGACCCCATTAGCTCAGGGCCACCAGAAAGGACAGCTGAGGGGGACCATAGGCCAAGGCTGCCAGGTGTGGCTGGGGCAGGCAGAACTCTGACTTAAGGCTCAACTCCTGTCTAGGTTATTATAATGCTCTTCACAAAGAAAGTATCATTGTGCGTGAGCCCTCATGTAGAAAAGGTTCAGAATTTCCATTGAGATTCCCTCTCTGACCTTTAGGATATGTAGCAAAGTTCCATTTAATTTTAAACATTGAAGGACTTCTTGGTTTTCTTTTCGGTAAGACTGTGGCTCAATTCCCCTGTGGTCTAAGAATAGAATCTAGTTAATTTCAGGGTTTAATATTTGTAGCCTTGATTCGTGGCCCCACCTATCATCTATTTGGGTAAAGAGTCTATGACCACTTGAAAATAATGTATTCTGCACTTATTATGGAATGTTCCCTCTATGTCAATTAGGTCACATTTGTTACCAATGTTTTGACTGCTTTTTCTGTCAGATATTGAGAAAGGTATATTAAAATCTTCAAACAATGCGGCTCTACTCAACGTTGCATTGGAGAATTTACCAGTGTTAGAAGGCAAGAAAAACAAAAAGTATAAGAATTGAGGGGATAATTGTGACTATTAACAGATAATACGATTGTGTACATAGAAAATCCAAACCAGTCTATAAATACCCTATTAAATTCAAAATGCAATTTATAAATTTGAGATGGAATGTGCTTCCCATTGGACAGTTTCTGAAAGAAAACGTAGAACCTGTCAATCTTGGGGTAGGACATAGGGTGCACTAACCATTTAAAAGAATTCAGTGGGACTTCATAAAAATGTGACATTTCTCCTTATCTTATGACCATATGAAAATGAAAAAGTGAACCGCATTCTGGGAAGTAAAGATTTGCAATACACACACTGACAAAGACTTGTCAATAAAGAATTCCTGCTCATCAACCATAAAAAGTCTATTTATAAACAAATACTTCAGAAAAGATTGACTGATGGCCAATAAGAACAGGAAAGGATGCTCTGCAGTATTATTTTCAGGAACAGCAAGGCCTTTCCTAAAATGAAAACATACACACAAACCAGTATTCCCTAGATGGATGACGTCCTTATTTCTGAGGACAGCTTGAAGAACAGACTAGCATCAAAGTAAAGTGATGCAATTCCTGACACTCAGAGGATGGACAATTGACCTCAAACTACAGTACAATTTCTAGGCATCATTCGGTCCTCTGAAGGCAGACAACTACCACACCCCTTCCTACACCACACAGGTTGCTTCCCAACCCCTACCATAAAAGAAGAAGATGAGAAACAGATAGGACTAGTAGGAAATAGCAAAACTCACATGTGGGGATTATCCTGAAACACACTGATCACATAACTAGTGTAAGGAAGTGTAGGGAACTGACAAGGACAGAGACTCAAGAAGTACTTCTTTGGGAAATGCTGTCTGAAATCGTCACACCTTGATACCAGCTAATGAGGGCTCTGACCATACCCTAGGGTTTGCTCACAAGGGTCTGCAACACCATCGCTGAGGACTTCAAGACCTCAAAGCTTGCCTGATTGACTATTGGACTAAGAGATTCCCATGTTCTGAAAACAGATATCAACTCATTGAAAGGTTCACCTGGGCTCTCTCGGAGGCCCTACAAGAAGCTGAACCATTCACTGAAAATCAATTACACACACACACACACACACACACACACACACACACACACACATCTGGCATTTCACCAATTACTTAAACATTCAAGGTTCTTCCTACCTTTTCTTTTACACATTGATATTTATACTCACATGAAATGTCATCATTTCTAATGAACACTGATGTCAAAATAGAGATCCATTGACACAATATTCACAAAATGGAACTTCCCTACTGTAATTTTCAATATAGCATTTTTTAAAGATCATACATATTTTAGATTTTTGGTAACTTTTACAGGAGAAGATCAGCATTGAAAAACTCTGAATACTTGACAATGAGTTTTAAGCCTAGAGAACAAAAATTGTCCGATTTCATAGATAATAAGGAACCAAAGGGAAAGCATGGAAGCTGTAGTCGAATAATTTTACACATATGCATCCTCTCTTATTCTACTACTGAGGGGCGTGTTTTATTACCACTATGCATGCATCAGTTGTCTTCCACGTGCACCTGCACAGGTATAATGAATTACTACAGTAGAATGAAATGTCTGGGAACTACTTGGCGGCATCTATAATGAACAATGAAATTTCGATCTTATATTTGGTGAACTTCCACTGTCTGTCCCTTTAGACAATGGACCCTAAACAGAAGGGGGAATGAACCACGAGCGACTATGGACTCTGGGAAACAAACTGAGGGCTTCAGAGGGGAGAGGGGTGGGGGATTGGGATGGGCCAGTGATGGGTATTAAGGAAGGTACATATTGCATGGAGCACTAGGTGTCATATGCAAATAATTAATCAGGGAACACTACATCAAAAACTAAGGAAATACTCTATAGTGACTAACATATCATAATAAAAAATTATTATTAGAAAAAATTAAAGGTAAAAAAAAACCAATACAGCTTTTCTGTTTCAAGAACAATCACAATTGAGAAAAAACTAACTTCCAATCCCTAAAGCAAAACACAGACCAAGTTCCATTTCACTCCCGTTTATTCACATTCTCTGTGGGTTCTAAGCTATTTCCCTACCTCCTTTCCTGCTGAGCAGGGAGCCTCGACTCGATCCCAAAACCCTGGGATCATAACCTGAGCCAAAGGCACATGCTTAACTGGCTGAGCCAGCCAGGAGCCCCAGCTCCATGTTTCTCTTAAGCAAAAGGACACTTTCTCACAATGCCTTCACATGACTTCACATGGTACCAGAGACCTGCATTTGCTTCTAGGAGGTTGCAGATGAAGGCAATTGCAATCTCTTACAGTGGTTTATCAAATACGGTGACCTGCCTGGTGACAGTGAAACACTTATGAGCCCACGAGAGGGTGCTGTGACACTCAGCTGTGGCTGGGCTGGCACAGAGAACCAAATCCATTTCCCTGCCTGATGTCTGTGAGGAACAGATGCCCCCACTGTGAATGAGACCCTGTCACTGAGCTGTCCAGAGATGGCCATCCTCACGGAGGATGAGGATAAAGGATAATGCCTGAGGAGACCTCATCTGTCTCTTTTATCTTTTCATATTTTCGACAGTGGACAAATCACTGCCTAGGAGTCCCCAACTACCTTAGTCTCATCTGTGAATGGCCAAGAGGTTTTACAAAACACTTCAGATTTTGACCTCACAAATGCCTACAACCACTTACCATAGGGATTCAACATTAAGCAAAGATACTGTTCATTGGAAGAGAGGTCCTGCCCACTGTTGTTTCTCACTTATATGCTCATCTTCCTTACCTCATGGTAACATAACCACGTTGATTCCTGCTGCCGTGTTCAGGAAGGCTGATGTGACTTGTAGGGCATTACTCTGACATCGTTCTTTCTTAGCAATAAGATGTGGACATTTCCCTAGTCCTACACACCCAAAGTTGAATCGGAATCAGGATTGAGGAGGCTGATGAGAGTTGAAGGTGTTTTCCTGTACAGGGTGGTTTATTACCAATAAGGATGGGTCAGAGTCCTCGAAATTCCAGAACCTTTTCATTAATGCTTCCTGCTCATGAAAGATGATGTACATTGGTCTTTCCCTGTATAGTGTGGTGACTCAGAGAAAAGTGCTTAGCCCTTTCGTCAGACTTCCACGACCACCTTGGGGCTGGCTTCCATATTCAGAAAGGATGATGTTAGGGCTAAGAGGGTTCCTGTACACTGTTATTTCTTACAGATAAGTGTATGGCATTTTTGTTACATTGAGAGAACCACTTAGCGCGGGCTTGCCGGCCTCCTGGGGACGAACCCTAACCCTAGGTCGGCCCATGAGGGGCCTCTCCCAAGGGGCCTGGCACCACAACGCCGGGGATTGGGGATCCCCGAGCCCAGCGCCGGAGTCACCCTGCCGCCCCGCAGCAACCCGGGTTGCTAGGGGGGCCGCCAGTCTTTCAGGGCGAGAGAAGGGGCAGGGCCCTCCAAGCCCCCGGCGACTTTTGAAGTCCCCCCGCACCAAAATGCTTGGGTCCACACTCCCTCTCGCCAGTGCCCTCACCTCGGCCTGCCCCTACGCCTGCCGCAGAGCTGGGGGAACAGGCCTGCTGCACTCCTGGGGGCTAACACTTACCCTAGGTCGGCCCCTGAGGTGCCCCTCCCAAGGAGCCTGGCACCTCAATGCCGGGGATTTGGGACCCCCAGCCCCAGTGCTGTACTCACTCTGCCACCCCCAAGCTCGCAGGGCGCTAGGGTCGTTGCCAGTCATTCAGGAAGTGAGAACGGGCAGGGCCCTCCGATCTGCCTGCGACCTTCAAAGGCCCCCCATGCAAAAACTCTGGCTCCCACCCTCCTGCTCGCCAGCACCCTAACCTCGTCCCACCCCTAAGCTCACTGCAGAGCTGGCGGATCAGGCCTGCTGGCTTCCTGGGGGCTAACCCTATCCCTTGGTCGCCCTCAAATGGCCCCTCCCAAGTGGCCTGGCGCCACATGCCAGGGATTGTGGACCCCCAAGTCCCAGTGCCGGACGCACCCTGCCACCCCACCACCACGTGGGGCACTAGGGGCGTCGCCAGTCCTTCAGGGCAACAGAACGGGCAGGACCCTCCGAGTCACCTGTGACCTTTGAAGGCACCCCGAGCCAAAGCCAAAATGCTCTGGCCCACGCTCCCGCTCTCCAGCGCCCTCACCTCGGCCTGCCCCTCCACTCGCCCCACAGCTGGTGGATCAAGCCTGCCAGCCTCCTGTGCACTAACCCTAACCCTAGGTCGGCGCCGAAGAGGCCGGGTACCGCAACGCCAGGGATGGGGTGCCCCCGAGCCCCTGTGCCGGACTCAACTTGCCACCACCCAGCCACCCAGTCCGCTAGGGGCGCCGCGCGTCATTCAGGGCAGGAGAATGGGCAGGGCCCTCCGAGCCTTCTGTGACCTTTGAAGCCCCCCATGCCAAAACGCTTGGGCCCACGCTCCTTCTCGCCAGCGCCCTCATCTCGGCCTGCCCCTCCACTCCCCTGACAGCCGGCGGATCGGGCCTGCCGGCCTCCTGTGGGCTAACACTATCACTAGGGCGGCCCCCGAGGGGCCCCTCCCAAGGGGCCTGGCGCCGCAAAGCCGGGGATTTGGGACCACAGAGCCCCAGCGTTAGACTCAACCTGCCGCCCTGCCACTACCCGGGCCGCTAGGGGCGCCGCCGCTCATTCAGGGTGGAAGAATGGGAAGGGACTTTCGAGCCCCCGGCCACCTTTGAAGGACCCCCACGCCAAAACGCTTGGGCACACGCTCCCGCTCTCCAGCGCCCACACCTCGGCCTGCCCCTCCGCTCGCTGCACAGCTGGCGGATCGGGCCTCTGGCCCCCTGGGGGCTAACCCTAAACCTAGGTCGGCCCTCGAGGGGCTCATCCGATGGGGCCTGGCGCCACGTCTCTGATTGCTGAACCCCGAGCTGCAGCGCTGGACTCACTGTGCTGCCCCACCAACACCCGGGCCGCTAGCGGCGCCGCCGGTCATTCAGGGCATGAGAACGGGCAGGGCCCTCCAAGCCCCAGGCGACCTTCAAAGGTACCTCCGCCAAAATGTTTCAGCCCACACTCCCGCTCGCCAGCGCCCTCACCTCGGCCCGTCCCTCCACTCGCCACACAACTGGCGGATCAGGCCTGCCGGCCTCCTGGGGGCTAATCCTAATCCTAGGTCAGCTCCCGAGGAGCCCCTCCCAAGGGGCCTAGAGCCGCAACGCCGGGGATTGGGGACCCCTGAGCCCCAGTGTCAGACTCACCCTGCCGGACCGCCGCCACCCGGGCCACTATGGGCGCCACTGGTCACTCAGGGCGGGAGAACGGGCAGGGCCCTCCGAGCCCCTGGCAACTTTCGAAGGTCCCCTGCACCAAAACGCTTGGGCCCGGGCTCACTCTCTCCAGCGCCCTCACATCGGCCCGTCCCTCCGTTCGCCACACAGCTGGCGGATCGGGCCTACCAGCCTCCTGGGGGTTAACCCTAAGCCTAGGTCGGCCCCGGAGGGGCACCTCCCAAGGGGCCTGGCGCCACAACACCGGGGATTGGGGACCCCAGAGCCCCAGCGTTGGACTCAACCTGCCACCCCGCCGCCACCCGGGCCAGTAGGGGCGCCACCGGTCATTCAGGGCGGAGGAACGTGAAGGGCCCTCCGAGCCACCAGAGACCTTCGAAGGCCCCCCGCGCCAAAACGCTTGGGCCCACGCTCCCGCTAGTCAGTGCCCTCACTTCGGCCCGCCCCTCTGCTCGCCGCACAGCCGGCAGATCGGGCCTGCCGGCTTCCTGGGGGCTAACCCTAACCCTAGGTCAGCCCCCGAGTGGTCCATTCCAAGGAGCCTGGCGGCGCAACACCGGGGATTGCGAACCCCCGAGCCCCAGCGCTGGACTCATCCTGCCGCCCCGCCGCCACCCGGCTGCTAGGGGCGCCACAGGATATTCAGTGCGGGAGAAGGGACAGGGCCCTCCGAGTCCCTGTCATCCTTCGAAGGCCCACCAAGCCAAAACGCTTGGGCCCACGCTCCGGCTCGCCAGCGCCTTCACCTCTGCGCCCCTCCGCTCGCCGCACAACTGGCGGATCGGGCCTGCTGGCCTCCTGGGGGCTGACACTAACCCTAGGTCGGCTCCCGAGGGGCCCCTCCCAAGGGGTCTGGCATGGCAAAGCCGGAGATTGGGACCCCCGAGCCCCAGCCAGGACTCACCTTGCTGTCCCGCCACCACCCGGACCGCTAGGGGCACCGCCGGTCATTCAGAGCGGGAGAACAAGCGGGGCTCTCCTAGCCCACGATGACATTCGAAGGAGCCCCGTGCCAAAATGCTTGGGCCCACGGTCCCATTTGCCAGTGCCCTCACTTCGGCCCGCCCTTCCCCTCACCCCACACCTGGCGGATCGGGCCTGCCGGCCTCCTGGGGGCTAACCCTAACCCTAGGTTGGCCCCGGAGGGGCTCGTATGATGGGGCCTGGCGCCACAACGTGTCTGATTGCTGACCCCCGAGCCGCAGCACCAGACTCACCTTGCCGCCCCGCCAACACCCAGGCCTCTAGCGGCGCCACTGATCATTCAGGGTGTGAGAACAGGCAGGGCCTTCTAAGCCCCGGATGACCTTCGAAGGCACCCCGCGCCAAACCGCTTGGGCCCACGATCACGCTTGCCTGTGCCCTCAGCTCGGCCTGCCCCTCCACTCGCTGCACAGATGGCGGATTGGGGCTGCCGGCCTCCAGGGGGCTAACCCTAACCCTAGGTTGGCCCCCAAGGAGCCCCTCCCAAGGGGCCTGGCCTCGCAACGCAGGGATTGCGAACCCCTGAACCCGAGCTCCGAACACACCGTGCCGCCCCGCCGCCACCCGGCCCACTAGGGGCGCCGCCGGTCATTCAAGGCGGGAGAATGGGTAGGTCCCTCCGAGCCCCCGGCGAACTCCAAAGGCTCCCCGCGCCAAAACGCTTGGGCCCACGCTCCCGCTCACCAACGCTTCACCTCGGCCCACCCCTCCGATCGCCACGCAGCCAGGGGATCAGGCCTGCCAGCATATTTGGGGCTAACCCTAACACTATGTCGGCCCCCGAGGGGCCCTTCCCAAGGGGCCTGGCCCACAACGTCAGGGATTCAGACCCCCGAGCCCCAGCGCCGGACTCACCCTGCGGCTCAACTGCCACCCGAGCTGCTAGGGGCTCCGCCGGTCATTCAGGGTGGGAGAACGGGCAGGGCCCTCCAAGTCCCCAGCGACTTTCGAATGCACCCCGCGCCAAAACCCTTTGGCCCATGCTCCCGCTCGCCAGCACCATTACCTCGGCCCGCCCCTCCGCTCACCTCACAGCTGCTGGATCAGAACTGCCGGCCTCCTGGGGGCTCACCCTTACCCTAGGACGGGCCCGGAGCTGCCCCTCCCAACGGGCCTGGTGCCGCAACGCCGGGGATTGGGGACCCCTGAGCTCCAGCGCCGGACTCACCCTGCCGCCCCACTGACACCCGGTCCGCTAGGGGTGCCACTGGTCATTCAGGGCGGGAGAACGGACAGGGCCCTCCGAGCCCGCGGCGACATTCGAAGGCCTCCCGTTCCAAAACGCTTGAGCCCACCCTCCCGCCCCTCAGCGCCCTCACCTCGGCCCGCCCCTCCGCTTGCCGGAGAGCTGGCGGATGAAGCCTGCCCTCCTCCTGGGGGCTACCAATATGCCCTAGGTGGGCCCCTGAGGGGCCTGTCCGAAGGGGCCTGGCACCGCAATGCCTGGGATTGGGGACCCCCGAGCCCCACCGCCGGACTCACCGTGTCACCCCGCCGCCACCCGGGCTGCTAGGGGCACCGCCGGTCATTCAGGGAGCGAGAACGGGCAGGGCCCTCCGATCCCCTGGTGATCTTCGAAGGCAACCTGCGCCAAAATGCTTGGGTCCACGCTCTCGCTCACCAACGCCCTCACCTCAGCCCACCCCTCCGCACGCTGCACAGCTGGCAGATCGGGCCTAACAGGCTCTTGGGGGATAACCCTAACCCTAGGTCGACCCCCGAGGGAATCTCCCAAGGGGCCTGGCTGCCCAACGCCAGGGATTGGGACCCCCAAGCCCCAGCGCCGGACTCACACGGCCGCTGCGACGCCACCGGGCTGCTAGGGGTGCCGCTGGTCATTCAGGGTGGCAGAACGGGCAAGCCCTTCCGAGCCACCTGCAACCTTCGAAGGACCCCCGCACCAAAACGCTTGGGTCCACGCTCCCGCTCGCCAGCGCCCTCACCTCGGCCCGCCCCTCCACTCGTCACACAGCCGGTGGATCGGGCCTGCCGACCTCCTGGGTGCTAACCCTAACTCTTGGTCGACCCCCGATGGGCCCCTCCCAAGGGGCCTGGTGCCACAATACAGGGATTGGGGACACGGAGCCCCAGAGCCAAACTCACGCTGCTGCCTCGCCATCATCCGGGCCACTAGGGGTGCCACAGCTCATTCAGAGCGGGAGAACGGGTAGGGCCCTCCGAGCCCCTGGCAAACTTCGAAGGCCCCCCGCGCCAAAACGCTTGGGACTATGCTCCTGCTCTCCAGCGCCTGCCCCTCGGCCCGCCCCTCCGCTTGCCACACAGCTGGCGGATTGTGCCTGCCAGCCTCCTGGGGGCTAACCCTAACCCTAGGTCGGACCCGAGGGGCCCCTCCCAAGGGGCTTGGCGCCTCAATGTCGGGGATTGGGGACCCCCGAGCCCCAGGGCCCAACTCAACCTACCGCCCCTCCGCCACCCGGGCTGCTTGGGGCGGCGCCGGTCATTCAGGGCGGGAGAATGGGCAGGGCCCTCCGAGCCCTGGGCGACCTTCAAAGGCCATCTGCGCCAAAACGCTTGGGCCTACGCTCCTGTTCGCCACCGCCGTCACCTCGGCCAACCCCTCTGCTCACCGCACATACGGCAGATCGGGCCTGCTGGCATCCTTTAGGCTAACCCTACCCTAGGTCGGCCCCCGAGGGACCACTCCCAAGTGCCTGGCGCCGCCATGCCGGGGATTGGGGACCCGCGAGCACTTGCTGCGGGCTCACCCTGCTGCCCCTCCACGACCCAGCCTGCTAGGAGCAATGTCCTCATGGGTCGGGAGAATGGGCAGGGCCCTCCGAGCCCCCGGCGAATGTCCAAGGCCTCCTGCACCAAAACGCTTGGGCCAACGCTACCACTCACCAGCGCCCTCACTTCGGCCCGTCCCTCCACTCTCTGCACAGCTGGCGGATCGGGCCTGCCATTCTCCTGGGGGCTAACCCGAACCCTAGGTCGGTCTCAGAGGGGACCGTCCCAAGGGGTCTGGCACTGCCACGCTGGGGATTGGGGACCCCCGACCCACAACACCAGATGCACCCTGCCACTCCGCCGCCACCCGGGCCGCTAGGGGCGCCGCCGGTCATTCCGGGCTGGAGAACATGCAGAGCCTTCCGAGCCACCCTCGAACTTCGAAGGCCCCTGTGCCAAAACGCCTGGGACCACGCTCCCGCTCGCCAGAGCCCTCACCTTGGCCCACCACTCCGTAATCCGCTCAGCCGGTGGATGGGGCCTGCCGTCCTCCTTTGGGCTAACCCTAACCCTAGGTCGGCTCACGAGGGGCCCCTCCCAAGGGGCCTGGTGCTGCCACGCCAGGGATTGGGGACCCCCGAGCACCAGGGCCGAACTCACCCTGCCGCCCCACTGCGACCCGGCCCGCTAGGGGCGCCTTCCTCATTCAGGGCGGGATATCGGGCAGGGCCCTCCGAGCCCCCGGCAACCTTCGAAGGCCCCCCGTGCCAAAACGATTGGGCCCAAGCTCCCGTTCGCCAGTGCCCTCACCTCGGCCCATCCTCCGCTCGTCACACAGCTGGCGGAAAGGGCCTGCCGGCCTCCTGGGGGCTAACCCTAAACCTAGCTTGGCCCCCAAGGGGCCCCTCCCAAGGTGCCTGGCGCCACCACGCCTGGGATTGGGGTCCCCCAAGCCCCCTCGCCTGACTCACCCTGCCGCCCCGCCGCCACCTGGGCCGCTAGGGGCGCCGCCGTTCATTCAGGGCGTTAGAACAGGCAG
Source organism: Ursus americanus (assembly GCF_024610735.1). Taxonomy (NCBI): domain Eukaryota; kingdom Metazoa; phylum Chordata; class Mammalia; order Carnivora; family Ursidae; genus Ursus; species Ursus americanus. Next base: position 662,277 of record NW_028273662.1, read on the forward strand.
GGCTCTCCGAGCCCCCGGCAATCTTCCAAACCCTCTCGCCAAAACGCTTGGGCCCACACTCCCACTCGCCAGTGCATTCACGTCGACCCGTCCTTCGGCTCGCAGTACAGCCTACGGATAGGTCCTGCCGGCCTCCTGGAGCTAACACAAACCCTACGTCGGTGCCCGAGGGGCCCCTCCCAAGGGGCCTGGCTCTGCCATGCTGGGGCTCGGAGACCCCCGAGCCCCGGCGGCAGTCTCACCCTGCCACCGCGCCGTGACCTGGCACACTCGGGGCGCTGTCCTCATTCAGGTGGGAGAACGGGCAGGGCCCTCAGAGCCCCGGGCGACATTTGAAGTCCCCCGCACCAAAACGCTTGGGCCCACGGTCCAGCTCGCCAGCGCCCTCACCTAGGCCAGCCCCTCCGCACACCGCACATGTGGCGGATCGGGCCTGCCAGCTTCCTGGGGGCTAACCCAAACCCTACATCAGCCCCCGAGGGGCCCCTCCCAATGGGCCTGGCGCCACCACGCCGGGGATTGGGGACCCCAGATCCCCAGCTCTGGAGCCGCCCTACCGCCCTGCCTCCACCCGGGCCGTTAGGGGCGCTGCCAGTCATTCAGGGCGGGAGAACGGGCAGGGCCCTCCGAGCCCCCGGCGACCTTCGAAGGCCACCCTTGCCAAAATACTTGGGCCCATGCTCCCACTCGCCAACGCCCTCACCTCGGCCCGCCCCTCCACTCGCCGCACAGCCAGCGGATCGGGCCTGCCGGCCTCCTGGGGGCTAACCCTAAACCTAAGTCAGCCCCCGAGGGGCCTCTCCCAAGGTGCCTGGCGCCACAACGCCGGGGTTTCGTGTCCCCCAAGTCCCATTGCCAGACTCACCCTCCCGCCCCGCTGCCACCCGGGCCACTAGGGTCCCCGCCGGTCATTAAGGGCAGGAGAACGGGCAGGGCCCTCCGAGCCAATGGCGACCTTCGAAGGCCCCCGTGCGAAAACACTCAGGCCCACGCTCCCGCTCGCCAGAACCCTCACTCCAGCCCGCCACATCACTCGCCATACAGCGGGCAGATCGGGGCTGCTGGCCTCCGGGGGGATAACTCTAAGCCTAGGTCGGCACCCAAGGGGCCCCTCCCAAGGGGCCTGGCACCGCCATGCCGGGGATTGGGGACTCCCGAGCCCCAGCGCCGGACTCACCCTACCGCCTCACTGTGACCCGGCCCGCTAGGGGCAACGTCCTCATTCAGGGCGGGAGATCGGGCAGGGCCCTCCGAGTCCCCGGCGACCTTTGAACCCCCCCCACGCCAAAACGCTTGGGCCCACGCTCCCGCTCGCCAGCAATCTCACCTCCGCCCGACCATCCACTCGCTGCACAGCTGGCAGATCCAGCCTGCTGGCCTCCTGGAGGCTAACCCAAACCCTAAGTCAGGCCCGAGGGGCCCTTCCCAAGGGGTCTGGTGCCGAAACGCCAGGGATTGGAGATTCCCAAGCCCCAGCACTGGACTCACCCTGCCGCCCCTCTGCAACCCGAGCCGCTAGGTGCACCGTCGGGCTTTCAGCGCAGTAGAACCGGAAGTGCGCTCTGAACCCCCGGTGACTTTCGAATGCCCCCACGCCAAAACGCTTGGGCCCACGCTCCCGCTCTACAGTGCCCTCACCTCGGCCTGCACCACTGCTCGCTACACAGCTGGCGGATCAGGTCTGCCGGCCTCTTGGGGGCTAACACTAACGCTGGTTCGGACCCCGAGGGCCCTTCCCAAGAGGCCTGGCGCCCCAACACCGAGTATTGGGGACCCCCGTGCCCCAGCGCTGGACTTACCATGCCGCCCCACCGCAACCCGGGCCACTAGGGGCATCGCCGGTCATTCAGGTTGGGAGAACGGGCAAGGCCTTCCGAGCCCCCAGGGACTTTCGAAGGCCCCCCCGCGCCAAAAGGCTTTGCCCACACCCCCGTACGCCAGCGCCCTCACCTCGGCGTGCTGCTCTGCTCACAGCACAGCCAGCGAATGAGGCCTGCCAGGTTCCTGGGGGCTAACCCTAAACCTAGGTCGGCCCCCAATGGGCCCCTCCCAAGGAGCCTGGAGCTGCAAGGCCTGAGATTGTGGACCCCCAAGTCCCAGCGCCTGACGCACGCTGCCGCCCCGCCCCACACGGGCCGCTAGGGGCGCCGCCATTCATTCAGGTTGGGAGAACGGGCAGGGCCCTCCGAACCCCCGCCGACCTTCGAAGGCGCCCGGAACCAAAACCCTTGGGCCCTCGCTCACGTTCACCAGCACCCTCTCCTTGGCCCAAATCTCTGCTCGATGCACAGGTGGTGTATCGAGCCTGCGGGGCTCCTGGGGGCCAACCCTAACCATAGGTTGGCCCCCAAGGGGCCCTTCCCAAGGGTCCTGGCGACTCAATGCTGCGGAGGGGGACCCCGTGCCCAAGTGCCGGACTCACCCTGCTGCCCTTCAGCCACCCAAGCCGCTAGAGGACCACCGGTCAATCAGGACAGGAGAAGGGGCAGGGACCTCCAATCCCCCGCTGACTTTTGAAGGCCCCCCGCACAAAAACCTTGGCTCCCATGCCCCTGCTCCCAGCGCCCTCAACTCGGCCCGCCCCTCCACTTGATTCAGAGCCGGTGGATAGGGCCTGCCAAGCTCCTGGGGCTAACCAAAACCCTAGGTCGGCCCCGTGGGGCACATCCCAAGGGGCCTGGCTCTGCAATGCTGGGGATTGGTGATTCAGAGCCCCAGAACCCGACTCACCCTGCCGCACTGTCCCCACCCGGGCCGCTAGGGGCGCCACCGGTCATTCAGGGCGGGAGAATGGTCAGGGCCCTGGAGAAACCAGCGACTTTTGAAGCCTCCCACCAAAATGCAGGGGCCCAGGCTCCGGCTCGCCAGAGCCTTTACCTCGGCCCGCGCACCTCTCGCCGCCCAGCCAGAGGATTGGGCCTGCCGCCTCCTGGGTGCTAACTCTAACCCTAGGTCGGCCCCCTACGAGCCCCTCCCAAGGGGCCTGGCCCCGCAACGCTGCGGATTGGGGATCCCCGAGCCACAGCGCAGGACTCCCCCTGCCGCCCCACCGCCAACGGAGCCGCTAAGGGCGCCACTGGTTATTCAGGGCAGGAGAACAGGCAGGGCCCTTCGAGCCATGGCAACATTCGAAGGCCCAGGGCCTGCCGGCCTCCTGGGAGCTAACCCTAACCATAGGTCGGCCCCCGAGGGGCCCTTCCCAAGGGGCCTGGCATCGCAACGCCGGGGATTGGGGACCCCCAAGACCCAGTGCTGGATGCACCCTGGCGCCCCGCCTCACACGGGCCGCTAGGGGCGCCGCCATTCATTCAGGGTGGGAGAACTGCCAGGGCCCTCCGAACCCCCACCGACCTTCGAAGGCGCCCTGAACCGAAACGCTTGGGCCCAGGCTCATGTTCACCAGCACCCTCACCTCGGCCCAACTCTCCGCTCGACGCACAGGTGGTGTATCGGGGCTGCTGGCCGCCTGGGGTTGACCCTAAGGGTAGGTCGGCCCCCCGAGGGGCCCTTCCCAAGTGGCCTGGCGCCACAACGCCGGGGATGGGGACCCCGAGCCCAAGTGCTGGACTCACCCTCCTGCCCTTCAGCCACCCGAGCCGCTAGGGGCCCCGCCAGTCATTCAGAGTGGGAGAACGGGCAGGTCCCTCTGCGGCCCTGCCGACCTTCGACGGCCCCCCGCACTAAAAAGCTTGGGCTCATGCTCAGTCTCGCCAGTGCCCTCACCTCGTCCCAACCCTCCGCGTGCTGCACAGCCGCTGATTGGGTCCACTGACCTCCTGGGGGCTAACCATAACCCTAGATCGATCCCCAAAGGTCCACTCCCAAGGGGCTTGGCGCAGCAATGCCGGGGATTGGGGACCCCGAACCTCAGCACCTGACTCACCCTGCCGCCCAGCCACCACCCGGGGGCTTGGGGTGCTGCCGATCATTCAGGGCGGGAGAACAGGCAGGGCCCTCGGAGACACGGCGACCTTCGAAGGCCCCCCAGCGCAAAAACGGCAGACCCACCCTTCCACTCAGCAGCGCCCTCACCTCCGTCCGCCACTGCACTCTCCACACAGCTGGCGAATAGGGCCTGCCGGCCTCCTGGGAGCTAAACCTAACCCTAGGTTGCCCCCGAGGGGCCTCTCCCAAGGGGCCTGGCGCCGCATCGCCGGGGATTGGGGACCCCCAAGCCCCAGCGCCGGATGCACCCTGTTGCCCCTCCCCACTCGGGCCGCTAGGGGCGCCGCCGTTCATTCAGGGTGGGAGAAGGGGCAGGGCCCTCCGAACCCCCGCCTATGCTCCAAGGCGCCCCGAATCAAAACGCTTGGGCCCACGCTCACGTTCACCAGCACCCTCAACTCGGCCCGCACCTCTGCTCCTCACACAGCTGGCGACTAGGGCCTGCTGGCCTCCTGGGAGCTAACCCTAACCCTAGGATGGCCCCTGAGGATCCCTTCCTAAGGGACCCGGTTCGGCAACTCCGGAGATTGCGGACCCCCAAGCCCCAGTGCCGGATGCACGCTGCCGCCCCGCCCCACACAGGCCACTAGGGGCGCCGCCATTCATTCAGGGTGGGAGAACTGGCAGGGCCCTCAGAACCCCCGTCGACAATCGAAGGCGCCCCGATCCAAAACCCTTGGGCCCTGGCTCACGTTCACCAGCACCCTCACCTCGGCCCAACTGTCCTCTCGATGCACAGGTGGTGTATCGGGCCTGCGTGGCTCCTGGGGACTAACCCTAACCATAGGTCTGCCCCCGAGGGGCCCTTCCCAAGGGACCTGGAGACGCAACGCTGGGGATGGGGACCCCATGCCCAAGTGCCGGACTCACCCTGCTGCCCTTCAGCCACTCAAGCCGCTAGGGGACCACCGGTCAATCAGGACAGGAGAACGGGCAGGGACCTCCAAGCCCCCGCTGACCTTCGAAGGCCCCCCACGCAAAAACCTTGGCTCTCATGCTCTTGCTCCCAGCGCCCTCACCTCAGCCCGCCCCTCTGCTTGATTCGGAGCCGGTGGATAGGGCCTGCCAAGCTCCTGGGGCTAACCAAAACCCTAGGTCGGCCCCGTGGGGCACATCCCAAGGGGCCTGGCTCTGCAACGCTGGGGATTGGTGACTCAGAGCCCCAGAACCCGACTCACCCTGCCGCACTGTCCCCACCCGGGCCGCTAGGGGCGCCACCGGTCATTCAGGGCGGGAGAATGGTCAGGGCCCTGGAGAAACCAGCGACTTTTGAAGCCTCCCACCAAAATGCAGGGGCCCAGGCTCCGGCTCGCCAGAGCCTTTACCTCGGCCCGCGCACCTCTCGCCGCCCAGCCAGAGGATTGGGCCTGCCGCCTCCTGGGTGCTAACTCTAACCCTAGGTCGGCCCCCTATGAGCCCCTCCCAAGGGGCCTGGCCCCGCAACGCTGCGGATTGGGGATCCCCGAGCCACAGCGCAGGACTCCCCCTGCCGCCCCACCGCCAACGGAGCCGCTAAGGGCGCCACTGGTTATTCAGGGCAGGAGAACAGGCAGGGCCCTTCGAGCCATGGCAACATTCGAAGGCCCAGGGCCTGCCGGCCTCCTGGGAGCTAACCCTAACCATAGGTCGGCCCCCGAGGGGCCCTTCCCAAGGGGCCTGGCATCGCAACGCCGGGGATTGGGGACCCCCAAGACCCAGTGCCGGATGCACCCTGGCGCCCCGCCTCACACGGGCCGCTAGGGGCGCCGCCATTCATTCAGGGTGGGAGAACTGCCAGGGCCCACCGAACCCCCACCGACCTTCGAAGGCGCCCTGAACCGAAACGCTTGGGCCCAGGCTCATGTTCACCAGCACCCTCACCTCGGCCCAACTCTCCGCTCGACGCACAGGTGGTGTATCGGGCCTGCCGGCCGCCTGGGGTTGACCCTAAGGGTAGGTCGGCCCCCCGAGGGGCCCTTCCCAAGTGGCCTGGCGCCACAACGCCGGGGATGGGGACCCCGAGCCCAAGTGCTGGACTCACCCTCCTGCCCTTCAGCCACCCGAGCCGCTAGGGGCCCCGCCGGTCATTCAGAGTGGGAGAACGGGCAGGTCCCTCTGCGGCCCTGCCGACCTTCGATGGCCCCCCGCACTAAAAAGCTTGGGCTCATGCTCAGTCTCGCCAGTGCCCTCACCTCGTCCCAACCCTCCGCGTGCTGCACAGCCGCTGATTGGGTCCACTGACCTCCTGGGGGCTAACCATAACCCTAGATCGATCCCCAAAGGTCCACTCCCAAGGGGCTTGGCGCAGCAATGCCGGGGATTGGGGACCCCGAACCTCAGCACCTGACTCACCCTGCCGCCCAGCCACCACCCGGGGGCTTGGGGTGCTGCCGATCATTCAGGGCGGGAGAACAGGCAGGGCCCTCGGAGACACGGCGACCTTCGAAGGCCCCCCAGCGCAAAAACGGCAGACCCACCCTTCCACTCAGCAGCGCCCTCACCTCCGTCCGCCACTGCACTCTCCACACAGCTGGCGAATAGGGCCTGCCGGCCTCCTGGGAGCTAAACCGTACCCTAGGTTGCCCCCGAGGGGCCTCTCCCAAGGGGCCTGGCGCCGCATCGCCGGGGATTGGGGACCCCCAAGCCCCAGCGCCAGATGCACCCTGTTGCCCCTCCCCACTCGGGCCGCTAGGGGCGCCGCCGTTCATTCAGGGTGGGAGAAGGGGCAGGGCCCTCCGAACCCCCGCCCATGCTCCAAGGCGCCCCGAATCAAAACGCTTGGGCCCACGCTCACGTTCACCAGCACCCTCAACTCGGCCCGCACCTCTGCTCCTCACACAGCTGGCGACTAGGGCCTGCTGCCCTCCTGGGAGCTAACCCTAACCCTAGGACGGCCCCTGAGGATCCCTTCCTAAGGGGCCTGGCGCTGCAATGCCGGGGATTGTGGACCCCCAAGTCCCAGTGCCAGACGCACGCTGCCGCCCCGCCCCACACAGGCCGCTAGGGGCGCCGCCATTCATTCAGGTTGGGAGAATGGGCAGGGCCCTCCGAACCCCCGTCGACCTTCGAAGGCGCCCGGAACCAAAACCCTTGGGCCCTGGCTCACGTTCACCAGCACCCTCTCCTTGGCCCAACTCTCCGCTCGATGCACAGGTGGTGTATCGAGCCTGCGGGGCTCCTGGGGGCCAACCCTAACCATAGGTTGGCCCCCGAGGGGCCCTTCCCAAGGGTCCTGGCGACTCAATGCTGGGGAGGGGGACCCCGTGCCCAAGTGCCGGACTCACCCTGCTGCCCTTCAGCCACCCAAGCCGCTAGGGGACCACCGGTCAATCAGGACAGGAGAAGGGGCAGGGACCTCCAAGCCCCTGCTGACTTTTGAAGGCCCCCCGTGCAAAAACCTTGGCTCCCATGCTCCTGCTCCCAGCGCCCGCACCTCGGCCCGCCCCTCCACTTGATTCAGAGCCGGTGGATAGGGCCTGCCAAGCTCCTGGGGCTAACCAAAACCCCAGGTCGGCCCCGTGGGGCACATCCCAAGGGGCCTGGCTCTGCAACGCTGGGGATTGGTGACTCAGAGCCCCAGAACCCGACTCACCCTGCCGCACTGTCGCCACCCAGACCGATGGGGCGCCGCCGGTCATTCAGGGCAGAAGAACTGACAGGGCCCTGGAGAAACCAGGGACTTTGAAGCCTCCCGGCAAAATATAGGGGCCCACGCTCCCGCTCCCAGAGCCGTTACCTTGGCCCGCGCACCTCTCGCTGCCCAGCCAGAGGATTGGGCCTGCCGCCTCCTGAGTGCTAACTCTAACCCTAGGTCGGCCCCCTACGAGCCCCTCCCAAGGGGCCTGGCCCCGCAACGCTGGGGATTGGGGATCCCCGAGCCGCAGCGCGGGACTCCCCGTGCCACCCCACCACCAAAGGAGCCGCTAAGGGCGCCGCTGGTTATTCAGGGCAGGAGAACAGGCAGGGCCCTTCAAGCCATGGCAACATTCGAAGGCCCAGGGCCTGCTGGCCTCCTGGGAGCTAACCCTAACCATAGGTCGGCCCCCGAGGGGCACTTCCCAAGTGGCCTAGCGCCACAACGCCGGGGATGGGGACCCCGAGCCCAAGTGCTGGACTCACCCTGCTCCCCTTCAGCCACCCGAGCCGCTAGGGGCCCCGCCGGTCATTCAGAGAGGGAGAATGGGCAGGTCTCTCTGAGGCCCCGCTGAGCTTCGAAAGCCCCCGCACGAAAAAGCGTGGGCTCATGCTCAGTCTCGCCAGTACCCTCACCTCATCCCAACCTTCCGCGTAACGCTCAGCCTCTGATCGTGTCCACCTGCCTCCTGGGGGCTAACTATATCCCTAGATCGATCCCCAAAGGACCACTCCCAAGGGCCTTGGCGCAGCAACGCCGGGATTGGGGACCCCGAACCTCAGCACCTGACTCACCCTGCCGCCCAGCCGCCACCCGGGGGCTTTGGGTGTTGCTGATCATTCAGGGCGGGAGAACAGGCAGGGCCCTCCGAGACATGGTGACCTCCGGAGGCCCCCCCGTGCAAAAACGGCAGACCCACCCTCCCACTCACCAGCGCCCTCACCTCCGTCCGCCACCCCACTCTCCACACAGCTGGCGAATAGGGCCTGCTGCCTCCTGGGGGCTAAACCTAACCCTAGGTTGCCCCCGAGGGGCCTCTCCCAAGGGGCCTGGCGCCCCATCGCCGGGGATTGGGGACCCCCAAGCCCCAGCACAGGATGCACCCTGTCGCCCCTCCCCACCCGGGCTGCTGGGGGCGCCGCTGTTCATTCAGGGCGGGAGAACAGGCAGGGCCCTCCGAGACATGGTGACCTCCGGAGGCCCCCCCGTGCAAAAACGGCAGACCCACCCTCCCACTCACCAGCGCCCTCACCTCCATCCACCACTCTACTCTCCACACAGCTGGGAATAGGGCCTGCCGGCCTCCTGGGGGCTAAACCTAACCCTAGGTTGCCCCCGAGCGGCCTCTCCCAAGGGGCCTGGCGCGGCATCGCTGGGGATTGGGGACCCCCAAGCCCCAGTGCCTGATGCACCCTGTCGCCCCTCCCCTCACGGGCTGCAGGGGCGCTGCCATTCATTCAGGGTGGGAGAAGGGGCACGGCCATCCGAACCCCCGCCTATGCTCCAAGGCGCCCCGAATCAAAACACTTGGGCCCACGCTCATGTTCACCAGCACCCTCAACTCGGCCCGCACCTCCGCTCCCCGCACAGCCGGCGACTCGGGCCTGCCGGCCTCCTGGGCGCTAACCCTAACCCTAGGACGGCCCCCGAGGGGCCCTTCCCAAGGGTCCTGGTGACACAATGCTGGGGATGGGGACCCCGTGCCCAAGTGCCAGACTCACCCTGCTGCCCTTCAGCCACCCAAGTCGCTAGGAGACCACCGGTCCATCAGGACAGGAGAATGGGCAGGGACCTCCGAGACACGGTGACCTTCGAAGCCCCCCCCCCCCCCGCGCAAAAACGGCAGACCCACCCTCCCACTCACCAGCGCCCTCACCTCCGTCCGCCACCCCACTCTCCACACAGCTGGCGAATAGGGCCTGCCGGCCTCCTGGGGGCTAAACCTAACCCTAGGTTGCCCCCGAGGGGCCTCTCCCAAGGGGCCTGGCGCCCCATCGCCGGGGATTGGGGACCCCCAAGCCCCAGCACAGGATGCACCCTGTCGCCCCTCCCCACCCGGGCTGCTGGGGGCGCCGCTGTTCATTCAGGGTGGGAGAAAGGGCAGGGCCCTCCGAACCCCCGCCCATGCTCCAAGGCGCCCCGAATCAAAATGCTTGGGCCCACGCTCACGTTCACCAGCACCCTCAACTCGGCCCGCACCTCTGCTCCTTGCAGAGCTGGCGACTCCGGCCTGCTGGCCTCCTGGGCGCTAACCCTAACCCTAGGACGGCCCCTGAGGATCCCTTCCTAAGGGACCCGGTTCGGCAACTCCGGAGATTGCGGACCCCCAAGCCCCAGCGCCTGATGCACGCTGCCGCCCCGCCCCACACAGGCCACTAGGGGCGCCGCCATTCATTCAGGGTGGGAGAACTGGCAGGGCCCTCAGAACCCCCGTCGACCTTCGAAGGCGCCCCGATCCAAAACCCTTGGGCCCTGGCTCACGTTCACCAGCACCCTCACCTCGGCCCAACTGTCCTCTCGATGCACAGGTGGTGTATCGGGCCTGCGTGGCTCTTGGGGACTAACCCTAACCATAGGTCTGCCCCCGAGGGGCCCTTCCCAAGGGACCTGGTGACGCAACGCTGGGGATGGGGACCCCGTGCCCAACTGCCGGACTCACCCTGCTGCCCTTCAGCCACTCAAGCCGCTAGGGGACCACCGGTCAATCAGGACAGGAGAACGGGCAGGGACCTCCGAGCCCCCGCTGACCTTCGAAGGCCCCCCGCGCAAAAACGTTGGCTCCCATGCTCTTGCTCCCAGCGCCCTCACCTCAGCCCGCCCCTCCGCTTGATTCGGAGCCGGTGGATAGGGCCTGCCAAGCTCCTGGGGCTAACCAAAACCCTAGGTCGGCCCCGTGGGGCACATCCCAAGGGGCCTGGCTCTGCAACGCTGGGGATTGGTGACTCAGAGCCCCAGAACCCGACTCACCCTGCCGCACTGTCCCCACCCGGGCCGCTAGGGGCGCCACCGGTCATTCAGGGCGGGAGAAAGGACAGGGCCCTGGAGAAACCAGCGACTTTTGAAGCCTCCCACCAAAATGCAGGGGCCCAGGCTCCGGCTCGCCAGAGCCTTTACCTCGGCCCGCGCACCTCTCGCCGCCCAGCCAGAGGATTGGGCCTGCCGCCTCCTGGGTGCTAACTCTAACCCTAGGTTGGTCCCCTACGAGCCCCTCCCAAGGGGCCTGGCCCCGCAACGCTGCGGATTGGGGATCCCCGAGCCACAGCGCAGGACTCCCCCTGCCGCCCCACCGCCAACGGAGCCGCTAAGGGCGCCACTGGTTATTCAGGGCAGGAGAACAGGCAGGGCCCTTCGAGCCATGGCAACATTCAAAGGCCCAGGGCCTGCCGGCCTCCTGGGAGCTAACCCTAACCATAGGTCGGCCCCCGAGGGGCCCTTCCCAAGGGGCCTGGCATCGCAACGCCGGGGATTGGGGACCCCCAAGACCCAGTGCTGGATGCACCCTGGCGCCCCGCCTCACACGGGCCGCTGGGGGCGCCGCCATTCATTCAGGGTGGGAGAACTGCCAGGGCCCTCCGAACCCCCACCGACCTTCGAAGGCGCCCTGAACCGAAACGCTTGGGCCCAGGCTCATGTTCACCAGCACCCTCACCTCGGCCCAACTCTCCGCTCGACGCACAGGTGGTGTATCGGGCCTGCCGGCCGCCTGGGGTTAACCCTAAGGGTAGGTCGGCCCCCTGAGGGGCCCTTCCCAAGTGGCCTGGCGCCACAACGCCGGGGATGGGGACCCCGAGCCCAAGTGCTGGACTCACCCTCCTGCCCTTCAGCCACCCGAGCCGCTAGGGGCCCCGCCGGTCATTCAGAGTGGGAGAACGGGCGGGTCCCTCTGCGGCCCCGCCGACCTTCGATGGTCCCCCGCACTAAAAAGCGTGGGCTCATGCTCAGTCTCGCCAGTGCCCTCACCTCATCCCAACCCTCCGCGTAACGCTCAGCCTCTGATCGTGTCCACCTGCCTCCTGGGGGCTAACTATATCCCTAGATCGATCCCCAAAGGACGACTCCCAAGGGCCTTGGCGCAGCAACGCCGGGATTGGGGACCCTGAACCTCAGCACCTGACTCACCCTGCCGCCCAGCCGCCACCCGGGGGCTTTGGGTGTTGCCGATCATTCAGGGCGGGAGAACAGGCAGGGCCCTCCGAGACATGGTGACCTCCGGAGGCCCCCCCGTGCAAAAACGGCAGACCCACCCTCCCACTCACCAGCGCCCTCACCTCCATCCACCACTCCACTCTCCACACAGCTGGGAATAGGGCCTGCCGGCCTCCTGGGGGCTAAACCTAACCCTAGGTTGCCCCCGAGCGGCCTCTCCCAAGGGGCCTGGCGCGGCATCGCTGGGGATTGGGGACCCCCAAGCCCCAGTGCCTGATGCACTCTGTCGCCCCTCCCCTCACGGGCTGCAGGGGCGCTGCCATTCATTCAGGGTGGGAGAAGGGGCACGGCCATCCGAACCCTCGCCTATGCTCCAAGGCGCCCCGAATCAAAACACTTGGGCCCACGCTCATGTTCACCAGCACCCTCAACTCGGCCCGCACCTCCGCTCCCCGCACAGCCGGCGACTAGGGCCTGCCGGCCTCCTGGGCGCTAACCCTAACCCTAGGACGGCCCCCGAGGGGCCCTTCCCAAGGGTCCTGGTGACACAATGCTGGGGATGGGGACCCCGTGCCCAAGTGCCAGACTCACCCTGCTGCCCTTCAGCCACCCAAGTCGCTAGGGGACCACCGGTCCATCAGGACAGGAGAACGGGCAGGGACCTCCGAGACACGGTGACCTTCGAAGCCCCCCCCCCCCGCGCAAAAACGGCAGACCCACCCTCCCACTCACCAGCGCCCTCACCTCCGTCCGCCACCCCACTCTCCACACAGCTGGCGAATAGGGCCTGCCGGCCTCCTGGGGGCTAAACCTAACCCTAGGTTGCCCCCGAGGGGCCTCTCCCAAGGGGCCTGGCGCCCCATCGCCGGGGATTGGGGACCCCCAAGCCCCAGCACAGGATGCACCCTGTCGCCCCTCCCCACCCGGGCTGCTGGGGGCGCCGCTGTTCATTCAGGGTGGGAGAAAGGGCAGGGCCCTCCGAACCCCCGCCCATGCTCCAAGGCGCCCCGAATCAAAATGCTTGGGCCCACGCTCACATTCACCAGCACCCTCAACTCGGCCCGCACCTCCGCTCCTTGCAGAGCTGGCGACTCCGGCCTGCTGGCCTCCTGGGCGCTAACCCTAACCCTAGGACGGCCCCTGAGGATCCCTTCCTAAGGGACCCGGTTCGGCAACTCCGGAGATTGCGGACCCCCAAGCCCCAGCGCCTGATGCACGCTGCCGCCCCGCCCCACACAGGCCACTAGGGGCGCCGCCATTCATTCAGGGTGGGAGAACTGGCAGGGCCCTCAGAACCCCCGTCGACCTTCGAAGGCGCCCCGATCCAAAACCCTTGGGCCCTGGCTCACGTTCACCAGCACCCTCACCTCGGCCCAACTGTCCTCTCGATGCACAGGTGGTGTATCGGGCCTGCGTGGCTCCTGGGGACTAACCCTAACCATAGGTCTGCCCCCGAGGGGCCCTTCCCAAGGGACCTGGTGACGCAACGCTGGGGATGGGGACCCCGTGCCCAACTGCCGGACTCACCCTGCTGCCCTTCAGCCACTCAAGCCGCTAGGGGACCACCGGTCAATCAGGACAGAAGAACGGGCAGGGACCTCCGAGCCCCCGCTGACCTTCGAAGGCCCCCCGCGCAAAAACGTTGGCTCCCATGCTCTTGCTCCCAGCGCCCTCACCTCAGCCCGCCCCTCTGCTTGATTCGGAGCCGGTGGATAGGGCCTGCCAAGCTCCTGGGGCTAACCAAAACCCTAGGTCGGCCCCGTGGGGCACATCCTAAGGGGCCTGGCTCTGCAACGCTGGGGATTGGTGACTCAGAGCCCCAGAACCCGACTCACCCTGCCGCACTGTCCCCACCCGGGCCGCTAGGGGCGCCACCGGTCATTCAGGGCGGGAGAACGGACAGGGCCCTGGAGAAACCAGCGACTTTTGAAGCCTCCCACCAAAATGCAGGGGCCCAGGCTCCGGCTCGCCAGAGCCTTTACCTCGGCCCGCGCACCTCTCGCCGCCCAGCCAGAGGATTGGGCCTGCCGCCTCCTGGGTGCTAACTCTAACCCTAGGTTGGTCCCCTACGAGCCCCTCCCAAGGGGCCTGGCCCCGCAACGCTGCGGATTGGGGATCCCCGAGCCACAGCGCAGGACTCCCCCTGCCGCCCCACCGCCAACGGAGCCGCTAAGGGCGCCACTGGTTATTCAGGGCAGGAGAACAGGCAGGGCCCTTCGAGCCATGGCAACATTCAAAGGCCCAGGGCCTGCCGGCCTCCTGGGAGCTAACCCTAACCATAGGTCGGCCCCCGAGGGGCCCTTCCCAAGGGGCCTGGCATCGCAACGCCGGGGATTGGGGACCCCCAAGACCCAGTGCTGGATGCACCCTGGCGCCCCGCCTCACACGGGCCGCTGGGGGCGCCGCCATTCATTCAGGGTGGGAGAACTGCCAGGGCCCTCCGAACCCTCACCGACCTTCGAAGGCGCCCTGAACCGAAACGCTTGGGCCCAGGCTCATGTTCACCAGCACCCTCACCTCGGCCCAACTCTCCGCTCGACGCACAGGTGGTGTATCGGGCCTGCCAGCCGCCTGGGGTTAACCCTAAGGGTAGGTCGGCCCCCTGAGGGGCCCTTCCCAAGTGGCCTGGCGCCACAACGCCGGGGATGGGGACCCCGAGCCCAAGTGCTGGACTCACCCTCCTGCCCTTCATCCACCCGAGCCGCTAGGGGCCCCGCCGGTCATTCAGAGTGGGAGAACGGGCAGGTCCCTCTGCGGCCCCGCTGACCTTCGATGGTCCCCCGCACTAAAAAGCGTGGGCTCATGCTCAGTCTCGCCAGTGCCCTCACCTCATCCCAACCCTCCGCGTAACGCTCAGCCTCTGATCGTGTCCACCTGCCTCCTGGGGGCTAACTATATCCCTAGATCGATCCCCAAAGGACGACTCCCAAGGGCCTTGGCGCAGCAACGCCGGGATTGGGGACCCCGAACCTCAGCACCTGACTCACCCTGCCGCCCAGCCGCCACCCGGGGGCTTTGGGTGTTGCCGATCATTCAGGGCGGGAGAACAGGCAGGGCCCTCCGAGACATGGTGACCTCCGGAGGCCCCCCCGTGCAAAAACGGCAGACCCACCCTCCCACTCACCAGCGCCCTCACCTCCATCCACCACTCCACTCTCCACACAGCTGGGAATAGGGCCTGCCGGCCTCCTGGGGGCTAAACCTAACCCTAGGTTGCCCCCGAGCGGCCTCTCCCAAGGGGCCTGGCGCGGCATCGCTGGGGATTGGGGACCCCCAAGCCCCAGTGCCTGATGCACCCTGTCGCCCCTCCCCTCACGGGCTGCAGGGGCGCTGCCATTCATTCAGGGTGGGAGAAGGGGCACGGCCATCCGAACCCCCGCCTATGCTCCAAGGCGCCCCGAATCAAAACACTTGGGCCCACGCTCATGTTCACCAGCACCCTCAACTCGGCCCGCACCTCCGCTCCCCGCACAGCCGGCGACTCGGGCCTGCCGGCCTCCTGGGCGCTAACCCTAACCCTAGGACGGCCCCCGAGGGGCCCTTCCCAAGGGTCCTGGTGACACAATGCTGGGGATGGGGACCCCGTGCCCAAGTGCCAGACTCACCCTGGTGCCCTTCAGCCACCCAAGTCGCTAGGAGACCACCGGTCCATCAGGACAGGAGAACGGGCAGGGACCTCCGAGACACGGTGACCTTCGAAGCCCCCCCCCCCCCGCGCATAAACGGCAGACCCACCCTCCCACTCACCAGCGCCCTCACCTCCGTCCGCCACCCCACTCTCCACACAGCTGGCGAATAGGGCCTGCCGGCCTCCTGGGGGCTAAACCTAACCCTAGGTTGCCCCCGAGGGGCCTCTCCCAAGGGGCCTGGCGCCCCATCGCCGGGGATTGGGGACCCCCAAGCCCCAGCACAGGATGCACCCTGTCGCCCCTCCCCACCCGGGCTGCTGGGGGCGCCGCTGTTCATTCAGGGTGGGAGAAAGGGCAGGGCCCTCCGAACCCCCGCCCATGCTCCAAGGCGCCCCGAATCAAAATGCTTGGGCCCACGCTCACGTTCACCAGCACCCTCAACTCGGCCCGCACCTCTGCTCCTTGCAGAGCTGGCGACTCCGGCCTGCTGGCCTCCTGGGCGCTAACCCTAACCCTAGGACGGCCCCTGAGGATCCCTTCCTAAGGGACCCGGTTCGGCAACTCCGGAGATTGCGGACCCCCAAGCCCCAGCGCCTGATGCACGCTGCCGCCCCGCCCCACACAGGCCACTAGGGGCGCCGCCATTCATTCAGGGTGGGAGAACTGGCAGGGCCCTCAGAACCCCCGTCGACCTTCGAAGGCGCCCCGATCCAAAACCCTTGGGCCCTGGCTCACGTTCACCAGCACCCTCACCTCGGCCCAACTGTCCTCTCGATGCACAGGTGGTGTATCGGGCCTGCGTGGCTCCTGGGGACTAACCCTAACCATAGGTCTGCCCCCGAGGGGCCCTTCCCAAGGGACCTGGTGACGCAACGCTGGGGATGGGGACCCCGTGCCCAACTGCCGGACTCACCCTGCTGCCCTTCAGCCACTCAAGCCGCTAGGGGACCACCGGTCAATCAGGACAGGAGAACGGGCAGGGACCTCCGAGCCCCCGCTGACCTTCGAAGGCCCCCCGCGCAAAAACGTTGGCTCCCATGCTCTTGCTCCCAGCGCCCTCACCTCAGCCCGCCCCTCCGCTTGATTCGGAGCCGGTGGATAGGGCCTGCCAAGCTCCTGGGGCTAACCAAAACCCTAGGTCGGCCCCGTGGGGCACATCCCAAGGGGCCTGGCTCTGCAACGCTGGGGATTGGTGACTCAGAGCCCCAGAACCCGACTCACCCTGCCGCACTGTCCCCACCCGGGCCGCTAGGGGCGCCACCGGTCATTCAGGGCGGGAGAAAGGACAGGGCCCTGGAGAAACCAGCGACTTTTGAAGCCTCCCACCAAAATGCAGGGGCCCAGGCTCCGGCTCGCCAGAGCCTTTACCTGGCCCGCGCACCTCTCGCCGCCCAGCCAGAGGATTGGGCCTGCCGCCTCCTGGGTGCTAACTCTAACCCTAGGTTGGTCCCCTACGAGCCCCTCCCAAGGGGCCTGGCCCCGCAACGCTGCGGATTGGGGATCCCCGAGCCACAGCGCAGGACTCCCCCTGCCGCCCCACCGCCAACGGAGCCGCTAAGGGCGCCACTGGTTATTCAGGGCAGGAGAACAGGCAGGGCCCTTCGAGCCATGGCAACATTCAAAGGCCCAGGGCCTGCCGGCCTCCTGGGAGCTAACCCTAACCATAGGTCGGCCCCCGAGGGGCCCTTCCCAAGGGGCCTGGCATCGCAACGCCGGGGATTGGGGACCCCCAAGACCCAGTGCTGGATGCACCCTGGCGCCCCGCCTCACACGGGCCGCTGGGGGCGCCGCCATTCATTCAGGGTGGGAGAACTGCCAGGGCCCTCCGAACCCCCACCGACCTTCGAAGGCGCCCTGAACCGAAACGCTTGGGCCCAGGCTCATGTTCACCAGCACCCTCACCTCGGCCCAACTCTCCGCTCGACGCACAGGTGGTGTATCGGGCCTGCCGGCCGCCTGGGGTTAACCCTAAGGGTAGGTCGGCCCCCTGAGGGGCCCTTCCCAAGTGGCCTGGCGCCACAACGCCGGGGATGGGGACCCCGAGCCCAAGTGCTGGACTCACCCTCCTGCCCTTCAGCCACCCGAGCCGCTAGGGGCCCCGCCGGTCATTCAGAGTGGGAGAACGGGCAGGTCCCTCTGCGGCCCCGCCGACCTTCGATGGTCCCCCGCACTAAAAAGCGTGGGCTCATGCTCAGTCTCGCCAGTGCCCTCACCTCATCCCAACCCTCCGCGTAACGCTCAGCCTCTGATCGTGTCCACCTGCCTCCTGGGGGCTAACTATATCCCTAGATCGATCCCCAAAGGACCACTCCCAAGGGCCTTGGCGCAGCAACGCCGGGATTGGGGACCCCGAACCTCAGCACCTGACTCACCCTGCCGCCCAGCCGCCACCCGGGGGCTTTGGGTGTTGCCGATCATTCAGGGCGGGAGAACAGGCAGGGCCCTCCGAGACATGGTGACCTCCGGAGGCCCCCCCGTGCAAAAACGGCAGACCCACCCTCCCACTCACCAGCGCCCTCACCTCCATCCACCACTCCACTCTCCACACAGCTGGGAATAGGGCCTGCCGGCCTCCTGGGGGCTAAACCTAACCCTAGGTTGCCCCCGAGCGGCCTCTCCCAAGGGGCCTGGCGCGGCATCGCTGGGGATTGGGGACCCCCAAGCCCCAGTGCCTGATGCACCCTGTCGCCCCTCCCCTCACGGGCTGCAGGGGCGCTGCCATTCATTCAGGGTGGGAGAAGGGGCACGGCCATCCGAACCCCCGCCTATGCTCCAAGGCGCCCCGAATCAAAACACTTGGGCCCACGCTCATGTTCACCAGCACCCTCAACTCGGCCCGCACCTCCGCTCCCCGCACAGCCGGCGACTCGGGCCTGCCGGCCTCCTGGGCGCTAACCCTAACCCTAGGACGGCCCCCGAGGGGCCCTTCCCAAGGGTCCTGGTGACACAATGCTGGGGATGGGGACCCCGTGCCCAAGTGCCAGACTCACCCTGCTGCTCTTCAGCCACCCAAGTCGCTAGGGGACCACCGGTCCATCAGGACAGGAGAACGGGCAGGGACCTCCGAGACACGGTGACCTTCGAAGCCCCCCCCCCCCGCGCAAAAACGGCAGACCCACCCTCCCACTCACCAGCGCCCTCACCTCCGTCCGCCACCCCACTCTCCACACAGCTGGCGAATAGGGCCTGCCGGCCTCCTGGGGGCTAAACCTAACCCTAGGTTGCCCCCGAGGGGCCTCTCCCAAGGGGCCTGGCGCCCCATCGCCGGGGATTGGGGACCCCCAAGCCCCAGCACAGGATGCACCCTGTCGCCCCTCCCCACCCGGGCTGCTGGGGGCGCCGCTGTTCATTCAGGGTGGGAGAAAGGGCAGGGCCCTCCGAACCCCCGCCCATGCTCCAAGGCGCCCCGAATCAAAATGCTTGGGCCCACGCTCACGTTCACCAGCACCCTCAACTCGGCCCGCACCTCCGCTCCTTGCAGAGCTGGCGACTCCGGCCTGCTGGCCTCCTGGGCGCTAACCCTAACCCTAGGACGGCCCCTGAGGATCCCTTCCTAAGGGACCCGGTTCGGCAACTCCGGAGATTGCGGACCCCCAAGCCCCAGCGCCTGATGCACGCTGCCGCCCCGCCCCACACAGGCCACTAGGGGCGCCGCCATTCATTCAGGGTGGGAGAACTGGCAGGGCCCTCAGAACCCCCGTCGACCTTCGAAGGCGCCCCGATCCAAAACCCTTGGGCCCTGGCTCACGTTCACCAGCACCCTCACCTCGGCCCAACTGTCCCCTCGATGCACAGGTGGTGTATCGGGCCTGCGTGGCTCCTGGGGACTAACCCTAACCATAGGTCTGCCCCCGAGGGGCCCTTCCCAAGGGACCTGGTGACGCAACGCTGGGGATGGGGACCCCGTGCCCAACTGCCGGACTCACCCTGCTGCCCTTCAGCCACTCAAGCCGCTAGGGGACCACCGGTCAATCAGGACAGGAGAACGGGCAGGGACCTCCGAGCCCCCGCTGACCTTCGAAGGCCCCCCGCGCAAAAACGTTGGCTCCCATGCTCTTGCTCCCAGCGCCCTCACCTCAGCCCGCCCCTCCGCTTGATTCGGAGCCGGTGGATAGGGCCTGCCAAGCTCCTGGGGCTAACCAAAACCCTAGGTCGGCCCCGTGGGGCACATCCTAAGGGGCCTGGCTCTGCAACGCTGGGGATTGGTGACTCAGAGCCCCAGAACCCGACTCACCCTGCCGCACTGTCCCCAGCCGGGCCGCTAGGGGCGCCACCGGTCATTCAGGGCGGGAGAACGGACAGGGCCCTGGAGAAACCAGCGACTTTTGAAGCCTCCCACCAAAATGCAGGGGCCCAGGCTCCGGCTCGCCAGAGCCTTTACCTCGGCCCGCGCACCTCTCGCCGCCCAGCCAGAGGATTGGGCCTGCCGCCTCCTGGGTGCTAACTCTAACCCTAGGTTGGTCCCCTACGAGCCCCTCCCAAGGGGCCTGGCCCCGCAACGCTGCGGATTGGGGATCCCCGAGCCACAGCGCAGGACTCCCCCTGCCGCCCCACCGCCAACGGAGCCGCTAAGGGCGCCACTGGTTATTCAGGGCAGGAGAACAGGCAGGGCCCTTCGAGCCATGGCAACATTCAAAGGCCCAGGGCCTGCCGGCCTCCTGGGAGCTAACCCTAACCATAGGTCGGCCCCCGAGGGGCCCTTCCCAAGGGGCCTGGCATCGCAACGCCGGGGATTGGGGACCCCCAAGACCCAGTG
The DNA here is from genome assembly GCF_024610735.1 of Ursus americanus. Lineage (NCBI taxonomy): Eukaryota > Metazoa > Chordata > Mammalia > Carnivora > Ursidae > Ursus > Ursus americanus. The sequence goes on from NW_028273662.1 coordinate 682,366, forward strand.
CTGGATGCACCCTGGCGCCCCGCCTCACACGGGCCGCTGGGGGCGCCGCCATTCATTCAGGGTGGGAGAACTGCCAGGGCCCTCCGAACCCCCACCGACCTTCGAAGGCGCCCTGAACCGAAACGCTTGGGCCCAGGCTCATGTTCACCAGCACCCTCACCTCGGCCCAACTCTCCGCTCGACGCACAGGTGGTGTATCGGGCCTGCCGGCCGCCTGGGGTTAACCCTAAGGGTAGGTCGGCCCCCTGAGGGGCCCTTCCCAAGTGGCCTGGCGCCACAACGCCGGGGATGGGGACCCCGAGCCCAAGTGCTGGACTCACCCTCCTGCCCTTCAGCCACCCGAGCCGCTAGGGGCCCCGCCGGTCATTCAGAGTGGGAGAACGGGCAGGTCCCTCTGCGGCCCCGCTGACCTTCGATGGTCCCCCGCACTAAAAAGCGTGGGCTCATGCTCAGTCTCGCCAGTGCCCTCACCTCATCCCAACCCTCCGCGTAACGCTCAGCCTCTGATCGTGTCCACCTGCCTCCTGGGGGCTAACTATATCCCTAGATCGATCCCCAAAGGACGACTCCCAAGGGCCTTGGCGCAGCAACGCCGGGATTGGGGACCCCGAACCTCAGCACCTGACTCACCCTGCCGCCCAGCCGCCACCCGGGGGCTTTGGGTGTTGCCGATCATTCAGGGCGGGAGAACAGGCAGGGCCCTCCGAGACATGGTGACCTCCGGAGGCCCCCCCGTGCAAAAACGGCAGACCCACCCTCCCACTCACCAGCGCCCTCACCTCCATCCACCACTCCACTCTCCACACAGCTGGGAATAGGGCCTGCCGGCCTCCTGGGGGCTAAACCTAACCCTAGGTTGCCCCCGAGCGGCCTCTCCCAAGGGGCCTGGCGCGGCATCGCTGGGGATTGGGGACCCCCAAGCCCCAGTGCCTGATGCACCCTGTCGCCCCTCCCCTCACGGGCTGCAGGGGCGCTGCCATTCATTCAGGGTGGGAGAAGGGGCACGGCCATCCGAACCCCCGCCTATGCTCCAAGGCGCCCCGAATCAAAACACTTGGGCCCACGCTCATGTTCACCAGCACCCTCAACTCGGCCCGCACCTCCGCTCCCCGCACAGCCGGCGACTCGGGCCTGCCGGCCTCCTGGGCGCTAACCCTAACCCTAGGACGGCCCCCGAGGGACCCTTCCCAAGGGTCCTGGTGACACAATGCTGGGGATGGGGACCCCGTGCCCAAGTGCCAGACTCACCCTGCTGCCCTTCAGCCACCCAAGTCGCTAGGGGACCACCGGTCCATCAGGACAGGAGAACGGGCAGGGACCTCCGAGACACGGTGACCTTCGAAGCCCCCCCCCCCCCGCGCAAAAACGGCAGACCCACCCTCCCACTCACCAGCGCCCTCACCTCCGTCCGCCACCCCACTCTCCACACAGCTGGCGAATAGGGCCTGCCGGCCTCCTGGGGGCTAAACCTAACCCTAGGTTGCCCCCGAGGGGCCTCTCCCAAGGGGCCTGGCGCCCCATCGCCGGGGATTGGGGACCCCCAAGCCCCAGCACAGGATGCACCCTGTCGCCCCTCCCCACCCGGGCTGCTGGGGGCGCCGCTGTTCATTCAGGGTGGGAGAAAGGGCAGGGCCCTCCGAACCCCCGCCCATGCTCCAAGGCGCCCCGAATCAAAATGCTTGGGCCCACGCTCACGTTCACCAGCACCCTCAACTCGGCCCGCACCTCCGCTCCTTGCAGAGCTGGCGACTCCGGCCTGCTGGCCTCCTGGGCGCTAACCCTAACCCTAGGACGGCCCCTGAGGATCCCTTCCTAAGGGACCCGGTTCGGCAACTCCGGAGATTGCGGACCCCCAAGCCCCAGCGCCTGATGCACGCTGCCGCCCCGCCCCACACAGGCCACTAGGGGCGCCGCCATTCATTCAGGGTGGGAGAACTGGCAGGGCCCTCAGAACCCCCGTCGACCTTCGAAGGCGCCCCGATCCAAAACCCTTGGGCCCTGGCTCACGTTCACCAGCACCCTCACCTCGGCCCAACTGTCCCCTCGATGCACAGGTGGTGTATCGGGCCTGCGTGGCTCCTGGGGACTAACCCTAACCATAGGTCTGCCCCCGAGGGGCCCTTCCCAAGGGACCTGGTGACGCAACGCTGGGGATGGGGACCCCGTGCCCAACTGCCGGACTCACCCTGCTGCCCTTCAGCCACTCAAGCCGCTAGGGGACCACCGGTCAATCAGGACAGGAGAACGGGCAGGGACCTCCGAGCCCCCGCTGACCTTCGAAGGCCCCCCGCGCAAAAACGTTGGCTCCCATGCTCTTGCTCCCAGCGCCCTCACCTCAGCCCGCCCCTCCGCTTGATTCGGAGCCGGTGGATAGGGCCTGCCAAGCTCCTGGGGCTAACCAAAACCCTAGGTCGGCCCCGTGGGGCACATCCTAAGGGGCCTGGCTCTGCAACGCTGGGGATTGGTGACTCAGAGCCCCAGAACCCGACTCACCCTGCCGCACTGTCCCCACCCGGGCCGCTAGGGGCGCCACCGGTCATTCAGGGCGGGAGAACGGACAGGGCCCTGGAGAAACCAGCGACTTTTGAAGCCTCCCACCAAAATGCAGGGGCCCAGGCTCCGGCTCGCCAGAGCCTTTACCTCGGCCCGCGCACCTCTCGCCGCCCAGCCAGAGGATTGGGCCTGCCGCCTCCTGGGTGCTAACTCTAACCCTAGGTTGGTCCCCTACGAGCCCCTCCCAAGGGGCCTGGCCCCGCAACGCTGCGGATTGGGGATCCCCGAGCCACAGCGCAGGACTCCCCCTGCCGCCCCACCGCCAACGGAGCCGCTAAGGGCGCCACTGGTTATTCAGGGCAGGAGAACAGGCAGGGCCCTTCGAGCCATGGCAACATTCAAAGGCCCAGGGCCTGCCGGCCTCCTGGGAGCTAACCCTAACCATAGGTCGGCCCCCGAGGGGCCCTTCCCAAGGGGCCTGGCATCGCAACGCCGGGGATTGGGGACCCCCAAGACCCAGTGCTGGATGCACCCTGGCGCCCCGCCTCACACGGGCCGCTGGGGGCGCCGCCATTCATTCAGGGTGGGAGAACTGCCAGGGCCCTCCGAACCCCCACCGACCTTCGAAGGCGCCCTGAACCGAAACGCTTGGGCCCAGGCTCATGTTCACCAGCACCCTCACCTCGGCCCAACTCTCCGCTCGACGCACAGGTGGTGTATCGGGCCTGCCGGCCGCCTGGGGTTAACCCTAAGGGTAGGTCGGCCCCCTGAGGGGCCCTTCCCAAGTGGCCTGGCGCCACAACGCCGGGGATGGGGACCCCGAGCCCAAGTGCTGGACTCACCCTCCTGCCCTTCAGCCACCCGAGCCGCTAGGGGCCCCGCCGGTCATTCAGAGTGGGAGAACGGGCAGGTCCCTCTGCGGCCCCGCTGACCTTCGATGGTCCCCCGCACTAAAAAGCGTGGGCTCATGCTCAGTCTCGCCAGTGCCCTCACCTCATCCCAACCCTCCGCGTAACGCTCAGCCTCTGATCGTGTCCACCTGCCTCCTGGGGGCTAACTATATCCCTAGATCGATCCCCAAAGGACCACTCCCAAGGGCCTTGGCGCAGCAACGCCGGGATTGGGGACCCCGAACCTCAGCACCTGACTCACCCTGCCGCCCAGCCGCCACCCGGGGGCTTTGGGTGTTGCCGATCATTCAGGGCGGGAGAACAGGCAGGGCCCTCCGAGACATGGTGACCTCCGGAGGCCCCCCCGTGCAAAAACGGCAGACCCACCCTCCCACTCACCAGCGCCCTCACCTCCATCCACCACTCCACTCTCCACACAGCTGGGAATAGGGCCTGCCGGCCTCCTGGGGGCTAAACCTAACCCTAGGTTGCCCCCGAGCGGCCTCTCCCAAGGGGCCTGGCGCGGCATCGCTGGGGATTGGGGACCCCCAAGCCCCAGTGCCTGATGCACCCTGTCGCCCCTCCCCTCACGGGCTGCAGGGGCGCTGCCATTCATTCAGGGTGGGAGAAGGGGCACGGCCATCCGAACCCCCGCCTATGCTCCAAGGCGCCCCGAATCAAAACACTTGGGCCCACGCTCATGTTCACCAGCACCCTCAACTCGGCCCGCACCTCCGCTCCCCGCACAGCCGGCGACTCGGGCCTGCCGGCCTCCTGGGCGCTAACCCTAACCCTAGGACGGCCCCCGAGGGGCCCTTCCCAAGGGTCCTGGTGACACAATGCTGGGGATGGGGACCCCGTGCCCAAGTGCCAGACTCACCCTGCTGCCCTTCAGCCACCCAAGTCGCTAGGGGACCACCGGTCCATCAGGACAGGAGAACGGGCAGGGACCTCCGAGACACGGTGACCTTCGAAGCCCCCCCCCCCCGCGCAAAAACGGCAGACCCACCCTCCCACTCACCAGCGCCCTCACCTCCGTCCGCCACCCCACTCTCCACACAGCTGGCGAATAGGGCCTGCCGGCCTCCTGGGGGCTAAACCTAACCCTAGGTTGCCCCCGAGGGGCCTCTCCCAAGGGGCCTGGCGCCCCATCGCCGGGGATTGGGGACCCCCAAGCCCCAGCACAGGATGCACCCTGTCGCCCCTCCCCACCCGGGCTGCTGGGGGCGCCGCTGTTCATTCAGGGTGGGAGAAAGGGCAGGGCCCTCCGAACCCCCGCCCATGCTCCAAGGCGCCCCGAATCAAAATGCTTGGGCCCACGCTCACGTTCACCAGCACCCTCAACTCGGCCCGCACCTCCGCTCCTTGCAGAGCTGGCGACTCCGGCCTGCTGGCCTCCTGGGCGCTAACCCTAACCCTAGGACGGCCCCTGAGGATCCCTTCCTAAGGGACCCGGTTCGGCAACTCCGGAGATTGCGGACCCCCAAGCCCCAGCGCCTGATGCACGCTGCCGCCCCGCCCCACACAGGCCACTAGGGGCGCCGCCATTCATTCAGGGTGGGAGAACTGGCAGGGCCCTCAGAACCCCCGTCGACCTTCGAAGGCGCCCCGATCCAAAACCCTTGGGCCCTGGCTCACGTTCACCAGCACCCTCACCTCGGCCCAACTGTCCTCTCGATGCACAGGTGGTGTATCGGGCCTGCGTGGCTCCTGGGGACTAACCCTAACCATAGGTCTGCCCCCGAGGGGCCCTTCCCAAGGGACCTGGTGACGCAACGCTGGGGATGGGGACCCCGTGCCCAACTGCCGGACTCACCCTGCTGCCCTTCAGCCACTCAAGCCGCTAGGGGACCACCGGTCAATCAGGACAGGAGAACGGGCAGGGACCTCCGAGCCCCCGCTGACCTTCGAAGGCCCCCCGCGCAAAAACGTTGGCTCCCATGCTCTTGCTCCCAGCGCCCTCACCTCAGCCCGCCCCTCCGCTTGATTCGGAGCCGGTGGATAGGGCCTGCCAAGCTCCTGGGGCTAACCAAAACCCTAGGTCGGCCCCGTGGGGCACATCCCAAGGGGCCTGGCTCTGCAACGCTGGGGATTGGTGACTCAGAGCCCCAGAACCCGACTCACCCTGCCGCACTGTCCCCACCGGGGCCGCTAGGGGCGCCACCGGTCATTCAGGGCGGGAGAAGGGACAGGGCCCTGGAGAAACCAGCGACTTTTGAAGCCTCCCACCAAAATGCAGGGGCCCAGGCTCCGGCTCGCCAGAGCCTTTACCTCGGCCCGCGCACCTCTCGCCGCCCAGCCAGAGGATTGGGCCTGCCGCCTCCTGGGTGCTAACTCTAACCCTAGGTCGGTCCCCTACGAGCCCCTCCCAAGGGGCCTGGCCCCGCAACGCTGCGGATTGGGGATCCCCGAGCCACAGCGCAGGACTCCCCCTGCCGCCCCACCGCCAACGGAGCCGCTAAGGGCGCCACTGGTTATTCAGGGCAGGAGAACAGGCAGGGCCCTTCGAGCCATGGCAACATTCAAAGGCCCAGGGCCTGCCGGCCTCCTGGGAGCTAACCCTAACCATAGGTCGGCCCCCGAGGGGCCCTTCCCAAGGGGCCTGGCATCGCAACGCCGGGGATTGGGGACCCCCAAGACCCAGTGCTGGATGCACCCTGGCGCCCCGCCTCACACGGGCCGCTGGGGGCGCCGCCATTCATTCAGGGTGGGAGAACTGCCAGGGCCCTCCGAACCCCCACCGACCTTCGAAGGCGCCCTGAACCGAAACGCTTGGGCCCAGGCTCATGTTCACCAGCACCCTCACCTCGGCCCAACTCTCCGCTCGACGCACAGGTGGTGTATCGGGCCTGCCGGCCGCCTGGGGTTAACCCTAAGGGTAGGTCGGCCCCCTGAGGGGCCCTTCCCAAGTGGCCTGGCGCCACAACGCCGGGGATGGGGACCCCGAGCCCAAGTGCTGGACTCACCCTCCTGCCCTTCAGCCACCCGAGCCGCTAGGGGCCCCGCCGGTCATTCAGAGTGGGAGAACGGGCAGGTCCCTCTGCGGCCCCGCCGACCTTCGATGGTCCCCCGCACTAAAAAGCGTGGGCTCATGCTCAGTCTCGCCAGTGCCCTCACCTCATCCCAACCCTCCGCGTAACGCTCAGCCTCTGATCGTGTCCACCTGCCTCCTGGGGGCTAACTATATCCCTAGATCGATCCCCAAAGGACGACTCCCAAGGGCCTTGGCGCAGCAACGCCGGGATTGGGGACCCCGAACCTCAGCACCTGACTCACCCTGCCGCCCAGCCGCCACCCGGGGGCTTTGGGTGTTGCCGATCATTCAGGGCGGGAGAACAGGCAGGGCCCTCGGAGACACGGCGACCTTCGAAGGCCCCCCAGCGCAAAAACGGCAGACCCACCCTTCCACTCAGCAGCGCCCTCACCTCCGTCCGCCACTGCACTCTCCACACAGCTGGCGAATAGGGCCTGCCGGCCTCCTGGGAGCTAAACCTAACCCTAGGTTGCCCCCGAGGGGCCTCTCCCAAGGGGCCTGGCGCCGCATCGCCGGGGATTGGGGACCCCCAAGCCCCAGCGCCGGATGCACCCTGTTGCCCCTCCCCACTCGGGCCGCTAGGGGCGCCGCCGTTCATTCAGGGTGGGAGAAGGGGCAGGGCCCTCCGAACCCCCGCCTATGCTCCAAGGCGCCCCGAATCAAAACGCTTGGGCCCACGCTCACGTTCACCAGCACCCTCAACTCGGCCCGCACCTCTGCTCCTCACACAGCTGGCGACTAGGGCCTGCTGGCCTCCTGGGAGATAACCCTAACCCTAGGATGGCCCCTGAGGATCCCTTCCTAAGGGACCCGGTTCCGCAACTCCGGAGATTGCGGACCCCCAAGCCCCAGTGCCGGATGCACGCTGCCGCCCCGCCCCACACAGGCCACTAGGGGCGCCGCCATTCATTCAGGGTGGGAGAACTGGCAGGGCCCTCAGAACCCCCGTCGACAATCGAAGGCGCCCCGATCCAAAACCCTTGGGCCCTGGCTCACGTTCACCAGCACCCTCACCTCGGCCCAACTGTCCTCTCGATGCACAGGTGGTGTATCGGGCCTGCGTGGCTCCTGGGGACTAACCCTAACCATAGGTCTGCCCCCGAGGGGCCCTTCCCAAGGGACCTGGAGACGCAACGCTGGGGATGGGGACCCCATGCCCAAGTGCCGGACTCACCCTGCTGCCCTTCAGCCACTCAAGCCGCTAGGGGACCACCGGTCAATCAGGACAGGAGAACGGGCAGGGACCTCCAAGCCCCCGCTGACCTTCGAAGGCCCCCCACGCAAAAACCTTGGCTCTCATGCTCTTGCTCCCAGCGCCCTCACCTCAGCCCGCCCCTCTGCTTGATTCGGAGCCGGTGGATAGGGCCTGCCAAGCTCCTGGGGCTAACCAAAACCCTAGGTCGGCCCCGTGGGGCACATCCCAAGGGGCCTGGCTCTGCAACGCTGGGGATTGGTGACTCAGAGCCCCAGAACCCGACTCACCCTGCCGCACTGTCCCCACCCGGGCCGCTAGGGGCGCCACCGGTCATTCAGGGCGGGAGAATGGTCAGGGCCCTGGAGAAACCAGCCACTTTTGAAGCCTCCCACCAAAATGCAGGGGCCCAGGCTCCGGCTCGCCAGAGCCTTTACCTCGGCCCGCGCACCTCTCGCCGCCCAGCCAGAGGATTGGGCCTGCCGCCTCCTGGGTGCTAACTCTAACCCTAGGTCGGTCCCCTACGAGCCCCTCCCAAGGGGCCTGGCCCCGCAACGCTGCGGATTGGGGATCCCCGAGCCACAGCGCAGGACTCCCCCTGCCGCCCCACCGCCAACGGAGCCGCTAAGGGCGCCACTGGTTATTCAGGGCAGGAGAACAGGCAGGGCCCTTCGAGCCATGGCAACATTCGAAGGCCCAGGGCCTGCCGGCCTCCTGGGAGCTAACCCTAACCATAGGTCGGCCCCCGAGGGGCCCTTCCCAAGGGGCCTGGCATCGCAACGCCGGGGATTGGGGACCCCCAAGACCCAGTGCCGGATGCACCCTGGCGCCCCGCCTCACACGGGCCGCTAGGGGCGCCGCCATTCATTCAGGGTGGGAGAACTGCCAGGGCCCACCGAACCCCCACCGACCTTCGAAGGCGCCCTGAACCGAAACGCTTGGGCCCAGGCTCATGTTCACCAGCACCCTCACCTCGGCCCAACTCTCCGCTCGACGCACAGGTGGTGTATCGGGCCTGCCGGCCGCCTGGGGTTGACCCTAAGGGTAGGTCGGCCCCCCGAGGGGCCCTTCCCAAGTGGCCTGGCGCCACAACGCCGGGGATGGGGACCCCGAGCCCAAGTGCTGGACTCACCCTCCTGCCCTTCAGCCACCCGAGCCGCTAGGGGCCCCGCCGGTCATTCAGAGTGGGAGAACGGGCAGGTCCCTCTGCGGCCCTGCCGACCTTCGATGGCCCCCCGCACTAAAAAGCTTGGGCTCATGCTCAGTCTCGCCAGTGCCCTCACCTCGTCCCAACCCTCCGCGTGCTGCACAGCCGCTGATTGGGTCCACTGACCTCCTGGGGGCTAACCATAACCCTAGATCGATCCCCAAAGGTCCACTCCCAAGGGGCTTGGCGCAGCAATGCCGGGGATTGGGGACCCCGAACCTCAGCACCTGACTCACCCTGCCGCCCAGCCACCACCCGGGGGCTTGGGGTGCTGCCGATCATTCAGGGCGGGAGAACAGGCAGGGCCCTCGGAGACACGGCGACCTTCGAAGGCCCCCCAGCGCAAAAACGGCAGACCCACCCTTCCACTCAGCAGCGCCCTCACCTCCGTCCGCCACTGCACTCTCCACACAGCTGGCGAATAGGGCCTGCCGGCCTCCTGGGAGCTAAACCGTACCCTAGGTTGCCCCGGAGGGGCCTCTCCCAAGGGGCCTGGCGCCGCATCGCCGGGGATTGGGGACCCCCAAGCCCCAGCGCCAGATGCACCCTGTTGCCCCTCCCCACTCGGGCCGCTAGGGGCGCCGCCGTTCATTCAGGGTGGGAGAAGGGGCAGGGCCCTCCGAACCCCCGCCTATGCTCCAAGGCGCCCCGAATCAAAACGCTTGGGCCCACGCTCACGTTCACCAGCACCCTCAACTCGGCCCGCACCTCTGCTCCTCACACAGCTGGCGACTAGGGCCTGCTGCCCTCCTGGGAGCTAACCCTAACCCTAGGACGGCCCCTGAGGATCCCTTCCTAAGGGACCTGGCGCTGCAATGCCGGGGATTGTGGACCCCCAAGTCCCAGTGCCAGACGCACGCTGCCGCCCCGCCCCACACAGGCCGCTAGGGGCGCCGCCATTCATTCAGGTTGGGAGAATGGGCAGGGCCCTCCGAACCCCCGTGGACCTTCGAAGGCGCCCGGAACCAAAACCCTTGGGCCCTGGCTCACGTTCACCAGCACCCTCTCCTTGGCCCAACTCTCCGCTCGATGCACAGGTGGTGTATCGAGCCTGCGGGGCTCCTGGGGGCCAACCCTAACCATAGGTTGGCCCCCGAGGGGCCCTTCCCAAGGGTCCTGGCGACTCAATGCTGGGGAGGGGGACCCCGTGCCCAAGTGCCGGACTCACCCTGCTGCCCTTCAGCCACCCAAGCCGCTAGGGGACCACCGGTCAATCAGGACAGGAGAAGGGGCAGGGACCTCCAAGCCCCTGCTGACTTTTGAAGGCCCCCCGTGCAAAAACCTTGGCTCCCATGCTCCTGCTCCCAGCGCCCGCACCTCGGCCCGCCCCTCCACTTGATTCAGAGCCGGTGGATAGGGCCTGCCAAGCTCCTGGGGCTAACCAAAACCCCAGGTCGGCCCCGTGGGGCACATCCCAAGGGGCCTGGCTCTGCAACGCTGGGGATTGGTGACTCAGAGCCCCAGAACCCGACTCACCCTGCCGCACTGTCGCCACCCAGACCGATGGGGCGCCGCCGGTCATTCAGGGCAGAAGAACTGACAGGGCCCTGGAGAAACCAGGGACTTTGAAGCCTCCCGGCAAAATATAGGGGCCCACGCTCCCGCTCCCAGAGCCGTTACCTTGGCCCGCGCACCTCTCGCTGCCCAGCCAGAGGATTGGGCCTGCCGCCTCCTGAGTGCTAACTCTAACCCTAGGTCGGCCCCCTACGAGCCCCTCCCAAGGGGCCTGGCCCCGCAACGCTGGGGATTGGGGATCCCCGAGCCGCAGCGCGGGACTCCCCGTGCCACCCCACCACCAAAGGAGCCGCTAAGGGCGCCGCTGGTTATTCAGGGCAGGAGAACAGGCAGGGCCCTTCAAGCCATGGCAACATTCGAAGGCCCAGGGCCTGCCGGCCTCCTGGGAGCTAACCCTAACCATAGGTCGGCCCCCGAGGGGCACTTCCCAAGTGGCCTAGCGCCACAACGCCGGGGATGGGGACCCCGAGCCCAAGTGCTGGACTCACCCTGCTCCCCTTCAGCCACCCGAGCCGCTAGGGGCCCCGCCGGTCATTCAGAGAGGGAGAATGGGCAGGTCTCTCTGAGGCCCCGCTGAGCTTCGAAAGCCCCCGCACGAAAAAGCGTGGGCTCATGCTCAGTCTCGCCAGTACCCTCACCTCATCCCAACCTTCCGCGTAACGCTCAGCCTCTGATCGTGTCCACCTGCCTCCTGGGGGCTAACTATATCCCTAGATCGATCCCCAAAGGACCACTCCCAAGGGCCTTGGCGCAGCAACGCCGGGATTGGGGACCCCGAACCTCAGCACCTGACTCACCCTGCCGCCCAGCCACCACCCGGGGGCTTTGGGTGTTGCTGATCATTCAGGGCGGGAGAACAGGCAGGGCCCTCCGAGACATGGTGACCTCCGGAGGCCCCCCCGTGCAAAAACGGCAGACCCACCCTCCCACTCACCAGCGCCCTCACCTCCGTCCGCCACCCCACTCTCCACACAGCTGGCGAATAGGGCCTGCTGCCTCCTGGGGGCTAAACCTAACCCTAGGTTGCCCCCGAGGGGCCTCTCCCAAGGGGCCTGGCGCCCCATCGCCGGGGATTGGGGACCCCCAAGCCCCACCACAGGATGCACCCTGTCGCCCCTCCCCACCCGGGCTGCTGGGGGCGCCGCTGTTCATTCAGGGCGGGAGAACAGGCAGGGCCCTCCGAGACATGGTGACCTCCGGAGGCCCCCCCGTGCAAAAACGGCAGACCCACCCTCCCACTCACCAGCGCCCTCACCTCCATCCACCACTCCACTCTCCACACAGCTGGGAATAGGGCCTGCCGGCCTCCTGGAGGCTAAACCTAACCCTAGGTTGCCCCCGAGCGGCCTCTCCCAAGGGGCCTGGCGCGGCATCGCTGGGGATTGGGGACCCCCAAGCCCCAGTGCCTGATGCACCCTGTCGCCCCTCCCCTCACGGGCTGCAGGGGCGCTGCCATTCATTCAGGGTGGGAGAAGGGGCACGGCCATCCGAACCCCCGCCTATGCTCCAAGGCGCCCCGAATCAAAACACTTGGGCCCACGCTCATGTTCACCAGCACCCTCAACTCGGCCCGCACCTCCGCTCCCCGCACAGCCGGCGACTCGGGCCTGCCGGCCTCCTGGGCGCTAACCCTAACCCTAGGACGGCCCCCGAGGGGCCCTTCCCAAGGGTCCTGGTGACACAATGCTGGGGATGGGGACCCCGTGCCCAAGTGCCAGACTCACCCTGCTGCCCTTCAGCCACCCAAGTCGCTAGGGGACCACCGGTCCATCAGGACAGGAGAACGGGCAGGGACCTCCGAGACACGGTGACCTTCGAAGCCCCCCCCCCCCCGCGCAAAAACGGCAGACCCACCCTCCCACTCACCAGCGCCCTCACCTCCGTCCGCCACCCCACTCTCCACACAGCTGGCGAATAGGGCCTGCCGGCCTCCTGGGGGCTAAACCTAACCCTAGGTTGCCCCCGAGGGGCCTCTCCCAAGGGGCCTGGCGCCCCATCGCCGGGGATTGGGGACCCCCAAGCCCCAGCACAGGATGCACCCTGTCGCCCCTCCCCACCCGGGCTGCTGGGGGCGCCGCTGTTCATTCAGGGTGGGAGAAAGGGCAGGGCCCTCCGAACCCCCGCCCATGCTCCAAGGCGCCCCGAATCAAAATGCTTGGGCCCACGCTCACGTTCACCAGCACCCTCAACTCGGCCCGCACCTCTGCTCCTTGCAGAGCTGGCGACTCCGGCCTGCTGGCCTCCTGGGCGCTAACCCTAACCCTAGGACGGCCCCTGAGGATCCCTTCCTAAGGGACCCGGTTCGGCAACTCCGGAGATTGCGGACCCCCAAGCCCCAGCGCCTGATGCACGCTGCCGCCCCGCCCCACACAGGCCACTAGGGGCGCCGCCATTCATTCAGGGTGGGAGAACTGGCAGGGCCCTCAGAACCCCCGTCGACCTTCGAAGGCGCCCCGATCCAAAACCCTTGGGCCCTGGCTCACGTTCACCAGCACCCTCACCTCGGCCCAACTGTCCTCTCGATGCACAGGTGGTGTATCGGGCCTGCGTGGCTCCTGGGGACTAACCCTAACCATAGGTCTGCCCCCGAGGGGCCCTTCCCAAGGGACCTGGTGACGCAACGCTGGGGATGGGGACCCCGTGCCCAACTGCCGGACTCACCCTGCTGCCCTTCAGCCACTCAAGCCGCTAGGGGACCACCGGTCAATCAGGACAGGAGAATGGGCAGGGACCTCCGAGCCCCCGCTGACCTTCGAAGGCCCCCCGCGCAAAAACGTTGGCTCCCATGCTCTTGCTCCCAGCGCCCTCACCTCAGCCCGCCCCTCCGCTTGATTCGGAGCCGGTGGATAGGGCCTGCCAAGCTCCTGGGGCTAACCAAAACCCTAGGTCGGCCCCGTGGGGCACATCCCAAGGGGCCTGGCTCTGCAACGCTGGGGATTGGTGACTCAGAGCCCCAGAACCCGACTCACCCTGCCGCACTGTCCCCACCCGGGCCGCTAGGGGCGCCACCGGTCATTCAGGGCGGGAGAAAGGACAGGGCCCTGGAGAAACCAGCGACTTTTGAAGCCTCCCACCAAAATGCAGGGGCCCAGGCTCCGGCTCGCCAGAGCCTTTACCTCGGCCCGCGCACCTCTCGCCGCCCAGCCAGAGGATTGGGCCTGCCGCCTCCTGGGTGCTAACTCTAACCCTAGGTTGGTCCCCTACGAGCCCCTCCCAAGGGGCCTGGCCCCGCAACGCTGCGGATTGGGGATCCCCGAGCCACAGCGCAGGACTCCCCCTGCCGCCCCACCGCCAACGGAGCCGCTAAGGGCGCCACTGGTTATTCAGGGCAGGAGAACAGGCAGGGCCCTTCGAGCCATGGCAACATTCAAAGGCCCAGGGCCTGCCGGCCTCCTGGGAGCTAACCCTAACCATAGGTCGGCCCCCGAGGGGCCCTTCCCAAGGGGCCTGGCATCGCAACGCCGGGGATTGGGGACCCCCAAGACCCAGTGCTGGATGCACCCTGGCGCCCCGCCTCACACGGGCCGCTGGGGGCGCCGCCATTCATTCAGGGTGGGAGAACTGCCAGGGCCCTCCGAACCCCCACCGACCTTCGAAGGCGCCCTGAACCGAAACGCTTGGGCCCAGGCTCATGTTCACCAGCACCCTCACCTCGGCCCAACTCTCCGCTCGACGCACAGGTGGTGTATCGGGCCTGCCGGCCGCCTGGGGTTAACCCTAAGGGTAGGTCGGCCCCCTGAGGGGCCCTTCCCAAGTGGCCTGGCGCCACAACGCCGGGGATGGGGACCCCGAGCCCAAGTGCTGGACTCACCCTCCTGCCCTTCAGCCACCCGAGCCGCTAGGGGCCCCGCCGGTCATTCAGAGTGGGAGAACGGGCAGGTCCCTCTGCGGCCCCGCCGACCTTCGATGGTCCCCCCGCACTAAAAAGCGTGGGCTCATGCTCAGTCTCGCCAGTGCCCTCACCTCATCCCAACCCTCCGCGTAACGCTCAGCCTCTGATCGTGTCCACCTGCCTCCTGGGGGCTAACTATATCCCTAGATCGATCCCCAAAGGACCACTCCCAAGGGCCTTGGCGCAGCAACGCCGGGATTGGGGACCCCGAACCTCAGCACCTGACTCACCCTGCCGCCCAGCCGCCACCCGGGGGCTTTGGGTGTTGCCGATCATTCAGGGCGGGAGAACAGGCAGGGCCCTCCGAGACATGGTGACCTCCGGAGGCCCCCCCGTGCAAAAACGGCAGACCCACCCTCCCACTCACCAGCGCCCTCACCTCCATCCACCACTCCACTCTCCACACAGCTGGGAATAGGGCCTGCCGGCCTCCTGGGGGCTAAACCTAACCCTAGGTTGCCCCCGAGCGGCCTCTCCCAAGGGGCCTGGCGCGGCATCGCTGGGGATTGGGGACCCCCAAGCCCCAGTGCCTGATGCACCCTGTCGCCCCTCCCCTCACGGGCTGCAGGGGCTCTGCCATTCATTCAGGGTGGGAGAAGGGGCACGGCCATCCGAACCCCCGCCTATGCTCCAAGGCGCCCCGAATCAAAACACTTGGGCCCACGCTCATGTTCACCAGCACCCTCAACTCGGCCCGCACCTCCGCTCCCCGCACAGCCGGCGACTCGGGCCTGCCGGCCTCCTGGGCGCTAACCCTAACCCTAGGACGGCCCCCGAGGGGCCCTTCCCAAGGGTCCTGGTGACACAATGCTGGGGATGGGGACCCCGTGCCCAAGTGCCAGACTCACCCTGCTGCCCTTCAGCCACCCAAGTCGCTAGGGGACCACCGGTCCATCAGGACAGGAGAACGGGCAGGGACCTCCGAGACACGGTGACCTTCGAAGCCCCCCCCCCCCCGCGCAAAAACCGCAGACCCACCCTCCCACTCACCAGCGCCCTCACCTCCGTCCGCCACCCCACTCTCCACACAGCTGGCGAATAGGGCCTGCCGGCCTCCTGGGGGCTAAACCTAACCCTAGGTTGCCCCCGAGGGGCCTCTCCCAAGGGGCCTGGCGCCCCATCGCCGGGGATTGGGGACCCCCAAGCCCCAGCACAGGATGCACCCTGTCGCCCCTCCCCACCCGGGCTGCTGGGGGCGCCGCTGTTCATTCAGGGTGGGAGAAAGGGCAGGGCCCTCCGAACCCCCGCCCATGCTCCAAGGCGCCCCGAATCAAAATGCTTGGGCCCACGCTCACGTTCACCAGCACCCTCAACTCGGCCCGCACCTCCGCTCCTTGCAGAGCTGGCGACTCCGGCCTGCTGGCCTCCTGGGCGCTAACCCTAACCCTAGGACGGCCCCTGAGGATCCCTTCCTAAGGGACCCGGTTCGGCAACTCCGGAGATTGCGGACCCCCAAGCCCCAGCGCCTGATGCACGCTGCCGCCCCGCCCCACACAGGCCACTAGGGGCGCCGCCATTCATTCAGGGTGGGAGAACTGGCAGGGCCCTCAGAACCCCCGTCGACCTTCGAAGGCGCCCCGATCCAAAACCCTTGGGCCCTGGCTCACGTTCACCAGCACCCTCACCTCGGCCCAACTGTCCTCTCGATGCACAGGTGGTGTATCGGGCCTGCGTGGCTCCTGGGGACTAACCCTAACCATAGGTCTGCCCCCGAGGGGCCCTTCCCAAGGGACCTGGTGACGCAACGCTGGGGATGGGGACCCCGTGCCCAACTGCCGGACTCACCCTGCTGCCCTTCAGCCACTCAAGCCGCTAGGGGACCACCGGTCAATCAGGACAGGAGAACGGGCAGGGACCTCCGAGCCCCCGCTGACCTTCGAAGGCCCCCCGCGCAAAAACGTTGGCTCCCATGCTCTTGCTCCCAGCGCCCTCACCTCAGCCCGCCCCTCCGCTTGATTCGGAGCCGGTGGATAGGGCCTGCCAAGCTCCTGGGGCTAACCAAAACCCTAGGTCGGCCCCGTGGGGCACATCCCAAGGGGCCTGGCTCTGCAACGCTGGGGATTGGTGACTCAGAGCCCCAGAACCCGACTCACCCTGCCGCACTGTCCCCACCCGGGCCGCTAGGGGCGCCACCGGTCATTCAGGGCGGGAGAACGGACAGGGCCCTGGAAAAACCAGCGACTTTTGAAGCCTCCCACCAAAATGCAGGGGCCCAGGCTCCGGCTCGCCAGAGCCTTTACCTCGGCCCGCGCACCTCTCGCCGCCCAGCCAGAGGATTGGGCCTGCCGCCTCCTGGGTGCTAACTCTAACCCTAGGTCGGTCCCCTACGAGCCCCTCCCAAGGGGCCTGGCCCCGCAACGCTGCGGATTGGGGATCCCCGAGCCACAGCGCAAGACTCCCCCTGCCGCCCCACCGCCAACGGAGCCGCTAAGGGCGCCACTGGTTATTCAGGGCAGGAGAACAGGCAGGGCCCTTCGAGCCATGGCAACATTCAAAGGCCCAGGGCCTGCCGGCCTCCTGGGAGCTAACCCTAACCATAGGTCGGCCCCCGAGGGGCCCTTCCCAAGGGGCCTGGCATCGCAACGCCGGGGATTGGGGACCCCCAAGACCCAGTGCTGGATGCACCCTGGCGCCCCGCCTCACACGGGCCGCTGGGGGCGCCGCCATTCATTCAGGGTGGGAGAACTGCCAGGGCCCTCCGAACCCCCACCGACCTTCGAAGGCGCCCTGAACCGAAACGCTTGGGCCCAGGCTCATGTTCACCAGCACCCTCACCTCGGCCCAACTCTCCGCTCGACGCACAGGTGGTGTATCGGGCCTGCCGGCCGCCTGGGGTTAACCCTAAGGGTAGGTCGGCCCCCTGAGGGGCCCTTCCCAAGTGGCCTGGCGCCACAACGCCGGGGATGGGGACCCCGAGCCCAAGTGCTGGACTCACCCTCCTGCCCTTCAGCCACCCGAGCCGCTAGGGGCCCCGCCGGTCATTCAGAGTGGGAGAACGGGCAGGTCCCTCTGCGGCCCCGCCGACCTTCGATGGTCCCCCGCACTAAAAAGCGTGGGCTCATGCTCAGTCTCGCCAGTGCCCTCACCTCATCCCAACCCTCCGCGTAACGCTCAGCCTCTGATCGTGTCCACCTGCCTCCTGGGGGCTAACTATATCCCTAGATCGATCCCCAAAGGACGACTCCCAAGGGCCTTGGCGCAGCAACGCCGGGATTGGGGACCCCGAACCTCAGCACCTGACTCACCCTGCCGCCCAGCCGCCACCCGGGGGCTTTGGGTGTTGCCGATCATTCAGGGCGGGAGAATAGGCAGGGCCCTCCGAGACATGGTGACCTCCGGAGGCCCCCCCGTGCAAAAACGGCAGACCCACCCTCCCACTCACCAGCGCCCTCACCTCCATCCACCACTCCACTCTCCACACAGCTGTGAATAGGGCCTGCCGGCCTCCTGGGGGCTAAACCTAACCCTAGGTTGCCCCCGAGCGGCCTCTCCCAAGGGGCCTGGCGCGGCATCGCTGGGGATTGGGGACCCCCAAGCCCCAGTGCCTGATGCACCCTGTCGCCCCTCCCCTCACGGGCTGCAGGGGCGCTGCCATTCATTCAGGGTGGGAGAAGGGGCACGGCCATCCGAACCCCCGCCTATGCTCCAAGGCGCCCCGAATCAAAACACTTGGGCCCACGCTCATGTTCACCAGCACCCTCAACTCGGCCCGCACCTCCGCTCCCCGCACAGCCGGCGACTCGGGCCTGCCGGCCTCCTGGGCGCTAACCCTAACCCTAGGACGGCCCCCGAGGGGCCCTTCCCAAGGGTCCTGGTGACACAATGCTGGGGATGGGGACCCCGTGCCCAAGTGCCAGACTCACCCTGCTGCCCTTCAGCCACCCAAGTCGCTAGGGGACCACCGGTCCATCAGGACAGGAGAACGGGCAGGGACCTCCGAGACACGGTGACCTTCGAAGCCCCCCCCCCCGCGCAAAAACCGCAGACCCACCCTCCCACTCACCAGCGCCCTCACCTCCGTCCGCCACCCCACTCTCCACACAGCTGGCGAATAGGGCCTGCCGGCCTCCTGGGGGCTAAACCTAACCCTAGGTTGCCCCCGAGGGGCCTCTCCCAAGGGGCCTGGCGCCCCATCGCCGGGGATTGGGGACCCCCAAGCCCCAGCACAGGATGCACCCTGTCGCCCCTCCCCACCCGGGCTGCTGGGGGCGCCGCTGTTCATTCAGGGTGGGAGAAAGGGCAGGGCCCTCCGAACCCCCGCCCATGCTCCAAGGCGCCCCGAATCAAAATGCTTGGGCCCACGCTCACGTTCACCAGCACCCTCAACTCGGCCCGCACCTCCGCTCCTTGCAGAGCTGGCGACTCCGGCCTGCTGGCCTCCTGGGCGCTAACCCTAACCCTAGGACGGCCCCTGAGGATCCCTTCCTAAGGGACCCGGTTCGGCAACTCCGGAGATTGCGGACCCCCAAGCCCCAGCGCCTGATGCACGCTGCCGCCCCGCCCCACACAGGCCACTAGGGGCGCCGCCATTCATTCAGGGTGGGAGAACTGGCAGGGCCCTCAGAACCCCCGTCGACCTTCGAAGGCGCCCCGATCCAAAACCCTTGGGCCCTGGCTCACGTTCACCAGGACCCTCACCTCGGCCCAACTGTCCCCTCGATGCACAGGTGGTGTATCGGGCCTGCGTGGCTCCTGGGGACTAACCCTAACCATAGGTCTGCCCCCGAGGGGCCCTTCCCAAGGGACCTGGTGACGCAACGCTGGGGATGGGGACCCCGTGCCCAACTGCCGGACTCACCCTGCTGCCCTTCAGCCACTCAAGCCGCTAGGGGACCACCGGTCAATCAGGACAGGAGAACGGGCAGGGACCTCCGAGCCCCCGCTGACCTTCGAAGGCCCCCCGCGCAAAAACGTTGGCTCCCATGCTCTTGCTCCCAGCGCCCTCACCTCAGCCCGCCCCTCCGCTTGATTCGGAGCCGGTGGATAGGGCCTGCCAAGCTCCTGGGGCTAACCAAAACCCTAGGTCGGCCCCGTGGGGCACATCCCAAGGGGCCTGGCTCTGCAACGCTGGGGATTGGTGACTCAGAGCCCCAGAACCCGACTCACCCTGCCGCACTGTCCCCACCCGGGCCGCTAGGGGCGCCACCGGTCATTCAGGGCGGGAGAACGGACAGGGCCCTGGAGAAACCAGCGACTTTTGAAGCCTCCCACCAAAATGCAGGGGCCCAGGCTCCGGCTCGCCAGAGCCTTTACCTCGGCCCGCGCACCTCTCGCCGCCCAGCCAGAGGATTGGGCCTGCCGCCTCCTGGGTGCTAACTCTAACCCTAGGTCGGTCCCCTACGAGCCCCTCCCAAGGGGCCTGGCCCCGCAACGCTGCGGATTGGGGATCCCCGAGCCACAGCGCAGGACTCCCCCTGCCGCCCCACCGCCAACGGAGCCGCTAAGGGCGCCACTGGTTATTCAGGGCAGGAGAACAGGCAGGGCCCTTCGAGCCATGGCAACATTCAAAGGCCCAGGGCCTGCCGGCCTCCTGGGAGCTAACCCTAACCATAGGTCGGCCCCCGAGGGGCCCTTCCCAAGGGGCCTGGCATCGCAACGCCGGGGATTGGGGACCCCCAAGACCCAGTGCTGGATGCACCCTGGCGCCCCGCCTCACACGGGCCGCTGGGGGCGCCGCCATTCATTCAGGGTGGGAGAACTGCCAGGGCCCTCCGAACCCCCACCGACCTTCGAAGGCGCCCTGAACCGAAACGCTTGGGCCCAGGCTCATGTTCACCAGCACCCTCACCTCGGCCCAACTCTCCGCTCGACGCACAGGTGGTGTATCGGGCCTGCCGGCCGCCTGGGGTTAACCCTAAGGGTAGGTCGGCCCCCTGAGGGGCCCTTCCCAAGTGGCCTGGCGCCACAACGCCGGGGATGGGGACCCCGAGCCCAAGTGCTGGACTCACCCTCCTGCCCTTCAGCCACCCGAGCCGCTAGGGGCCCCGCCGGTCATTCAGAGTGGGAGAACGGGCAGGTCCCTCTGCGGCCCCGCCGACCTTCGATGGTCCCCCGCACTAAAAAGCGTGGGCTCATGCTCAGTCTCGCCAGTGCCCTCACCTCATCCCAACCCTCCGCGTAACGCTCAGCCTCTGATCGTGTCCACCTGCCTCCTGGGGGCTAACTATATCCCTAGATCGATCCCCAAAGGACGACTCCCAAGGGCCTTGGCGCAGCAACGCCGGGATTGGGGACCCCGAACCTCAGCACCTGACTCACCCTGCCGCCCAGCCGCCACCCGGGGGCTTTGGGTGTTGCCGATCATTCAGGGCGGGAGAACAGGCAGGGCCCTCCGAGACATGGTGACCTCCGGAGGCCCCCCCGTGCAAAAACGGCAGACCCACCCTCCCACTCACCAGCGCCCTCACCTCCATCCACCACTCCACTCTCCACACAGCTGGGAATAGGGCCTGCCGGCCTCCTGGGGGCTAAACCTAACCCTAGGTTGCCCCCGAGCGGCCTCTCCCAAGGGGCCTGGCGCGGCATCGCTGGGGATTGGGGACCCCCAAGCCCCAGTGCCTGATGCACCCTGTCGCCCCTCCCCTCACGGGCTGCAGGGGCGCTGCCATTCATTCAGGGTGGGAGAAGGGGCACGGCCATCCGAACCCCCGCCTATGCTCCAAGGCACCCCGAATCAAAACACTTGGGCCCACGCTCATGTTCACCAGCACCCTCAACTCGGCCCGCACCTCCGCTCCCCGCACAGCCGGCGACTCGGGCCTGCCGGCCTCCTGGGCGCTAACCCTAACCCTAGGACGGCCCCCGAGGGGCCCTTCCCAAGGGTCCTGGTGACACAATGCTGGGGATGGGGACCCCGTGCCCAAGTGCCAGACTCACCCTGCTGCCCTTCAGCCACCCAAGTCGCTAGGGGACCACCGGTCCATCAGGACAGGAGAACGGGCAGGGACCTCTGAGACACGGTGACCTTCGAAGCCCCCCCCCCCCCGCGCAAAAACGGCAGACCCACCCTCCCACTCACCAGCGCCCTCACCTCCGTCCGCCACCCCACTCTCCACACAGCTGGCGAATAGGGCCTGCCGGCCTCCTGGGGGCTAAACCTAACCCTAGGTTGCCCCCGAGGGGCCTCTCCCAAGGGGCCTGGCGCCCCATCGCCGGGGATTGGGGACCCCCAAGCCCCAGCACAGGATGCACCCTGTCGCCCCTCCCCACCCGGGCTGCTGGGGGCGCCGCTGTTCATTCAGGGTGGGAGAAAGGGCAGGGCCCTCCGAACCCCCGCCCATGCTCCAAGGCGCCCCGAATCAAAATGCTTGGGCCCACGCTCACGTTCACCAGCACCCTCAACTCGGCCCGCACCTCTGCTCCTTGCAGAGCTGGCAACTCCGGCCTGCTGGCCTCCTGGGCGCTAACCCTAACCCTAGGACGGCCCCTGAGGATCCCTTCCTAAGGGACCCGGTTCGGCAACTCCGGAGATTGCGGACCCCCAAGCCCCAGCGCCTGATGCACGCTGCCGCCCCGCCCCACACAGGCCACTAGGGGCGCCGCCATTCATTCAGGGTGGGAGAACTGGCAGGGCCCTCAGAACCCCCGTCGACCTTCGAAGGCGCCCCGATCCAAAACCCTTGGGCCCTGGCTCACGTTCACCAGCACCCTCACCTCGGCCCAACTGTCCTCTCGATGCACAGGTGGTGTATCGGGCCTGCGTGGCTCCTGGGGACTAACCCTAACCATAGGTCTGCCCCCGAGGGGCCCTTCCCAAGGGACCTGGTGACGCAACGCTGGGGATGGGGACCCCGTGCCCAACTGCCGGACTCACCCTGCTGCCCTTCAGCCACTCAAGCCGCTAGGGGACCACCGGTCAATCAGGACAGGAGAACGGGCAGGGACCTCCGAGCCCCCGCTGACCTTCGAAGGCCCCCCGCGCAAAAACGTTGGCTCCCATGCTCTTGCTCCCAGCGCCCTCACCTCAGCCCGCCCCTCCGCTTGATTCGGAGCCGGTGGATAGGGCCTGCCAAGCTCCTGGGGCTAACCAAAACCCTAGGTCGGCCCCGTGGGGCACATCCCAAGGGGCCTGGCTCTGCAACGCTGGGGATTGGTGACTCAGAGCCCCAGAACCCGACTCACCCTGCCGCACTGTCCCCACCCGGGCTGCTAGGGGCGCCACCGGTCATTCAGGGCGGGAGAACGGACAGGGCCCTGGAGAAACCAGCGACTTTTGAAGCCTCCCACCAAAATGCAGGGGCCCAGGCTCCGGCTCGCCAGAGCCTTTACCTCGGCCCGCGCACCTCTCGCCGCCCAGCCAGAGGATTGGGCCTGCCGCCTCCTGGGTGCTAACTCTAACCCTAGGTCGGTCCCCTACGAGCCCCTCCCAAGGGGCCTGGCCCCGCAACGCTGCGGATTGGGGATCCCCGAGCCACAGCGCAGGACTCCCCCTGCCGCCCCACCGCCAACGGAGCCGCTAAGGGCGCCACTGGTTATTCAGGGCAGGAGAACAGGCAGGGCCCTTCGAGCCATGGCAACATTCAAAGGCCCAGGGCCTGCCGGCCTCCTGGGAGCTAACCCTAACCATAGGTCGGCCCCCGAGGGGCCCTTCCCAAGGGGCCTGGCATCGCAACGCCGGGGATTGGGGACCCCCAAGACCCAGTGCTGGATGCACCCTGGCGCCCCGCCTCACACGGGCCGCTGGGGGCGCCGCCATTCATTCAGGGTGGGAGAACTGCCAGGGCCCTCCGAACCCCCACCGACCTTCGAAGGCGCCCTGAACCGAAACGCTTGGGCCCAGGCTCATGTTCACCAGCACCCTCACCTCGGCCCAACTCTCCGCTCGACGCACAGGTGGTGTATCGGGCCTGCCGGCCGCCTGGGGTTAACCCTAAGGGTAGGTCGGCCCCCTGAGGGGCCCTTCCCAAGTGGCCTGGCGCCACAACGCCGGGGATGGGGACCCCGAGCCCAAGTGCTGGACTCACCCTCCTGCCCTTCAGCCACCCGAGCCGCTAGGGGCCCCGCCGGTCATTCAGAGTGGGAGAACGGGCAGGTCCCTCTGCGGCCCCGCCGACCTTCGATGGTCCCCCGCACTAAAAAGCGTGGGCTCATGCTCAGTCTCGCCAGTGCCCTCACCTCATCCCAACCCTCCGCGTAACGCTCAGCCTCTGATCGTGTCCACCTGCCTCCTGGGGGCTAACTATATCCCTAGATCGATCCCCAAAGGACCACTCCCAAGGGCCTTGGCGCAGCAACGCCGGGATTGGGGACCCCGAACCTCAGCACCTGACTCACCCTGCCGCCCAGCCGCCACCCGGGGGCTTTGGGTGTTGCCGATCATTCAGGGCGGGAGAACAGGCAGGGCCCTCCGAGACATGGTGACCTCCGGAGGCCCCCCCGTGCAAAAACGGCAGACCCACCCTCCCACTCACCAGCGCCCTCACCTCCATCCACCACTCCACTCTCCACACAGCTGGGAATAGGGCCTGCCGGCCTCCTGGGGGCTAAACCTAACCCTAGGTTGCCCCCGAGCGGCCTCTCCCAAGGGGCCTGGCGCGGCATCGCTGGGGATTGGGGACCCCCAAGCCCCAGTGCCTGATGCACCCTGTCGCCCCTCCCCTCACGGGCTGCAGGGGCGCTGCCATTCATTCAGGGTGGGAGAAGGGGCACGGCCATCCGAACCCCCGCCTATGCTCCAAGGCGCCCCGAATCAAAACACTTGGGCCCACGCTCATGTTCACCAGCACCCTCAACTCGGCCCGCACCTCCGCTCCCCGCACAGCCGGCGACTCGGGCCTGCCGGCCTCCTGGGCGCTAACCCTAACCCTAGGACGGCCCCCGAGGGGCCCTTCCCAAGGGTCCTGGTGACACAATGCTGGGGATGGGGACCCCGTGCCCAAGTGCCAGACTCACCCTGCTGCCCTTCAGCCACCCAAGTCGCTAGGGGACCACCGGTCCATCAGGACAGGAGAACGGGCAGGGACCTCCGAGACACGGTGACCTTCGAAGCCCCCCCCCCCCGCGCAAAAACCGCAGACCCACCCTCCCACTCACCAGCGCCCTCACCTCCGTCCGCCACCCCACTCTCCACACAGCTGGCGAATAGGGCCTGCCGGCCTCCTGGGGGCTAAACCTAACCCTAGGTTGCCCCCGAGGGGCCTCTCCCAAGGGGCCTGGCGCCCCATCGCCGGGGATTGGGGACCCCCAAGCCCCAGCACAGGATGCACCCTGTCGCCCCTCCCCACCCGGGCTGTTGGGGGCGCCGCTGTTCATTCAGGGAGGGAGAAAGGGCAGGGCCCTCCGAACCCCCGCCCATGCTCCAAGGCGCCCCGAATCAAAATGCTTGGGCCCACGCTCACGTTCACCAGCACCCTCAACTCGGCCCGCACCTCTGCTCCTTGCAGAGCTGGCAACTCCGGCCTGCTGGCCTCCTGGGCGCTAACCCTAACCCTAGGACGGCCCCTGAGGATCCCTTCCTAAGGGACCCGGTTCGGCAACTCCGGAGATTGCGGACCCCCAAGCCCCAGCGCCTGATGCACGCTGCCGCCCCGCACCACACAGGCCACTAGGGGCGCCGCCATTCATTCAGGGTGGGAGAACTGGCAGGGCCCTCAGAACCCCCGTCGACCTTCGAAGGCGCCCCGATCCAAAACCCTTGGGCCCTGGCTCACGTTCACCAGGACCCTCACCTCGGCCCAACTGTCCTCTCGATGCACAGGTGGTGTATCGGGCCTGCGTGGCTCCTGGGGACTAACCCTAACCATAGGTCTGCCCCCGAGGGGCCCTTCCCAAGGGACCTGGTGACGCAACGCTGGGGATGGGGACCCCGTGCCCAACTGCCGGACTCACCCTGCTGCCCTTCAGCCACTCAAGCCGCTAGGGGACCACCGGTCAATCAGGGCGGGGAACGGACAGGGCCCTGGAGAAACCAGCGACTTTTGAAGCCTCCCACCAAAATGCAGGGGCCCAGGCTCCGGCTCGCCAGAGCCTTTACCTCGGCCCGCGCACCTCTCGCCGCCCAGCCAGAGGATTGGGCCTGCCGCCTCCTCGGTGCTAACTCTAACCCTAGGTTGGTCCCCTACGAGCCCCTCCCAAGGGGCCTGGCCCCGCAACGCTGCGGATTGGGGATCCCCTAGCCACAGCGCAGGACTCCCCCTGCCGCCCCACCGCCAACGGAGCCGCTAAGGGCGCCACTGGTTATTCAGGGCAGGAGAACAGGCAGGGCCCTTCGAGCCATGGCAACATTCAAAGGCCCAGGGCCTGCCGGCCTCCTGGGAGCTAACCCTAACCATAGGTCGGCCCCCGAGGGGCCCTTCCCAAGGGACCTGGTGACGCAACGCTGGGGATGGGGACCCCGTGCCCAACTGCCGGACTCACCCTGCTGCCCTTCAGCCACTCAATCGCTAGGGGACCACCGGTCAATCAGGACAGGAGAACGGGCAGGGACCTCCGAGCCCCCGCTGACCTTCGAAGGCCCCCCGCGCAAAAACGTTGGCTCCCATGCTCTTGCTCCCAGCGCCCTCACCTCAGCCCGCCCCTCCGCTTGATTCGGAGCCGGTGGATAGGGCCTGCCAAGCTCCTGGGGCTAACCAAAACCCTAGGTCGGCCCCGTGGGGCACATCCCAAGGGGCCTGGCTCTGCAACGCTGGGGATTGGTGACTCAGAGCCCCAGAACCCGACTCATCCTGCCGCACTGTCCCCACCCGGGCCGCTAGGGGCGCCACCGGTCATTCAGGGCGGGAGAACGGACAGGGCCCTGGAGAAACCAGCGACTTTTGAAGCCTCCCACCAAAATGCAGGGGCCCAGGCTCCGGCTCGCCAGAGCCTTTACCTCGGCCCGCGCACCTCTCGCCGCCCAGCCAGAGGATTGGGCCTGCCGCCTCCTGGGTGCTAACTCTAACCCTAGGTTGGTCCCCTACGAGCCCCTCCCAAGGGGCCTGGCCCCGCAACGCTGCGGATTGGGGATCCCCGAGCCACAGCGCAGGACTCCCCCTGCCGCCCCACCGCCAACGGAGCCGCTAAGGGCGCCACTGGTTATTCAGGGCAGGAGAACAGGCAGGGCCCTTCGAGCCATGGCAACATTCAAAGGCCCAGGGCCTGCCGGCCTCCTGGGAGCTAACCCTAACCATAGGTCGGCCCCCGAGGGGCCCTTCCCAAGGGACCTGGTGACGCAACGCTGGGGATGGGGACCCCGTGCCCAACTGCCGGACTCACCCTGCTGCCCTTCAGCCACTCAAGCCGCTAGGGGACCACCGGTCAATCAGGACAGGAGAACGGGCAGGGACCTCCGAGCCCCCGCTGACCTTCGAAGGCCCCCCGCGCAAAAACGTTGGCTCCCATGCTCTTGCTCCCAGCGCCCTCACCTCAGCCCGCCCCTCCGCTTGATTCGGAGCCGGTGGATAGGGCCTGCCAAGCTCCTGGGGCTAACCAAAACCCTAGGTCGGCCCCGTGGGGCACATCCCAAGGGGCCTGGCTCTGCAACGCTGGGGATTGGTGACTCAGAGCCCCAGAACCCGACTCACCCTGCCGCACTGTCCCCACCCGGGCCGCTAGGGGCGCCACCGGTCATTCAGGGCGGGAGAACGGACAGGGCCCTGGAGAAACCAGCGACTTTTGAAGCCTCCCACCAAAATGCAGGGGCCCAGGCTCCGGCTCGCCAGAGCCTTTACCTCGGCCCGCGCACCTCTCGCCGCCCAGCCAGAGGATTGGGCCTGCCGCCTCCTGGGTGCTAACTCTAACCCTAGGTCGGTCCCCTACGAGCCCCTCCCAAGGGGCCTGGCCCCGCAACGCTGCGGATTGGGGATCCCCGAGCCACAGCGCAGGACTCCCCCTGCCGCCCCACCGCCAACGGAGCCGCTAAGGGCGCCACTGGTTATTCAGGGCAGGAGAACAGGCAGGGCCCTTCGAGCCATGGCAACATTCAAAGGCCCAGGGCCTGCCGGCCTCCTGGGAGCTAACCTTAACCATAGGTCGGCCCCCGAGGGGCCCTTCCTAAGGGGCCTGGCATCGCAACGCCGGGGATTGGGGACCCCCAAGACCCAGTGCTGGATGCACCCTGGCGCCCCGCCTCACACGGGCCGCTGGGGGCGCCGCCATTCATTCAGGGTGGGAGAACTGCCAGGGCCCTCCGAACCCCCACCGACCTTCGAAGGCGCCCTGAACCGAAACGCTTGGGCCCAGGCTCATGTTCACCAGCACCCTCACCTCGGCCCAACTCTCCGCTCGACGCACAGGTGGTGTATCGGGCCTGCCGGCCGCCTGGGGTTAACCCTAAGGGTAGGTCGGCCCCCTGAGGGGCCCTTCCCAAGTGGCCTGGCGCCACAACGCCGGGGATGGGGACCCCGAGCCCAAGTGCTGGACTCACCCTCCTGCCCTTCAGCCACCCGAGCCGCTAGGGGCCCCGCCGGTCATTCAGAGTGGGAGAACGGGCAGGTCCCTCTGCGGCCCCGCCGACCTTCGATGGTCCCCCGCACTAAAAAGCGTGGGCTCATGCTCAGTCTCGCCAGTGCCCTCACCTCATCCCAACCCTCCGCGTAACGCTCAGCCTCTGATCGTGTCCACCTGCCTCCTGGGGGCTAACTATATCCCTAGATCGATCCCCAAAGGACGACTCCCAAGGGCCTTGGCGCAGCAACGCCGGGATTGGGGACCCCGAACCTCAGCACCTGACTCACCCTGCCGCCCAGCCGCCACCCGGGGGCTTTGTGTGTTGCCGATCATTCAGGGCGGGAGAACAGGCAGGGCCCTCCGAGACATGGTGACCTCCGGAGGCCCCCCCGTGCAAAAACGGCAGACCCACCCTCCCACTCACCAGCGCCCTCACCTCCATCCACCACTCCACTCTCCACACAGCTGGGAATAGGGCCTGCCGGCCTCCTGGGGGCTAAACCTAACCCTAGGTTGCCCCCGAGCGGCCTCTCCCAAGGGGCCTGGCGCGGCATCGCTGGGGATTGGGGACCCCCAAGCCCCAGTGCCTGATGCACCCTGTCGCCCCTCCCCTCACGGGCTGCAGGGGCGCTGCCATTCATTCAGGGTGGGAGAAGGGGCACGGCCATCCGAACCCCCGCCTATGCTCCAAGGCGCCCCGAATCAAAACACTTGGGCCCACGCTCATGTTCACCAGCACCCTCAACTCGGCCCGCACCTCCGCTCCCCTCACAGCCGGCGACTCGGGCCTGCCGGCCTCCTGGGCGCTAACCCTAACCCTAGGACGGCCCCCGAGGGGCCCTTCCCAAGGGTCCTGGTGACACAATGCTGGGGATGGGGACCCCGTGCCCAAGTGCCAGACTCACCCTGCTGCCCTTCAGCCACCCAAGTCGCTAGGGGACCACCGGTCCATCAGGACAGGAGAACGGGCAGGGACCTCCGAGACACGGTGACCTTCGAAGCCCCCCCCCCCCCGCGCAAAAACCGCAGACCCACCCTCCCACTCACCAGCGCCCTCACCTCCGTCCGCCACCCCACTCTCCACACAGCTGGTGAATAGGGCCTGCCGGCCTCCTGGGGGCTAAACCTAACCCTAGGTTGCCCCCGAGGGGCCTCTCCCAAGGGGCCTGGCGCCCCATCGCCGGGGATTGGGGACCCCCAAGCCCCAGCACAGGATGCACCCTGTCGCCCCTCCCCACCCGGGCTGCTGGGGGCGCCGCTGTTCATTCAGGGTGGGAGAAAGGGCAGGGCCCTCCGAACCCCCGCCCATGCTCCAAGGCGCCCCGAATCAAAATGCTTGGGCCCACGCTCACGTTCACCAGCACCCTCAACTCGGCCCGCACCTCTGCTCCTTGCAGAGCTGGCGACTCCGGCCTGCTGGCCTCCTGGGCGCTAACCCTAACCCTAGGACGGCCCCTGAGGATCCCTTCCTAAGGGACCCGGTTCGGCAACTCCGGAGATTGCGGACCCCCAAGCCCCAGCGCCTGATGCACGCTGCCGCCCCGCCCCACACAGGCCACTAGGGGCGCCGCCATTCATTCAGGGTGGGAGAACTGGCAGGGCCCTCAGAACCCCCGTCGACCTTCGAAGGCGCCCCGATCCAAAACCCTTGGGCCCTGGCTCACGTTCACCAGGACCCTCACCTCGGCCCAACTGTCCTCTCGATGCACAGGTGGTGTATCGGGCCTGCGTGGCTCCTGGGGACTAACCCTAACCATAGGTCTGCCCCCGAGGGGCCCTTCCCAAGGGACCTGGTGACGCAACGCTGGGGATGGGGACCCCGTGCCCAACTGCCGGACTCACCCTGCTGCCCTTCAGCCACTCAAGCCGCTAGGGGACCACCCGTCAATCAGGGCGGGAGAACGGACAGGGCCCTGGAGAAACCAGCGACTTTTGAAGCCTCCCACCAAAATGCAGGGGCCCAGGCTCCGGCTCGCCAGAGCCTTTACCTCGGCCCGCGCACCTCTCGCCGCCCAGCCAGAGGATTGGGCCTGCCGCCTCCTGGGTGCTAACTCTAACCCTAGGTTGGTCCCCTACGAGCCCCTCCCAAGGGGCCTGTCCCCGCAACGCTGCGGATTGGGGATCCCCGAGCAACAGCGCAGGACTCCCCCTGCCGCCCCACCGCCAACGGAGCCGCTAAGGGCGCCACTGGTTATTCAGGGCAGGAGAACAGGCAGGGCCCTTCGAGCCATGGCAACATTCAAAGGCCCAGGGCCTGCCGGCCTCCTGGGAGCTAACCCTAACCATAGGTCGGCCCCCGAGGGGCCCTTCCCAAGGGACCTGGTGACGCAACGCTGGGGATGGGGACCCCGTGCCCAACTGCCGGACTCACCCTGCTGCCCTTCAGCCACTCAAGCCGCTAGGGGACCACCGGTCAATCAGGACAGGAGAACGGGCAGGGACCTCCGAGCCCCCGCTGACCTTCGAAGGCCCCCCGCGCAAAAACGTTGGCTCCCATGCTCTTGCTCCCAGCGCCCTCACCTCAGCCCGCCCCTCCGCTTGATTCGGAGCCGGTGGATAGGGCCTGCCAAGCTCCTGGGGCTAACCAAAACCCTAGGTCGGCCCCGTGGGGCACATCCCAAGGGGCCTGGCTCTGCAACGCTGGGGATTGGTGACTCAGAGCCCCAGAACCCGACTCACCCTGCCGCACTGTCCCCACCCGGGCTGCTAGGGGCGCCACCGGTCATTCAGGGCGGGAGAACGGACAGGGCCCTGGAGAAACCAGCGACTTTTGAAGCCTCCCACCAAAATGCAGGGGCCCAGGCTCCGGCTCGCCAGAGCCTTTACCTCGGCCCGCGCACCTCTCGCCGCCCAGCCAGAGGATTGGGCCTGCCGCCTCCTGGGTGCTAACTCTAACCCTAGGTCGGTCCCCTACGAGCCCCTCCCAAGGGGCCTGGCCCCGCAACGCTGCGGATTGGGGATCCCCGAGCCACAGTGCAGGACTCCCCCTGCCGCCCCACCGCCAACGGAGCCGCTAAGGGCGCCACTGGTTATTCAGGGCAGGAGAACAGGCAGGGCCCTTCGAGCCATGGCAACATTCAAAGGCCCAGGGCCTGCCGGCCTCCTGGGAGCTAACCCTAACCATAGGTCGGCCCCCGAGGGGCCCTTCCCAAGGGGCCTGGCATCGCAACGCCGGGGATTGGGGACCCCCAAGACCCAGTGCTGGATGCACCCTGGCGCCCCGCCTCACACGGGCCGCTGGGGGCGCCGCCATTCATTCAGGGTGGGAGAACTGCCAGGGCCCTCCGAACCCCCACCGACCTTCGAAGGCGCCCTGAACCGAAACGCTTGGGCCCAGGCTCATGTTCACCAGCACCCTCACCTCGGCCCAACTCTCCGCTCGACGCACAGGTGGTGTATCGGGCCTGCCGGCCGCCTGGGGTTAACCCTAAGGGTAGGTCGGCCCCCTGAGGGGCCCTTCCCAAGTGGCCTGGCGCCACAACGCCGGGGATGGGGACCCCGAGCCCAAGTGCTGGACTCACCCTCCTGCCCTTCAGCCACCCGAGCCGCTAGGGGCCCCGCCGGTCATTCAGAGTGGGAGAACGGGCAGGTCCCTCTGCGGCCCCGCCGACCTTCGATGGTCCCCCGCACTAAAAAGCGTGGGCTCATGCTCAGTCTCGCCAGTGCCCTCACCTCATCCCAACCCTCCGCGTAACGCTCAGCCTCTGATCGTGTCCACCTGCCTCCTGGGGGCTAACTATATCCCTAGATCGATCCCCAAAGGACGACTCCCAAGGGCCTTGGCGCAGCAACGCCGGGATTGGGGACCCCGAACCTCAGCACCTGACTCACCCTGCCGCCCAGCCGCCACCCGGGGGCTTTGGGTGTTGCCGATCATTCAGGGCGGGAGAACAGGCAGGGCCCTCCGAGACATGGTGACCTCCGGAGGCCCCCCCGTGCAAAAACGGCAGACCCACCCTCCCACTCACCAGCGCCCTCACCTCCATCCACCACTCCACTCTCCACACAGCTGGGAATAGGGCCTGCCGGCCTCCTGGGGGCTAAACCTAACCCTAGGTTGCCCCCGAGCGGCCTCTCCCAAGGGGCCTGGCGCGGCATCGCTGGGGATTGGGGACCCCCAAGCCCCAGTGCCTGATGCACCCTGTCGCCCCTCCCCTCACGGGCTGCAGGGGCGCTGCCATTCATTCAGGGTGGGAGAAGGGGCACGGCCATCCGAACCCCCGCCTATGCTCCAAGGCGCCCCGAATCAAAACACTTGGGCCCACGCTCATGTTCACCAGCACCCTCAACTCGGCCCGCACCTCCGCTCCCCGCACAGCCGGCGACTCGGGCCTGCCGGCCTCCTGGGCGCTAACCCTAACCCTAGGACGGCCCCCGAGGGGCCCTTCCCAAGGGTCCTGGTGACACAATGCTGGGGATGGGGACCCCGTGCCCAAGTGCCAGACTCACCCTGCTGCCCTTCAGCCACCCAAGTCGCTAGGGGACCACCGGTCCATCAGGACAGGAGAACGGGCAGGGACCTCCGAGACACGGTGAACTTCGAAGCCCCCCCCCCTGCGCAAAAACGGCAGACCCACCCTCCCACTCACCAGCGCCCTCACCTCCGTCCGCCACCCCACTCTCCACACAGCTGGCGAATAGGGCCTGCCGGCCTCCTGGGGGCAAAACCTAACCCTAGGTTGCCCCCGAGGGGCCTCTCCCAAGGGGCCTGGCGCCCCATCGCCGGGGATTGGGGACCCCCAAGCCCCAGCACAGGATGCACCCTGTCGCCCCTCCCCACCCGGGCTGCTGGGGGCGCCGCTGTTCATTCAGGGTGGGAGAAAGGGCAGGGCCCTCCGAACCCCCGCCCATGCTCCAAGGCGCCCCGAATCAAAATGCTTGGGCCCACGCTCACGTTCACCAGCACCCTCAACTCGGCCCGCACCTCCGCTCCTTGCAGAGCTGGCGACTCCGGCCTGCTGGCCTCCTGGGCGCTAACCCTAACCCTAGGACGGCCCCTGAGGATCCCTTCCTAAGGGACCCGGTTCGGCAACTCCGGAGATTGCGGACCCCCAAGCCCCAGCGCCTGATGCACGCTGCCGCCCCGCCCCACACAGGCCACTAGGGGCGCCGCCATTCATTCAGGGTGGGAGAACTGGCAGGGCCCTCAGAACCCCCGTCGACCTTCGAAGGCGCCCCGATCCAAAACCCTTGGGCCCTGGCTCACGTTCACCAGCACCCTCACCTCGGCCCAACTGTCCTCTCGATGCACAGGTGGTGTATCGGGCCTGCGTGGCTCCTGGGGACTAACCCTAACCATAGGTCTGCCCCCGAGGGGCCCTTCCCAAGGGACCTGGTGACGCAACGCTGGGGATGGGGACCCCGTGCCCAACTGCCGGACTCACCCTGCTGCCCTTCAGCCACTCAAGCCGCTAGGGGACCACCGGTCAATCAGGACAGGAGAACGGGCAGGGACCTCCGAGCCCCCGCTGACCTTCGAAGGCCCCCCGCGCAAAAACGTTGGCTCCCATGCTCTTGCTCCCAGCGCCCTCACCTCAGCCCGCCCCTCCGCTTGATTCGGAGCCGGTGGATAGGGCCTGCCAAGCTCCTGGGGCTAACCAAAACCCTAGGTCGGCCCCGTGGGGCACATCCCAAGGGGCCTGGCTCTGCAACGCTGGGGATTGGTGACTCAGAGCCCCAGAACCCGACTCACCCTGCCGCACTGTCCCCACCCGGGCCGCTAGGGGCGCCACCGGTCATTCAGGGCGGGAGAACGGACAGGGCCCTGGAGAAACCAGCGACTTTTGAAGCCTCCCACCAAAATGCAGGGGCCCAGGCTCCGGCTCGCCAGAGCCTTTACCTCGGCTCGCGCACCTCTCGCCGCCCAGCCAGAGGATTGGGCCTGCCGCCTCCTGGGTGCTAACTCTAACCCTAGGTCGGTCCCCTACGAGCCCCTCCCAAGGGGCCTGGCCCCGCAACGCTGCGGATTGGGGATCCCCGAGCCACAGCGCAGGACTCCCCCTGCCGCCCCACCGCCAACGGAGCCGCTAAGGGCGCCACTGGTTATTCAGGGCAGGAGAACAGGCAGGGCCCTTCGAGCCATGGCAACATTCAAAGGCCCAGGGCCTGCCGGCCTCCTGGGAGCTAACCCTAACCATAGGTCGGCCCCCGAGGGGCCCTTCCCAAGGGGCCTGGCATCGCAACGCCGGGGATTGGGGACCCCCAAGACCCAGTGCTGGATGCACCCTGGCGCCCCGCCTCACACGGGCCGCTGGGGGCGCCGCCATTCATTCAGGGTGGGAGAACTGCCAGGGCCCTCCGAACCCCCACCGACCTTCGAAGGCGCCCTGAACCGAAACGCTTGGGCCCAGGCTCATGTTCACCAGCACCCTCACCTCGGCCCAACTCTCCGCTCGACGCACAGGTGGTGTATCGGGCCTGCCGGCCGCCTGGGGTTAACCCTAAGGGTAGGTCGGCCCCCTGAGGGGCCCTTCCCAAGTGGCCTGGCGCCACAACGCCGGGGATGGGGACCCCGAGCCCAAGTGCTGGACTCACCCTCCTGCCCTTCAGCCACCCGAGCCGCTAGGGGCCCCGCCGGTCATTCAGAGTGGGAGAACGGGCAGGTCCCTCTGCGGCCCCGCCGACCTTCGATGGTCCCCCGCACTAAAAAGCGTGGGCTCATGCTCAGTCTCGCCAGTGCCCTCACCTCATCCCAACCCTCCGCGTAACGCTCAGCCTCTGATCGTGTCCACCTGCCTCCTGGGGGCTAACTATATCCCTAGATCGATCCCCAAAGGACCACTCCCAAGGGCCTTGGCGCAGCAACGCCGGGATTGGGGACCCCGAACCTCAGCACCTGACTCACCCTGCCGCCCAGCCGCCACCCGGGGGCTTTGGGTGTTGCCGATCATTCAGGGCGGGAGAACAGGCAGGGCCCTCCGAGACATGGTGACCTCCGGAGGCCCCCCCGTGCAAAAACGGCAGACCCACCCTCCCACTCACCAGCGCCCTCACCTCCATCCACCACTCCACTCTCCACACAGCTGGGAATAGGGCCTGCCGGCCTCCTGGGGGCTAAACCTAACCCTAGGTTGCCCCCGAGCGGCCTCTCCCAAGGGGCCTGGCGCGGCATCGCTGGGGATTGGGGACCCCCAAGCCCCAGTGCCTGATGCACCCTGTCGCCCCTCCCCTCACGGGCTGCAGGGGCGCTGCCATTCATTCAGGGTGGGAGAAGGGGCACGGCCATCCGAACCCCCGCCTATGCTCCAAGGCGCCCCGAATCAAAACACTTGGGCCCACGCTCATGTTCACCAGCACCCTCAACTCGGCCCGCACCTCCGCTCCCCGCACAGCCGTCGACTCGGGCCTGCCGGCCTCCTGGGCGCTAACCCTAACCCTAGGACGGCCCCCGAGGGGCCCTTCCCAAGGGTCCTGGTGACACAATGCTGGGGATGGGGACCCCGTGCCCAAGTGCCAGACTCACCCTGCTGCCCTTCAGCCACCCAAGTCGCTAGGGGACCACCGGTCCATCAGGACAGGAGAACGGGCAGGGACCTCCGAGACACGGTGACCTTCGAAGCCCCCCCCCCGCGCAAAAACGGCAGACCCACCCTCCCACTCACCAGCGCCCTCACCTCCGTCCGCCACCCCACTCTCCACACAGCTGGCGAATAGGGCCTGCCGGCCTCCTGGGGGCTAAACCTAACCCTAGGTTGCCCCCGAGGGGCCTCTCCCAAGGGGCCTGGCGCCCCATCGCCGGGGATTGGGGACCCCCAAGCCCCAGCACAGGATGCACCCTGTCGCCCCTCCCCACCCGGGCTGCTGGGGGCGCCGCTGTTCATTCAGGGTGGGAGAAAGGGCAGGGCCCTCCGAACCCCCGCCCATGCTCCAAGGCGCCCCGAATCAAAATGCTTGGGCCCACGCTCACGTTCACCAGCACCCTCAACTCGGCCCGCACCTCCGCTCCTTGCAGAGCTGGCGACTCCGGCCTGCTGGCCTCCTGGGCGCTAACCCTAACCCTAGGACGGCCCCTGAGGATCCCTTCCTAAGGGACCCGGTTCGGCAACTCCGGAGATTGCGGACCCCCAAGCCCCAGCGCCTGATGCACGCTGCCGCCCCGCCCCACACAGGCCACTAGGGGCGCCGCCATTCATTCAGGGTGGGAGAACTGGCAGGGCCCTCAGAACCCCCGTCGACCTTCGAAGGCGCCCCGATCCAAAACCCTTGGGCCCTGGCTCACGTTCACCAGCACCCTCACCTCGGCCCAACTGTCCTCTCGATGCACAGGTGGTGTATCGGGCCTGCGTGGCTCCTGGGGACTAACCCTAACCATAGGTCTGCCCCCGAGGGGCCCTTCCCAAGGGACCTGGTGACGCAACGCTGGGGATGGGGACCCCGTGCCCAACTGCCGGACTCACCCTGCTGCCCTTCAGCCACTCAAGCCGCTAGGGGACCACCGGTCAATCAGGACAGGAGAACGGGCAGGGACCTCCGAGCCCCCACTGACCTTCGAAGGCCCCCCGCGCAAAAACGTTGGCTCCCATGCTCTTGCTCCCAGCGCCCTCACCTCAGCCCGCCCCTCCGCTTGATTCGGAGCCGGTGGATAGGGCCTGCCAAGCTCCTGGGGCTAACCAAAACCCTAGGTCGGCCCCGTGGGGCACATCCCAAGGGGCCTGGCTCTGCAACGCTGGGGATTGGTGACTCAGAGCCCCAGAACCCGACTCACCCTGCCGCACTGTCCCCACCCGGGCCGCTAGGGGCGCCACCGGTCATTCAGGGCGGGAGAACGGACAGGGCCCTGGAGAAACCAGCGACTTTTGAAGCCTCCCACCAAAATGCAGGGGCCCAGGCTCCGGCTCGCCAGAGCCTTTACCTCGGCCCGCGCACCTCTCGCCGCCCAGCCAGAGGATTGGGCCTGCCGCCTCCTGGGTGCTAACTCTAACCCTAGGTCGGTCCCCTACGAGCCCCTCCCAAGGGGCCTGGCCCCGCAACGCTGCGGATTGGGGATCCCCGAGCCACAGCGCAGGACTCCCCCTGCCGCCCCACCGCCAACGGAGCCGCTAAGGGCGCCACTGGTTATTAAGGGCAGGAGAACAGGCAGGGCCCTTCGAGCCATGGCAACATTCAAAGGCCCAGGGCCTGCCGGCCTCCTGGGAGCTAACCCTAACCCTAGGACGGCCCCTGAGGATCCCTTCCTAAGGGACCCGGTTCGGCAACTCCGGAGATTGCGGACCCCCAAGCCCCAGCGCCTGATGCACGCTGCCGCCCCGCCCCACACAGGCCACTAGGGGCGCCGCCATTCATTCAGGGTGGGAGAACTGGCAGGGCCCTCAGAACCCCCGTCGACCTTCGAAGGCGCCCCGATCCAAAACCCTTGGGCCCTGGCTCACGTTCACCAGCACCCTCACCTCGGCCCAACTGTCCTCTCGATGCACAGGTGGTGTATCGGGCCTGCGTGGCTCCTGGGGACTAACCCTAACCATAGGTCTGCCCCCGAGGGGCCCTTCCCAAGGGACCTGGTGACGCAACGCTGGGGATGGGGACCCCGTGCCCAACTGCCGGACTCACCCTGCTGCCCTTCAGCCACTCAAGCCGCTAGGGGACCACCGGTCAATCAGGACAGGAGAACGGGCAGGGACCTCCGAGCCCCCGCTGACCTTCGAAGGCCCCCCGCGCAAAAACGTTGGCTCCCATGCTCTTGCTCCCAGCGCCCTCACCTCAGCCCGCCCCTCCGCTTGATTCGGAGCCGGTGGATAGGGCCTGCCAAGCTCCTGGGGCTAACCAAAACCCTAGGTCGGCCCCGTGGGGCACATCCCAAGGGGCCTGGCTCTGCAACGCTGGGGATTGGTGACTCAGAGCCCCAGAACCCGACTCACCCTGCCGCACTGTCCCCACCCGGGCCGCTAGGGGCGCCACCGGTCATTCAGGGCGGGAGAACGGACAGGGCCCTGGAGAAACCAGCGACTTTTGAAGCCTCCCACCAAAATGCAGGGGCCCAGGCTCCGGCTCGCCAGAGCCTTTACCTCGGCCCGCGCACCTCTCGCCGCCCAGCCAGAGGATTGGGCCTGCCGCCTCCTGGGTGCTAACTCTAACCCTAGGTCGGTCCCCTACGAGCCCCTCCCAAGGGGCCTGGCCCCGCAACGCTGCGGATTGGGGATCCCCGAGCCACAGCGCAGGACTCCCCCTGCCGCCCCACCGCCAACGGAGCCGCTAAGGGCGCCACTGGTTATTAAGGGCAGGAGAACAGGCAGGGCCCTTCGAGCCATGGCAACATTCAAAGGCCCAGGGCCTGCCGGCCTCCTGGGAGCTAACCCTAACCATAGGTCGGCCCCCGAGGGGCCCTTCCCAAGGGGCCTGGCATCGCAACGCCGGGGATTGGGGACCCCCAAGACCCAGTGCTGGATGCACCCTGGCGCCCCGCCTCACACGGGCCGCTGGGGGCGCCGCCATTCATTCAGGGTGGGAGAACTGCCAGGGCCCTCCGAACCCCCACCGACCTTCGAAGGCGCCCTGAACCGAAACGCTTGGGCCCAGGCTCATGTTCACCAGCACCCTCACCTCGGCCCAACTCTCCGCTCGACGCACAGGTGGTGTATCGGGCCTGCCGGCCGCCTGGGGTTAACCCTAAGGGTAGGTCGGCCCCCTGAGGGGCCCTTCCCAAGTGGCCTGGCGCCACAACGCCGGGGATGGGGACCCCGAGCCCAAGTGCTGGACTCACCCTCCTGCCCTTCAGCCACCCGAGCCGCTAGGGGCCCCGCCGGTCATTCAGAGTGGGAGAACGGGCAGGTCCCTCTGCGGCCCCGCCGACCTTCGATGGTCCCCCCGCACTAAAAAGCGTGGGCTCATGCTCAGTCTCGCCAGTGCCCTCACCTCATCCCAACCCTCCGCGTAACGCTCAGCCTCTGATCGTGTCCACCTGCCTCCTGGGGGCTAACTATATCCCTAGATCGATCCCCAAAGGACCACTCCCAAGGGCCTTGGCGCAGCAACGCCGGGATTGGGGACCCCGAACCTCAGCACCTGACTCACCCTGCCGCCCAGCCGCCACCCGGGGGCTTTGGGTGTTGCCGATCATTCAGGGCGGGAGAACAGGCAGGGCCCTCCGAGACATGGTGACCTCCGGAGGCCCCCCTGTGCAAAAACGGCAGACCCACCCTCCCACTCACCAGCGCCCTCACCTCCATCCACCACTCCACTCTCCACACAGCTGGGAATAGGGCCTGCCGGCCTCCTGGGGGCTAAACCTAACCCTAGGTTGCCCCCGAGCGGCCTCTCCCAAGGGGCCTGGCGCGGCATCGCTGGGGATTGGGGACCCCCAAGCCCCAGTGCCTGATGCACCCTGTCGCCCCTCCCCTCACGGGCTGCAGGGGCGCTGCCATTCATTCAGGGTGGGAGAAGGGGCACGGCCATCCGAACCCCCGCCTATGCTCCAAGGCGCCCCGAATCAAAACACTTGGGCCCACGCTCATGTTCACCAGCACCCTCAACTCTGCCCGCACCTCCGCTCCCCGCACAGCCGGCGACTCGGGCCTGCCGGCCTCCTGGGCGCTAACCCTAACCCTAGGACGGCCCCCGAGGGGCCCTTCCCAAGGGTCCTGGTGACACAATGCTGGGGATGGGGACCCCGTGCCCAAGTGCCAGACTCACCCTGCTGCCCTTCAGCCACCCAAGTCGCTAGGGGACCACCGGTCCATCAGGACAGGAGAACGGGCAGGGACCTCCGAGACACGGTGACCTTCGAAGCCCCCCCCCCCCCCGCGCAAAAACGGCAGACCCACCCTCCCACTCACCAGCGCCCTCACCTCCGTCCGCCACCCCACTCTCCACACAGCTGGCGAATAGGGCCTGCCGGCCTCCTGGGGGCTAAACCTAACCCTAGGTTGCCCCCGAGGGGCCTCTCCCAAGGGGCCTGACGCCCCATCGCCGGGGATTGGGGACCCCGAAGCCCCAGCACAGGATGCACCCTGTCGCCCCTCCCGACCCGGGCTGCTGGGGGCGCCGCTGTTCATTCAGGGTGGGAGAAAGGGCAGGGCCCTCCGAACCCCCGCCCATGCTCCAAGGCGCCCCGAATCAAAATGCTTGGGCCCACGCTCACGTTCACCAGCACCCTCAACTCGGCCCGCACCTCCGCTCCTTGCAGAGCTGGCGACTCTGGCCTGCTGGCCTCCTGGGCGCTACCCCTAACCCTAGGACGGCCCCTGAGGATCCCTTCCTAAGGGACCCGGTTCGGCAACTCCGGAGATTGCGGACCCCCAAGCCCCAGCGCCTGATGCACGCTGCCGCCCCGCCCCACACAGGCCACTAGGGGCGCCGCCATTCATTCAGGGTGGGAGAACTGGCAGGGCCCTCAGAACCCCCGTCGACCTTCGAAGGCGCCCCGATCCAAAACCCTTGGGCCCTGGCTCACGTTCACCAGCACCCTCACCTCGGCCCAACTGTCCTCTCGATGCACAGGTGGTGTATCGGGCCTGCGTGGCTCCTGGGGACTAACCCTAACCATAGGTCTGCCCCCGAGGGGCCCTTCCCAAGGGACCTGGTGACGCAACGCTGGGGATGGGGACCCCGTGCCCAACTGCCGGACTCACCCTGCTGCCCTTCAGCCACTCAAGCCGCTAGGGGACCACCGGTCAATCAGGACAGGAGAACGGGCAAGGACCTCCGAGCCCCCGCTGACCTTCGAAGGCCCCCCGCGCAAAAACGTTGGCTCCCATGCTCTTGCTCCCAGCGCCCTCACCTCAGCCCGCCCCTCCGCTTGATTCGGAGCCGGTGGATAGGGCCTGCCAAGCTCCTGGGGCTAACCAAAACCCTAGGTCGGCCCCGTGGGGCACATCCCAAGGGGCCTGGCTCTGCAACGCTGGGGATTGGTGACTCAGAGCCCCAGAACCCGACTCACCCTGCCGCACTGTCCCCACCCGGGCCGCTAGGGGCGCCACCGGTCATTCAGGGCGGGAGAACGGACAGGGCCCTGGAGAAACCAGCGACTTTTGAAGCCTCCCACCAAAATGCAGGGGCCCAGGCTCCGGCTCGCCAGAGCCTTTACCTCGGCCCGCGCACCTCTCGCCGCCCAGCCAGAGGATTGGGCCTGCCGCCTCCTGGGTGCTAACTCTAACCCTAGGTCGGTCCCCTACGAGCCCCTCCCAAGGGGCCTGGCCCCGCAACGCTGCGGATTGGGGATCCCCGAGCCACAGCGCAGGACTCCCCCTGCCGCCCCACCGCCAACGGAGCCGCTAAGGGCGCCACTGGTTATTCAGGGCAGGAGAACAGGCAGGGCCCTTCGAGCCATGGCAACATTCAAAGGCCCAGGGCCTGCCGGCCTCCTGGGAGCTAACCCTAACCATAGGTCGGCCCCCGAGGGGCCCTTCCCAAGGGGCCTGGCATCGCAACGCCGGGGATTGGGGACCCCCAAGACCCAGTGCTGGATGCACCCTGGCGCCCCGCCTCACACGGGCCGCTGGGGGCGCCGCCATTCATTCAGGGTGGGAGAACTGCCAGGGCCCTCCGAACCCCCACCGACCTTCGAAGGCGCCCTGAACCGAAACGCTTGGGCCCAGGCTCATGTTCACCAGCACCCTCACCTCGGCCCAACTCTCCGCTCGACGCACAGGTGGTGTATCGGGCCTGCCGGCCGCCTGGGGTTAACCCTAAGGGTAGGTCGGCCCCCTGAGGGGCCCTTCCCAAGTGGCCTGGCGCCACAACGCCGGGGATGGGGACCCCGAGCCCAAGTGCTGGACTCACCCTCCTGCCCTTCAGCCACCCGAGCCGCTAGGGGCCCCGCCGGTCATTCAGAGTGGGAGAACGGGCAGGTCCCTCTGCGGCCCCGCCGACCTTCGATGGTCCCCCGCACTAAAAAGCGTGGGCTCATGCTCAGTCTCGCCAGTGCCCTCACCTCATCCCAACCCTCCGCGTAACGCTCAGCCTCTGATCGTGTCCACCTGCCTCCTGGGGGCTAACTATATCCCTAGATCGATCCCCAAAGGACCACTCCCAAGGGCCTTGGCGCAGCAACGCCGGGATTGGGGACCCCGAACCTCAGCACCTGACTCACCCTGCCGCCCAGCCGCCACCCGGGGGCTTTGGGTGTTGCCGATCATTCAGGGCGGGAGAACAGGCAGGGCCCTCCGAGACATGGTGACCTCCGGAGGCCCCCCCGTGCAAAAACGGCAGACCCACCCTCCCACTCACCAGCGCCCTCACCTCCATCCACCACTCCACTCTCCACACAGCTGGGAATAGGGCCTGCCGGCCTCCTGGGGGATAAACCTAACCCTAGGTTGCCCCCGAGCGGCCTCTCCCAAGGGGCCTGGCGCGGCATCGCTGGGGATTGGGGACCCCCAAGCCCCAGTGCCTGATGCACCCTGTCGCCCCTCCCCTCACGGGCTGCAGGGGCGCTGCCATTCATTCAGGGTGGGAGAAGGGGCACGGCCATCCGAACCCCCGCCTATGCTCCAAGGCGCCCCGAATCAAAACACTTGGGCCCACGCTCATGTTCACCAGCACCCTCAACTCGGCCCGCACCTCCGCTCCCCGCACAGCCGGCGACTCGGGCCTGCCGGCCTCCTGGGCGCTAACCCTAACCCTAGGACGGCCCCCGAGGAGCCCTTCCCAAGGGTCCTGGTGACACAATGCTGGGGATGGGGACCCCGTGCCCAAGTGCCAGACTCACCCTGCTGCCCTTCAGCCACCCAAGTCGCTAGGGGACCACCGGTCCATCAGGACAGGAGAACGGGCAGGGACCTCCGAGACACGGTGACCTTCGAAGCCCCCCCCCCGCGCAAAAACGGCAGACCCACCCTCCCACTCACCAGCGCCCTCACCTCCGTCCGCCACCCCACTCTCCACACAGCTGGCGAATAGGGCCTGCCGGCCTCCTGGGGGCTAAACCTAACCCTAGGTTGCCCCCGAGGGGCCTCTCCCAAGGGGCCTGGCGCCCCATCGCCGGGGATTGGGGACCCCCAAGCCCCAGCACAGGATGCACCCTGTCGCCCCTCCCCACCCGGGCTGCTGGGGGCGCCGCTGTTCATTCAGGGTGGGAGAAAGGGCAGGGCCCTCCGAACCCCCGCCCATGCTCCAAGGCGCCCCGAATCAAAATGCTTGGGCCCACGCTCACGTTCACCAGCACCCTCAACTCGGCCCGCACCTCCGCTCCTTGCAGAGCTGGCGACTCCGGCCTGCTGGCCTCCTGGGCGCTAACCCTAACCCTAGGACGGCCCCTGAGGATCCCTTCCTAAGGGACCCGGTTCGGCAACTCCGGAGATTGCGGACCCCCAAGCCCCAGCGCCTGATGCACGCTGCCGCCCCGCCCCACACAGGCCACTAGGGGCGCCGCCATTCATTCAGGGTGGGAGAACTGGCAGGGCCCTCAGAACCCCCGTCGACCTTCGAAGGCGCCCCGATCCAAAACCCTTGGGCCCTGGCTCACGTTCACCAGGACCCTCACCTCGGCCCAACTGTCCCCTCGATGCACAGGTGGTGTATCGGGCCTGCGTGGCTCCTGGGGACTAACCCTAACCATAGGTCTGCCCCCGAGGGGCCCTTCCCAAGGGACCTGGTGACGCAACGCTGGGGATGGGGACCCCGTGCCCAACTGCCGGACTCACCCTGCTGCCCTTCAGCCACTCAAGCCGCTAGGGGACCACCGGTCAATCAGGACAGGAGAACGGGCAGGGACCTCCGAGCCCCCGCTGACCTTCGAAGGCCCCCCGCGCAAAAACGTTGGCTCCCATGCTCTTGCTCCCAGCGCCCTCACCTCAGCCCGCCCCTCCGCTTGATTCGGAGCCGGTGGATAGGGCCTGCCAAGCTCCTGGGGCTAACCAAAACCCTAGGTCGGCCCCGTGGGGCACATCCCAAGGGGCCTGGCTCTGCAACGCTGGGGATTGGTGACTCAGAGCCCCAGAACCCGACTCACCCTGCCGCACTGTCCCCACCCGGGCCGCTAGGGGCGCCACCGGTCATTCAGGGCGGGAGAACGGACAGGGCCCTGGAGAAACCAGCGACTTTTGAAGCCTCCCACCAAAATGCAGGGGCCCAGGCTCCGGCTCGCCAGAGCCTTTACCTCGGCCCACGCACCTCTCGCCGCCCAGCCAGAGGATTGGGCCTGCCGCCTCCTGGGTGCTAACTCTAACCCTAGGTCGGTCCCCTACGAGCCCCTCCCAAGGGGCCTGGCCCCGCAACACTGCGGATTGGGGATCCCCGAGCCACAGCGCAGGACTCCCCCTGCCGCCCCACCGCCAACGGAGCCGCTAAGGGCGCCACTGGTTATTCAGGGCAGGAGAACAGGCAGGGCCCTTCGAGCCATGGCAACATTCAAAGGCCCAGGGCCTGCCGGCCTCCTGGGAGCTAACCCTAACCATAGGTCGGCCCCCGAGGGGCCCTTCCCAAGGGGCCTGGCATCGCAACGCCGGGGATTGGGGACCCCCAAGACCCAGTGCTGGATGCACCCTGGCGCCCCGCCTCACACGGGCCGCTGGGGGCGCCGCCATTCATTCAGGGTGGGAGAACTGCCAGGGCCCTCCGAACC
This sequence comes from Ursus americanus, assembly GCF_024610735.1. Taxonomy (NCBI): domain Eukaryota; kingdom Metazoa; phylum Chordata; class Mammalia; order Carnivora; family Ursidae; genus Ursus; species Ursus americanus. The sequence goes on from NW_028273662.1 coordinate 726,449, forward strand.
CCCACCGACCTTCGAAGGCGCCCTGAACCGAAACGCTTGGGCCCAGGCTCATGTTCACCAGCACCCTCACCTCGGCCCAACTCTCCGCTCGACGCACAGGTGGTGTATCGGGCCTGCCGGCCGCCTGGGGTTAACCCTAAGGGTAGGTCGGCCCCCTGAGGGGCCCTTCCCAAGTGGCCTGGCGCCACAACGCCGGGGATGGGGACCCCGAGCCCAAGTGCTGGACTCACCCTCCTGCCCTTCAGCCACCCGAGCCGCTAGGGGCCCCGCCGGTCATTCAGAGTGGGAGAACGGGCAGGTCCCTCTGCGGCCCCGCCGACCTTCGATGGTCCCCCCGCACTAAAAAGCGTGGGCTCATGCTCAGTCTCGCCAGTGCCCTCACCTCATCCCAACCCTCCGCGTAACGCTCAGCCTCTGATCGTGTCCACCTGCCTCCTGGGGGCTAACTATATCCCTAGATCGATCCCCAAAGGACCACTCCCAAGGGCCTTGGCGCAGCAACGCCGGGATTGGGGACCCCGAACCTCAGCACCTGACTCACCCTGCCGCCCAGCCGCCACCCGGGGGCTTTGGGTGTTGCCGATCATTCAGGGCGGGAGAACAGGCAGGGCCCTCCGAGACATGGTGACCTCCGGAGGCCCCCCCGTGCAAAAACGGCAGACCCACCCTCCCACTCACCAGCGCCCTCACCTCCATCCACCACTCCACTCTCCACACAGCTGGGAATAGGGCCTGCCGGCCTCCTGGTGGCTAAACCTAACCCTAGGTTGCCCCCGAGCGGCCTCTCCCAAGGGGCCTGGCGCGGCATCGCTGGGGATTGGGGACCCCCAAGCCCCAGTGCCTGATGCACCCTGTCGCCCCTCCCCTCACGGGCTGCAGGGGCGCTGCCATTCATTCAGGGTGGGAGAAGGGGCACGGCCATCCGAACCCCCGCCTATGCTCCAAGGCGCCCCGAATCAAAACACTTGGGCCCACGCTCATGTTCACCAGCACCCTCAACTCGGCCCGCACCTCCGCTCCCCGCACAGCCGGCGACTCGGGCCTGCCGGCCTCCTGGGCGCTAACCCTAACCCTAGGACGGCCCCCGAGGGGCCCTTCCCAAGGGTCCTGGTGACACAATGCTGGGGATGGGGACCCCGTGCCCAAGTGCCAGACTCACCCTGCTGCCCTTCAGCCACCCAAGTCGCTAGGGGACCACCGGTCCATCAGGACAGGAGAACGGGCAGGGACCTCCGAGACACGGTGACCTTCGAAGCCCCCCCCCCCGCGCAAAAACGGCAGACCCACACTCCCACTCACCAGCGCCCTCACCTCCGTCCGCCACCCCACTCTCCACACAGCTGGCGAATAGGGCCTGCCGGCCTCCTGGGGGCTAAACCTAACCCTAGGTTGCCCCCAAGGGGCCTCTCCCAAGGGGCCTGGCGCCCCATCGCCGGGGATTGGGGACCCCAAAGCCCAAGCACAGGATGCACCCTGTCGCCCCTCCCCACCCGGGCTGCTGGAGGCGCCGCTGTTCATTCAGGGTGGGAGAAAGGGCAGGGCCCTCCGAACCCCCGCCCATGCTCCAAGGCGCCCCGAATCAAAATGCTTGGGCCCACGCTCACGTTCACCAGCACCCTCAACTCGGCCCGCACCTCTGCTCCTTGCAGAGCTGGCGACTCCGGCCTGCTGGCCTCCTGGGCGCTAACCCTAACCCTAGGACGGCCCCTGAGGATCCCTTCCTAAGGGACCCGGTTCGGCAACTCCGGAGATTGCGGACCCCCAAGCCCCAGCGCCTGATGCACGCTGCCGCCCCGCCCCACACAGGCCACTAGGGGCGCCGCCATTCATTCAGGGTGGGAGAACTGGCAGGGCCCTCAGAACTCCCGTCGACCTTCGAAGGCGCCCCGATCCAAAACCCTTGGGCCCTGGCTCACGTTCACCAGGACCCTCACCTCGGCCCAACTGTCCTCTCGATGCACAGGTGGTGTATCGGGCCTGCGTGGCTCCTGGGGACTAACCCTAACCATAGGTCTGCCCCCGAGGGGCCCTTCCCAAGGGACCTGGTGACGCAACGCTGGGGATGGGGACCCCGTGCCCAACTGCCGGACTCACCCTGCTGCCCTTCAGCCACTCAAGCCGCTAGGGGACCACCGGTCAATCAGGACAGGAGAACGGGCAGGGACCTCCGAGCCCCCGCTGACCTTCGAAGGCCCCCCGCGCAAAAACGTTGGCTCCCATGCTCTTGCTCCCAGCGCCCTCACCTCAGCCCGCCCCTCCGCTTGATTCGGAGCCGGTGGATAGGGCCTGCCAAGCTCCTGGGGCTAACCAAAACCCTAGGTCGGCCCCGTGGGGCACATCCCAAGGGGCCTGGCTCTGCAACGCTGGGGATTGGTGACTCAGAGCCCCAGAACCCGACTCACCCTGCCGCACTGTCCCCACCCGGGCCGCTAGGGGCGCCACCGGTCATTCAGGGCGGGAGAAAGGACAGGGCCCTGGAGAAACCAGCGACTTTTGAAGCCTCCCACCAAAATGCAGGGGCCCAGGCTCCGGCTCGCCAGAGCCTTTACCTCGGCCCGCGCACCTCTCGCCGCCCAGCCAGAGGATTGGGCCTGCCGCCTCCTGGGTGCTAACTCTAACCCTAGGTTGGTCCCCTACGAGCCCCTCCCAAGGGGCCTGGCCCCGCAACGCTGCGGATTGGGGATCCCCGAGCCACAGCGCAGGACTCCCCCTGCCGCCCCACCGCCAACGGAGCCGCTAAGGGCGCCACTGGTTATTCAGGGCAGGAGAACAGGCAGGGCCCTTCGAGCCATGGCAACATTCAAAGGCCCAGGGCCTGCCGGCCTCCTGGGAGCTAACCCTAACCATAGGTCGGCCCCCGAGGGGCCCTTCCCAAGGGGCCTGGCATCGCAACGCCGGGGATTGGGGACCCCCAAGACCCAGTGCTGGATGCACCCTGGCGCCCCGCCTCACACGGGCCGCTGGGGGCGCCGCCATTCATTCAGGGTGGGAGAACTGCCAGGGCCCTCCGAACCCCCACCGACCTTCGAAGGCGCCCTGAACCGAAACGCTTGGGCCCAGGCTCATGTTCACCAGCACCCTCACCTCGGCCCAACTCTCCGCTCGACGCACAGGTGGTGTATCGGGCCTGCCGGCCGCCTGGGGTTAACCCTAAGGGTAGGTCGGCCCCCTGAGGGGCCCTTCCCAAGTGGCCTGGCGCCACAACGCCGGGGATGGGGACCCCGAGCCCAAGTGCTGGACTCACCCTCCTGCCCTTCAGCCACCCGAGCCGCTAGGGGCCCCGCCGGTCATTCAGAGTGGGAGAACGGGCAGGTCCCTCTGCGGCCCCGCCGACCTTCGATGGTCCCCCGCACTAAAAAGCGTGGGCTCATGCTCAGTCTCGCCAGTGCCCTCACCTCATCCCAACCCTCCGCGTAACGCTCAGCCTCTGATCGTGTCCACCTGCCTCCTGGGGGCTAACTATATCCCTAGATCGATCCCCAAAGGACCACTCCCAAGGGCCTTGGCGCAGCAACGCCGGGATTGGGGACCCCGAACCTCAGCACCTGACTCACCCTGCCGCCCAGCCGCCACCCGGGGGCTTTGGGTGTTGCCGATCATTCAGGGCGGGAGAACAGGCAGGGCCCTCCGAGACATGGTGACCTCCGGAGGCCCCCCCGTGCAAAAACGGCAGACCCACCCTCCCACTCACCAGCGCCCTCACCTCCATCCACCACTCCACTCTCCACACAGCTGGGAATAGGGCCTGCCGGCCTCCTGGGGGCTAAACCTAACCCTAGGTTGCCCCCGAGCGGCCTCTCCCAAGGGGCCTGGCGCGGCATCGCTGGGGATTGGGGACCCCCAAGCCCCAGTGCCTGATGCACCCTGTCGCCCCTCCCCTCACGGGCTGCAGGGGCGCTGCCATTCATTCAGGGTGGGAGAAGGGGCACGGCCATCCGAACCCCCGCCTATGCTCCAAGGCGCCCCGAATCAAAACACTTGGGCCCACGCTCATGTTCACCAGCACCCTCAACTCGGCCCGCACCTCCGCTCCCCGCACAGCCGGCGACTCGGGCCTGCCGGCCTCCTGGGCGCTAACCCTAACCCTAGGACGGCCCCCGAGGGGCCCTTCCCAAGGGTCCTGGTGACACAATGCTGGGGATGGGGACCCCGTGCCCAAGTGCCAGACTCACCCTGCTGCCCTTCAGCCACCCAAGTCGCTAGGGGACCACCGGTCCATCAGGACAGGAGAACGGGCAGGGACCTCCGAGACACGGTGACCTTCGAAGCCCCCCCCCCCCGCGCAAAAACGGCAGACCCACCCTCCCACTCACCAGCGCCCTCACCTCCGTCCGCCACCCCACTCTCCACACAGCTGGCGAATAGGGCCTGCCGGCCTCCTGGGGGCTAAACCTAACCCTAGGTTGCCCCCGAGGGGCCTCTCCCAAGGGGCCTGGCGCCCCATCGCCGGGGATTGGGGACCCCCAAGCCCCAGCACAGGATGCACCCTGTCGCCCCTCCCCACCCGGGCTGCTGGGGGCGCCGCTGTTCATTCAGGGTGGGAGAAAGGGCAGGGCCCTCCGAACCCCCGCCCATGCTCCAAGGCGCCCCGAATCAAAATGCTTGGGCCCACGCTCACGTTCACCAGCACCCTCAACTCGGCCCGCACCTCCGCTCCTTGCAGAGCTGGCGACTCCGGCCTGCTGGCCTCCTGGGCGCTAACCCTAACCCTAGGACGGCCCCTGAGGATCCCTTCCTAAGGGACCCGGTTCGGCAACTCCGGAGATTGCGGACCCCCAAGCCCCAGCGCCTGATGCACGCTGCCGCCCCGCCCCACACAGGCCACTAGGGGCGCCGCCATTCATTCAGGGTGGGAGAACTGGCAGGGCCCTCAGAACCCCCGTCGACCTTCGAAGGCGCCCCGATCCAAAACCCTTGGGCCCTGGCTCACGTTCACCAGCACCCTCACCTCGGCCCAACTGTCCTCTCGATGCACAGGTGGTGTATCGGGCCTGCGTGGCTCCTGGGGACTAACCCTAACCATAGGTCTGCCCCCGAGGGGCCCTTCCCAAGGGACCTGGTGACGCAACGCTGGGGATGGGGACCCCGTGCCCAACTGCCGGACTCACCCTGCTGCCCTTCAGCCACTCAAGCCGCTAGGGGACCACCGGTCAATCAGGACAGGAGAACGGGCAGGGACCTCCGAGCCCCCGCTGACCTTCGAAGGCCCCCCGCGCAAAAACGTTGGCTCCCATGCTCTTGCTCCCAGCGCCCTCACCTCAGCCCGCCCCTCCGCTTGATTCGGAGCCGGTGGATAGGGCCTGCCAAGCTCCTGGGGCTAACCAAAACCCTAGGTCGGCCCCGTGGGGCACATCCCAAGGGGCCTGGCTCTGCAACGCTGGGGATTGGTGACTCAGAGCCCCAGAACCCGACTCACCCTGCCGCACTGTCCCCACCCGGGCCGCTAGGGGCGCCACCGGTCATTCAGGGCGGGAGAACGGACAGGGCCCTGGAGAAACCAGCGACTTTTGAAGCCTCCCACCAAAATGCAGGGGCCCAGGCTCCGGCTCGCCAGAGCCTTTACCTCGGCCCGCGCACCTCTCGCCGCCCAGCCAGAGGATTGGGCCTGCCGCCTCCTGGGTGCTAACTCTAACCCTAGGTCGGTCCCCTACGAGCCCCTCCCAAGGGGCCTGGCCCCGCAACGCTGCGGATTGGGGATCCCCGAGCCACAGCGCAGGACTCCCCCTGCCGCCCCACCGCCAACGGAGCCGCTAAGGGCGCCACTGGTTATTCAGGGCAGGAGAACAGGCAGGGCCCTTCGAGCCATGGCAACATTCAAAGGCCCAGGGCCTGCCGGCCTCCTGGGAGCTAACCCTAACCATAGGTCGGCCCCCGAGGGGCCCTTCCCAAGGGGCCTGGCATCGCAACGCCGGGGATTGGGGACCCCCAAGACCCAGTGCTGGATGCACCCTGGCGCCCCGCCTCACACGGGCCGCTGGGGGCGCCGCCATTCATTCAGGGTGGGAGAACTGCCAGGGCCCTCCGAACCCCCACCGACCTTCGAAGGCGCCCTGAACCGAAACGCTTGGGCCCAGGCTCATGTTCACCAGCACCCTCACCTCGGCCCAACTCTCCGCTCGACGCACAGGTGGTGTATCGGGCCTGCCGGCCGCCTGGGGTTAACCCTAAGGGTAGGTCGGCCCCCTGAGGGGCCCTTCCCAAGTGGCCTGGCGCCACAACGCCGGGGATGGGGACCCCGAGCCCAAGTGCTGGACTCACCCTCCTGCCCTTCAGCCACCCGAGCCGCTAGGGGCCCCGCCGGTCATTCAGAGTGGGAGAACGGGCAGGTCCCTCTGCGGCCCCGCCGACCTTCGATGGTCCCCCGCACTAAAAAGCGTGGGCTCATGCTCAGTCTCGCCAGTGCCCTCACCTCATCCCAACCCTCCGCGTAACGCTCAGCCTCTGATCGTGTCCACCTGCCTCCTGGGGGCTAACTATATCCCTAGATCGATCCCCAAAGGACCACTCCCAAGGGCCTTGGCGCAGCAACGCCGGGATTGGGGACCCCGAACCTCAGCACCTGACTCACCCTGCCGCCCAGCCGCCACCCGGGGGCTTTGGGTGTTGCCGATCATTCAGGGCGGGAGAACAGGCAGGGCCCTCCGAGACATGGTGACCTCCGGAGGCCCCCCCGTGCAAAAACGGCAGACCCACCCTCCCACTCACCAGCGCCCTCACCTCCATCCACCACTCCACTCTCCACACAGCTGGGAATAGGGCCTGCCGGCCTCCTGGGGGATAAACCTAACCCTAGGTTGCCCCCGAGCGGCCTCTCCCAAGGGGCCTGGCGCGGCATCGCTGGGGATTGGGGACCCCCAAGCCCCAGTGCCTGATGCACCCTGTAGCCCCTCCCCTCACGGGCTGCAGGGGTGCTGCCATTCATTCAGGGTGGGAGAAGGGGCACGGCCATCCGAACCCCCGCCTATGCTCCAAGGCGCCCCGAATCAAAACACTTGGGCCCACGCTCATGTTCACCAGCACCCTCAACTCGGCCCGCACCTCCGCTCCCCGCACAGCCGGCGACTCGGGCCTGCCGGCCTCCTGGGCGCTAACCCTAACCCTAGGACGGCCCCCGAGGGGCCCTTCCCAAGGGTCCTGGTGACACAATGCTGGGGATGGGGACCCCGTGCCCAAGTGCCAGACTCACCCTGCTGCCCTTCAGCCACCCAAGTCGCTAGGGGACCACCGGTCCATCAGGACAGGAGAACGGGCAGGGACCTCCGAGACACGGTGACCTTCGAAGCCCCCCCCCCCCGCGCAAAAACGGCAGACCCACCCTCCCACTCACCAGCGCCCTCACCTCCGTCCGCCACCCCACTCTCCACACAGCTGGCGAATAGGGCCTGCCGGCCTCCTGGGGGCTAAACCTAACCCTAGGTTGCCCCCGAGGGGCCTCTCCCAAGGGGCCTGGCGCCCCATCGCCGGGGATTGGGGACCCCCAAGCCCCAGCACAGGATGCACCCTGTCGCCCCTCCCCACCCGGGCTGCTGGGGGCGCCGCTGTTCATTCAGGGTGGGAGAAAGGGCAGGGCCCTCCGAACCCCCGCCCATGCTCCAAGGCGCCCCGAATCAAAATGCTTGGGCCCACGCTCACGTTCACCAGCACCCTCAACTCGGCCCGCACCTCCGCTCCTTGCAGAGCTGGCGACTCCGGCCTGCTGGCCTCCTGGGCGCTAACCCTAACCCTAGGACGGCCCCTGAGGATCCCTTCCTAAGGGACCCGGTTCGGCAACTCCGGAGATTGCGGACCCCCAAGCCCCAGCGCCTGATGCACGCTGCCGCCCCGCCCCACACAGGCCACTAGGGGCGCCGCCATTCATTCAGGGTGGGAGAACTGGCAGGGCCCTCAGAACCCCCGTCGACCTTCGAAGGCGCCCCGATCCAAAACCCTTGGGCCCTGGCTCACGTTCACCAGCACCCTCACCTCGGCCCAACTGTCCTCTCGATGCACAGGTGGTGTATCGGGCCTGCGTGGCTCCTGGGGACTAACCCTAACCATAGGTCTGCCCCCGAGGGGCCCTTCCCAAGGGACCTGGTGACGCAACGCTGGGGATGGGGACCCCGTGCCCAACTGCCGGACTCACCCTGCTGCCCTTCAGCCACTCAAGCCGCTAGGGGACCACCGGTCAATCAGGACAGGAGAACGGGCAGGGACCTCCGAGCCCCCGCTGACCTTCGAAGGCCCCCCGCGCAAAAACGTTGGCTCCCATGCTCTTGCTCCCAGCGCCCTCACCTCAGCCCGCCCCTCCGCTTGATTCGGAGCCGGTGGATAGGGCCTGCCAAGCTCCTGGGGCTAACCAAAACCCTAGGTCGGCCCCGTGGGGCACATCCCAAGGGGCCTGGCTCTGCAACGCTGGGGATTGGTGACTCAGAGCCCCAGAACCCGACTCACCCTGCCGCACTGTCCCCACCCGGGCCGCTAGGGGCGCCACCGGTCATTCAGGGCGGGAGAACGGACAGGGCCCTGGAGAAACCAGCGACTTTTGAAGCCTCCCACCAAAATGCAGGGGCCCAGGCTCCGGCTCGCCAGAGCCTTTACCTCGGCTCGTGCACCTCTCGCCGCCCAGCCAGAGGATTGGGCCTGCCGCCTCCTGGGTGCTAACTCTAACCCTAGGTCGGTCCCCTACGAGCCCCTCCCAAGGGGCCTGGCCCCGCAACGCTGCGGATTGGGGATCCCCGAGCCACAGCGCAGGACTCCCCCTGCCGCCCCACCGCCAACGGAGCCGCTAAGGGCGCCACTGGTTATTCAGGGCAGGAGAACAGGCAGGGCCCTTCGAGCCATGGCAACATTCAAAGGCCCAGGGCCTGCCGGCCTCCTGGGAGCTAACCCTAACCATAGGTCGGCCCCCGAGGGGCCCTTCCCAAGGGGCCTGGCATCGCAACGCCGGGGATTGGGGACCCCCAAGACCCAGTGCTGGATGCACCCTGGCGCCCCGCCTCACACGGGCCGCTGGGGGCGCCGCCATTCATTCAGGGTGGGAGAACTGCCAGGGCCCTCCGAACCCCCACCGACCTTCGAAGGCGCCCTGAACCGAAACGCTTGGGCCCAGGCTCATGTTCACCAGCACCCTCACCTCGGCCCAACACTCCGCTCGACGCACAGGTGGTGTATCGGGCCTGCCGGCCGCCTGGGGTTAACCCTAAGGGTAGGTCGGCCCCCTGAGGGGCCCTTCCCATGTGGCCTGGCGCCACAACGCCGGGGATGGGGACCCCGAGCCCAAGTGCTGGACTCACCCTCCTGCCCTTCAGCCACCCGAGCCACTAGGGGCCCCGCCGGTCATTCAGAGTGGGAGAACGGGCAGGTCCCTCTGCGGCCCCGCCGACCTTCGATGGTCCCCCGCACTAAAAAGCGTGGGCTCATGCTCAGTCTCGCCAGTGCCCTCACCTCATCCCAACCCTCCGCGTAACGCTCAGCCTCTGATCGTGTCCACCTGCCTCCTGGGGGCTAACTATATCCCTAGATCGATCCCCAAAGGACCACTCCCAAGGGCCTTGGCGCAGCAACGCCGGGATTGGGGACCCCGAACCTCAGCACCTGACTCACCCTGCCGCCCAGCCGCCACCCGGGGGCTTTGGGTGTTGCCGATCATTCAGGGCGGGAGAACAGGCAGGGCCCTCCGAGACATGGTGACCTCCGGAGGCCCCCCCGTGCAAAAACGGCAGACCCACCCTCCCACTCACCAGTGCCCTCACCTCCATCCACCACTCCACTCTCCACACAGCTGGGAATAGGGCCTGCCGGCCTCCTGGGGGCTAAACCTAACCCTAGGTTGCCCCCGAGCGGCCTCTCCCAAGGGGCCTGGCGCGGCATCGCTGGGGATTGGGGACCCCCAAGCCCCAGTGCCTGATGCACCCTGTCGCCCCTCCCCTCACGGGCTGCAGGGGCGCTGCCATTCATTCAGGGTGGGAGAAGGGGCACGGCCATCCGAACCCCCGCCTATGCTCCAAGGCGCCCCGAATCAAAACACTTGGGCCCACGCTCATGTTCACCAGCACCCTCAACTCGGCCCGCACCTCCGCTCCCCGCACAGCCGGCGACTCGGGCCTGCCGGCCTCCTGGGCGCTAACCCTAACCCTAGGACGGCCCCCGAGGAGCCCTTCCCAAGGGTCCTGGTGAAACAATGCTGGGGATGGGGACCCCGTGCCCAAGTGCCAGACTCACCCTGCTGCCCTTCAGGCACCCAAGTCGCTAGGGGACCACCGGTCCATCAGGACAGGAGAACGGGCAGGGACCTCCGAGACACGGTGACCTTCGAAGCCCCCCCCCCCCGCGCAAAAACGGCAGACCCACCCTCCCACTCACCAGCGCCCTCACCTCCGTCCGCCACCCCACTCTCCACACAGCTGGCGAATAGGGCCTGCCGGCCTCCTGGGGGCTAAACCTAACCCTAGGTTGCCCCCGAGGGGCCTCTCCCAAGGGGCCTGGCGCCCCATCGCCGGGGATTGGGGACCCCCAAGCCCCAGCACAGGATGCACCCTGTCGCCCCTCCCCACCCGGGCTGCTGGGGGCGCCGCTGTTCATTCAGGGTGGGAGAAAGGGCAGGGCCCTCCGAACCTCCGCCCATGCTCCAAGGCGCCCCGAATCAAAATGCTTGGGCCCACGCTCACGTTCACCAGCACCCTCAACTCGGCCCGCACCTCCGCTCCTTGCAGAGCTGGCGACTCCGGCCTGCTGGCCTCCTGGGCGCTAACCCTAACCCTAGGACGGCCCCTGAGGATCCCTTCCTAAGGGACCCGGTTCGGCAACTCCGGAGATTGCGGACCCCCAAGCCCCAGCGCCTGATGCACGCTGCCGCCCCGCCCCACACAGGCCACTAGGGGCGCCGCCATTCATTCAGGGTGGGAGAACTGGCAGGGCCCTCAGAACCCCCGTCGACCTTCGAAGGCGCCCCGATCCAAAACCCTTGGGCCCTGGCTCACGTTCACCAGCACCCTCACCTCGGCCCAACTGTCCTCTCGATGCACAGGTGGTGTATCGGGCCTGCGTGGCTCCTGGGGACTAACCCTAACCATAGGTCTGCCCCCGAGGGGCCCTTCCCAAGGGACCTGGTGACGCAACGCTGGGGATGGGGACCCCGTGCCCAACTGCCGGACTCACCCTGCTGCCCTTCAGCCACTCAAGCCGCTAGGGGACCACCGGTCAATCAGGACAGGAGAACGGGCAGGGACCTCCGAGCCCCCGCTGACCTTCGAAGGCCCCCCGCGCAAAAACGTTGGCTCCCATGCTCTTGCTCCCAGCGCCCTCACCTCAGCCCGCCCCTCCGCTTGATTCGGAGCCGGTGGATAGGGCCTGCCAAGCTCCTGGGGCTAACCAAAACCCTAGGTCGGCCCCGTGGGGCACATCCCAAGGGGCCTGGCTCTGCAACGCTGGGGATTGGTGACTCAGAGCCCCAGAACCCGACTCACCCTGCCGCACTGTCCCCACCCGGGCTGCTAGGGGCGCCACCGGTCATTCAGGGCGGGAGAACGGACAGGGCCCTGGAGAAACCAGCGACTTTTGAAGCCTCCCACCAAAATGCAGGGGCCCAGGCTCCGGCTCGCCAGAGCCTTTACCTCGGCCCGCGCACCTCTCGCCGCCCAGCCAGAGGATTGGGCCTGCCGCCTCCTGGGTGCTAACTCTAACCCTAGGTCGGTCCCCTACGAGCCCCTCCCAAGGGGCCTGGCCCCGCAACGCTGCGGATTGGGGATCCCCGAGCCACAGCGCAGGACTCCCCCTGCCGCCCCACCGCCAACGGAGCCGCTAAGGGCGCCACTGGTTATTCAGGGCAGGAGAACAGGCAGGGCCCTTCGAGCCATGGCAACATTCAAAGGCCCAGGGCCTGCCGGCCTCCTGGGAGCTAACCCTAACCATAGGTCGGCCCCCGAGGGGCCCTTCCCAAGGGGCCTGGCATCGCAACGCCGGGGATTGGGGACCCCCAAGACCCAGTGCTGGATGCACCCTGGCGCCCCGCCTCACACGGGCCGCTGGGGGCGCCGCCGTTCATTCAGGGTGGGAGAACTGCCAGGGCCCTCCGAACCCCCACCGACCTTCGAAGGCGCCCTGAACCGAAACGCTTGGGCCCAGGCTCATGTTCACCAGCACCCTCACCTCGGCCCAACTCTCCGCTCGACGCACAGGTGGTGTATCGGGCCTGCCGGCCGCCTGGGGTTAACCCTAAGGGTAGGTCGGCCCCCTGAGGGGCCCTTCCCAAGTGGCCTGGCGCCACAACGCCGGGGATGGGGACCCCGAGCCCAAGTGCTGGACTCACCCTCCTGCCCTTCAGCCACCCGAGCCGCTAGGGGCCCCGCCGGTCATTCAGAGTGGGAGAACGGGCAGGTCCCTCTGCGGCCCCGCCGACCTTCGATGGTCCCCCGCACTAAAAAGCGTGGGCTCATGCTCAGTCTCGCCAGTGCCCTCACCTCATCCCAACCCTCCGCGTAACGCTCAGCCTCTGATCGTGTCCACCTGCCTCCTGGGGGCTAACTATATCCCTAGATCGATCCCCAAAGGACCACTCCCAAGGGCCTTGGCGCAGCAACGCCGGGATTGGGGACCCCGAACCTCAGCACCTGACTCACCCTGCCGCCCAGCCGCCACCCGGGGGCTTTGGGTGTTGCCGATCATTCAGGGCGGGAGAACAGGCAGGGCCCTCCGAGACATGGTGACCTCCGGAGGCCCCCCCGTGCAAAAACGGCAGACCCACCCTCCCACTCACCAGCGCCCTCACCTCCATCCACCACTCCACTCTCCACACAGCTGGGAATAGGGCCTGCCGGCCTCCTGGGGGCTAAACCTAACCCTAGGTTGCCCCCGAGCGGCCTCTCCCAAGGGGCCTGGCGCGGCATCGCTGGGGATTGGGGACCCCCAAGCCCCAGTGCCTGATGCACCCTGTCGCCCCTCCCCTCACGGGCTGCAGGGGTGCTGCCATTCATTCAGGGTGGGAGAAGGGGCACGGCCATCCGAACCCCCGCCTATGCTCCAAGGCGCCCCGAATCAAAACACTTGGGCCCACGCTCATGTTCACCAGCACCCTCAACTCGGCCCGCACCTCCGCTCCCCGCACAGCCGGCGACTCGGGCCTGCCGGCCTCCTGGGCGCTAACCCTAACCCTAGGACGGCCCCCGAGGGGCCCTTCCCAAGGGTCCTGGTGACACAATGCTGGGGATGGGGACCCCGTGCCCAAGTGCCAGACTCACCCTGCTGCCCTTCAGCCACCCAAGTCGCTAGGGGACCACCGGTCCATCAGGACAGGAGAACGGGCAGGGACCTCCGAGACACGGTGACCTTCGAAGCCCCCCCCCCCGCGCAAAAACGGCAGACCCACCCTCCCACTCACCAGCGCCCTCACCTCCGTCCGCCACCCCACTCTCCACACAGCTGGCGAATAGGGCCTGCCGGCCTCCTGGGGGCTAAACCTAACCCTAGGTTGCCCCCGAGGGGCCTCTCCCAAGGGGCCTGGCGCCCCATCGCCGGGGATTGGGGACCCCCAAGCCCCAGCACAGGATGCACCCTGTCGCCCCTCCCCACCCGGGCTGCTGGGGGCGCCGCTGTTCATTCAGGGTGGGAGAAAGGGCAGGGCCCTCCGAACCCCCGCCCATGCTCCAAGGCGCCCCGAATCAAAATGCTTGGGCCCACGCTCACGTTCACCAGCACCCTCAACTCGGCCCGCACCTCCGCTCCTTGCAGAGCTGGCGACTCCGGCCTGCTGGCCTCCTGGGCGCTAACCCTAACCCTAGGACGGCCCCTGAGGATCCCTTCCTAAGGGACCCGGTTCGGCAACTCCGGAGATTGCGGACCCCCAAGCCCCAGCGCCTGATGCACGCTGCCGCCCCGCCCCACACAGGCCACTAGGGGCGCCGCCATTCATTCAGGGTGGGAGAACTGGCAGGGCCCTCAGAACCCCCGTCGACCTTCGAAGGCGCCCCGATCCAAAACCCTTGGGCCCTGGCTCACGTTCACCAGCACCCTCACCTCGGCCCAACTGTCCTCTCGATGCACAGGTGGTGTATCGGGCCTGCGTGGCTCCTGGGGACTAACCCTAACCATAGGTCTGCCCCCGAGGGGCCCTTCCCAAGGGACCTGGTGACGCAACGCTGGGGATGGGGACCCCGTGCCCAACTGCCGGACTCACCCTGCTGCCCTTCAGCCACTCAAGCCGCTAGGGGACCACCGGTCAATCAGGACAGGAGAACGGGCAGGGACCTCCGAGCCCCCGCTGACCTTCGAAGGCCCCCCGCGCAAAAACGTTGGCTCCCATGCTCTTGCTCCCAGCGCCCTCACCTCAGCCCGCCCCTCCGCTTGATTCGGAGCCGGTGGATAGGGCCTGCCAAGCTCCTGGGGCTAACCAAAACCCTAGGTCGGCCCCGTGGGGCACATCCCAAGGGGCCTGGCTCTGCAACGCTGGGGATTGGTGACTCAGAGCCCCAGAACCCGACTCACCCTGCCGCACTGTCCCCACCCGGGCTGCTAGGGGCGCCACCGGTCATTCAGGGCGGGAGAACGGACAGGGCCCTGGAGAAACCAGCGACTTTTGAAGCCTCCCACCAAAATGCAGGGGCCCAGGCTCCGGCTCGCCAGAGCCTTTACCTCGGCCCGCGCACCTCTCGCCGCCCAGCCAGAGGATTGGGCCTGCCGCCTCCTGGGTGCTAACTCTAACCCTAGGTCGGTCCCCTACGAGCCCCTCCCAAGGGGCCTGGCCCCGCAACGCTGCGGATTGGGGATCCCCGAGCCACAGCGCAGGACTCCCCCTGCCGCCCCACCGCCAACGGAGCCGCTAAGGGCGCCACTGGTTATTCAGGGCAGGAGAACAGGCAGGGCCCTTCGAGCCATGGCAACATTCAAAGGCCCAGGGCCTGCCGGCCTCCTGGGAGCTAACCCTAACCATAGGTCGGCCCCCGAGGGGCCCTTCCCAAGGGGCCTGGCATCGCAACGCCGGGGATTGGGGACCCCCAAGACCCAGTGCTGGATGCACCCTGGCGCCCCGCCTCACACGGGCCGCTGGGGGCGCCGCCGTTCATTCAGGGTGGGAGAACTGCCAGGGCCCTCCGAACCCCCACCGACCTTCGAAGGCGCCCTGAACCGAAACGCTTGGGCCCAGGCTCATGTTCACCAGCACCCTCACCTCGGCCCAACTCTCCGCTCGACGCACAGGTGGTGTATCGGGCCTGCCGGCCGCCTGGGGTTAACCCTAAGGGTAGGTCGGCCCCCTGAGGGGCCCTTCCCAAGTGGCCTGGCGCCACAACGCCGGGGATGGGGACCCCGAGCCCAAGTGCTGGACTCACCCTCCTGCCCTTCAGCCACCCGAGCCGCTAGGGGCCCCGCCGGTCATTCAGAGTGGGAGAACGGGCAGGTCCCTCTGCGGCCCCGCCGACCTTCGATGGTCCCCCGCACTAAAAAGCGTGGGCTCATGCTCAGTCTCGCCAGTGCCCTCACCTCATCCCAACCCTCCGCGTAACGCTCAGCCTCTGATCGTGTCCACCTGCCTCCTGGGGGCTAACTATATCCCTAGATCGATCCCCAAAGGACCACTCCCAAGGGCCTTGGCGCAGCAACGCCGGGATTGGGGACCCCGAACCTCAGCACCTGACTCACCCTGCCGCCCAGCCGCCACCCGGGGGCTTTGGGTGTTGCCGATCATTCAGGGCGGGAGAACAGGCAGGGCCCTCCGAGACATGGTGACCTCCGGAGGCCCCCCCGTGCAAAAACGGCAGACCCACCCTCCCACTCACCAGCGCCCTCACCTCCATCCACCACTCCACTCTCCACACAGCTGGGAATAGGGCCTGCCGGCCTCCTGGGGGCTAAACCTAACCCTAGGTTGCCCCCGAGCGGCCTCTCCCAAGGGGCCTGGCGCGGCATCGCTGGGGATTGGGGACCCCCAAGCCCCAGTGCCTGATGCACCCTGTCGCCCCTCCCCTCACGGGCTGCAGGGGTGCTGCCATTCATTCAGGGTGGGAGAAGGGGCACGGCCATCCGAACCCCCGCCTATGCTCCAAGGCGCCCCGAATCAAAACACTTGGGCCCACGCTCATGTTCACCAGCACCCTCAACTCGGCCCGCACCTCCGCTCCCCGCACAGCCGGCGACTCGGGCCTGCCGGCCTCCTGGGCGCTAACCCTAACCCTAGGACGGCCCCCGAGGGGCCCTTCCCAAGGGTCCTGGTGACACAATGCTGGGGATGGGGACCCCGTGCCCAAGTGCCAGACTCACCCTGCTGCCCTTCAGCCACCCAAGTCGCTAGGGGACCACCGGTCCATCAGGACAGGAGAACGGGCAGGGACCTCCGAGACACGGTGACCTTCGAAGCCCCCCCCCCCCCGCGCAAAAACGGCAGACCCACCCTCCCACTCACCAGCGCCCTCACCTCCGTCCGCCACCCCACTCTCCACACAGCTGGCGAATAGGGCCTGCCGGCCTCCTGGGGGCTAAACCTAACCCTAGGTTGCCCCCGAGGGGCCTCTCCCAAGGGGCCTGGCGCCCCATCGCCGGGGATTGGGGACCCCCAAGCCCCAGCACAGGATGCACCCTGTCGCCCCTCCCCACCCGGGCTGCTGGGGGCGCCGCTGTTCATTCAGGGTGGGAGAAAGGGCAGGGCCCTCCGAACCCCCGCCCATGCTCCAAGGCGCCCCGAAACAAAATGCTTGGGCCCACGCTCACGTTCACCAGCACCCTCAACTCGGCCCGCACCTCCGCTCCTTGCAGAGCTGGCGACTCCGGCCTGCTGGCCTCCTGGGCGCTAACCCTAACCCTAGGACGGCCCCTGAGGATCCCTTCCTAAGGGACCCGGTTCGGCAACTCCGGAGATTGCGGACCCCCAAGCCCCAGCGCCTGATGCACGCTGCCGCCCCGCCCCACACAGGCCACTAGGGGCGCCGCCATTCATTCAGGGTGGGAGAACTGGCAGGGCCCTCAGAACCCCCGTCGACCTTCGAAGGCGCCCCGATCCAAAACCCTTGGGCCCTGGCTCACGTTCACCAGCACCCTCACCTCGGCCCAACTGTCCTCTCGATGCACAGGTGGTGTATCGGGCCTGCGTGGCTCCTGGGGACTAACCCTAACCATAGGTCTGCCCCCGAGGGGCCCTTCCCAAGGGACCTGGTGACGCAACGCTGGGGATGGGGACCCCGTGCCCAACTGCCGGACTCACCCTGCTGCCCTTCAGCCACTCAAGCCGCTAGGGGACCACCGGTCAATCAGGACAGGAGAACGGGCAGGGACCTCCGAGCCCCCGCTGACCTTCGAAGGCCCCCCGCGCAAAAACGTTGGCTCCCATGCTCTTGCTCCCAGCGCCCTCACCTCAGCCCGCCCCTCCGCTTGATTCGGAGCCGGTGGATAGGGCCTGCCAAGCTCCTGGGGCTAACCAAAACCCTAGGTCGGCCCCGTGGGGCACATCCCAAGGGGCCTGGCTCTGCAACGCTGGGGATTGGTGACTCAGAGCCCCAGAACCCGACTCACCCTGCCGCACTGTCCCCACCCGGGCCGCTAGGGGCGCCACCGGTCATTCAGGGCGGGAGAACGGACAGGGCCCTGGAGAAACCAGCGACTTTTGAAGCCTCCCACCAAAATGCAGGGGCCCAGGCTCCGGCTCGCCAGAGCCTTTACCTCGGCCCGCGCACCTCTCGCCGCCCAGCCAGAGGATTGGGCCTGCCGCCTCCTGGGTGCTAACTCTAACCCTAGGTCGGTCCCCTACGAGCCCCTCCCAAGGGGCCTGGCCCCGCAACGCTGCGGATTGGGGATCCCCGAGCCACAGCGCAGGACTCCCCCTGCCGCCCCACCGCCAACGGAGCCGCTAAGGGCGCCACTGGTTATTCAGGGCAGGAGAACAGGCAGGGCCCTTCGAGCCATGGCAACATTCAAAGGCCCAGGGCCTGCCGGCCTCCTGGGAGCTAACCCTAACCATAGGTCGGCCCCCGAGGGGCCCTTCCCAAGGGGCCTGGCATCGCAACGCCGGGGATTGGGGACCCCCAAGACCCAGTGCTGGATGCACCCTGGCGCCCCGCCTCACACGGGCCGCTGGGGGCGCCGCCATTCATTCAGGGTGGGAGAACTGCCAGGGCCCTCCGAACCCCCACCGACCTTCGAAGGCGCCCTGAACCGAAACGCTTGGGCCCAGGCTCATGTTCACCAGCACCCTCACCTCGGCCCAACTCTCCGCTCGACGCACAGGTGGTGTATCGGGCCTGCCGGCCGCCTGGGGTTAACCCTAAGGGTAGGTCGGCCCCCTGAGGGGCCCTTCCCAAGTGGCCTGGCGCCACAACGCCGGGGATGGGGACCCCGAGCCCAAGTGCTGGACTCACCCTCCTGCCCTTCAGCCACCCGAGCCGCTAGGGGCCCCGCCGGTCATTCAGAGTGGGAGAACGGGCAGGTCCCTCTGCGGCCCCGCCGACCTTCGATGGTCCCCCGCACTAAAAAGCGTGGGCTCATGCTCAGTCTCGCCAGTGCCCTCACCTCATCCCAACCCTCCGCGTAACGCTCAGCCTCTGATCGTGTCCACCTGCCTCCTGGGGGCTAACTATATCCCTAGATCGATCCCCAAAGGACCACTCCCAAGGGCCTTGGCGCAGCAACGCCGGGATTGGGGACCCCAAACCTCAGCACCTGACTCACCCTGCCGCCCAGCCGCCACCCGGGGGCTTTGGGTGTTGCCGATCATTCAGGGCGGGAGAACAGGCAGGGCCCTCCGAGACATGGTGACCTCCGGAGGCCCCGCCGTGCAAAAACGGCAGACCCACCCTCCCACTCACCAGCGCCCTCACCTCCATCCACCACTCCACTCTCCACACAGCTGGGAATAGGGCCTGCCGGCCTCCTGGGGGCTAAACCTAACCCTAGGTTGCCCCCGAGCGGCCTCTCCCAAGGGGCCTGGCGCGGCATCGCTGGGGATTGGGGACCCCCAAGCCCCAGTGCCTGATGCACCCTGTCGCCCCTCCCCTCACGGGCTGCAGGGGCGCTGCCATTCATTCAGGGTGGGAGAAGGGGCACGGCCATCCGAACCCCCGCCTATGCTCCAAGGCGCCCCGAATCAAAACACTTGGGCCCACGCTCATGTTCACCAGCACCCTCAACTCGGCCCGCACCTCCGCTCCCCGCACAGCCGGCGACTCGGGCCTGCCGGCCTCCTGGGCGCTAACCCTAACCCTAGGACGGCCCCCGAGGGGCCCTTCCCAAGGGTCCTGGTGACACAATGCTGGGGATGGGGACCCCGTGCCCAAGTGCCAGACTCACCCTGCTGCCCTTCAGCCACCCAAGTCGCTAGGGGACCACCGGTCCATCAGGACAGGAGAACGGGCAGGGACCTCCGAGACACGGTGACCTTCGAAGCCCCCCCCCCCCGCGCAAAAACGGCAGACCCACCCTCCCACTCACCAGCGCCCTCACCTCCGTCCGCCACCCCACTCTCCACACAGCTGGCGAATAGGGCCTGCCGGCCTCCTGGGGGCTAAACCTAACCCTAGGTTGCCCCCGAGGGGCCTCTCCCAAGGGGCCTGGCGCCCCATCGCCGGGGATTGGGGACCCCCAAGCCCCAGCACAGGATGCACCCTGTCGCCCCTCCCCACCCGGGCTGCTGGGGGCGCCGCTGTTCATTCAGGGTGGGAGAAAGGGCAGGGCCCTCCGAACCCCCGCCCATGCTCCAAGGCGCCCCGAAACAAAATGCTTGGGCCCACGCTCACGTTCACCAGCACCCTCAACTCGGCCCGCACCTCCGCTCCTTGCAGAGCTGGCGACTCCGGCCTGCTGGCCTCCTGGGCGCTACCCCTAACCCTAGGACGGCCCCTGAGGATCCCTTCCTAAGGGACCCGGTTCGGCAACTCCGGAGATTGCGGACCCCCAAGCCCCAGCGCCTGATGCACGCTGCCGCCCCGCCCCACACAGGCCACTAGGGGCGCCGCCATTCATTCAGGGTGGGAGAACTGGCAGGGCCCTCAGAACCCCCGTCGACCTTCGAAGGCGCCCCGATCCAAAACCCTTGGGCCCTGGCTCACGTTCACCAGCACCCTCACCTCGGCCCAACTGTCCTCTCGATGCACAGGTGGTGTATCGGGCCTGCGTGGCTCCTGGGGACTAACCCTAACCATAGGTCTGCCCCCGAGGGGCCCTTCCCAAGGGACCTGGTGACGCAACGCTGGGGATGGGGACCCCGTGCCCAACTGCCGGACTCACCCTGCTGCCCTTCAGCCACTCAAGCCGCTAGGGGACCACCGGTCAATCAGGACAGGAGAACGGGCAGGGACCTCCGAGCCCCCGCTGACCTTCGAAGGCCCCCCGCGCAAAAACGTTGGCTCCCATGCTCTTGCTCCCAGCGCCCTCACCTCAGCCCGCCCCTCCGCTTGATTCGGAGCCGGTGGATAGGGCCTGCCAAGCTCCTGGGGCTAACCAAAACCCTAGGTCGGCCCCGTGGGGCACATCCCAAGGGGCCTGGCTCTGCAACGCTGGGGATTGGTGACTCAGAGCCCCAGAACCCGACTCACCCTGCCGCACTGTCCCCACCCGGGCCGCTAGGGGCGCCACCGGTCATTCAGGGCGGGAGAAGGGACAGGGCCCTGGAGAAACCAGCGACTTTTGAAGCCTCCCACCAAAATGCAGGGGCCCAGGCTCCGGCTCGCCAGAGCCTTTACCTCGGCCCGCGCACCTCTCGCCGCCCAGCCAGAGGATTGGGCCTGCCGCCTCCTGGGTGCTAACTCTAACCCTAGGTCGGTCCCCTACGAGCCCCTCCCAAGGGGCCTGGCCCCGCAACGCTGCGGATTGGGGATCCCCGAGCCACAGCGCAGGACTCCCCCTGCCGCCCCACCGCCAACGGAGCCGCTAAGGGCGCCACTGGTTATTCAGGGCAGGAGAACAGGCAGGGCCCTTCGAGCCATGGCAACATTCAAAGGCCCAGGGCCTGCCGGCCTCCTGGGAGCTAACCCTAACCATAGGTCGGCCCCCGAGGGGCCCTTCCCAAGGGGCCTGGCATCGCAACGCCGGGGATTGGGGACCCCCAAGACCCAGTGCTGGATGCACCCTGGCGCCCCGCCTCACACGGGCCGCTGGGGGCGCCGCCATTCATTCAGGGTGGGAGAACTGCCAGGGCCCTCCGAACCCCCACCGACCTTCGAAGGCGCCCTGAACCGAAACGCTTGGGCCCAGGCTCATGTTCACCAGCACCCTCACCTCGGCCCAACTCTCCGCTCGACGCACAGGTGGTGTATCGGGCCTGCCGGCCGCCTGGGGTTAACCCTAAGGGTAGGTCGGCCCCCTGAGGGGCCCTTCCCAAGTGGCCTGGCGCCACAACGCCGGGGATGGGGACCCCGAGCCCAAGTGCTGGACTCACCCTCCTGCCCTTCAGCCACCCGAGCCGCTAGGGGCCCCGCCAGTCATTCAGAGTGGGAGAACGGGCAGGTCCCTCTGCGGCCCCGCCGACCTTCGATGGTCCCCCGCACTAAAAAGCGTGGGCTCATGCTCAGTCTCGCCAGTGCCCTCACCTCATCCCAACCCTCCGCGTAACGCTCAGCCTCTGATCGTGTCCACCTGCCTCCTGGGGGCTAACTATATCCCTAGATCGATCCCCAAAGGACCACTCCCAAGGGCCTTGGCGCAGCAACGCCGGGATTGGGGACCCCGAACCTCAGCACCTGACTCACCCTGCCGCCCAGCCGCCACCCGGGGGCTTTGGGTGTTGCCGATCATTCAGGGCGGGAGAACAGGCAGGGCCCTCCGAGACATGGTGACCTCCGGAGGCCCCCCCGTGCAAAAACGGCAGACCCACCCTCCCACTCACCAGCGCCCTCACCTCCATCCACCACTCCACTCTCCACACAGCTGGGAATAGGGCCTGCCGGCCTCCTGGGGGCTAAACCTAACCCTAGGTTGCCCCCGAGCGGCCTCTCCCAAGGGGCCTGGCGCGGCATCGCTGGGGATTGGGGACCCCCAAGCCCCAGTGCCTGATGCACCCTGTCGCCCCTCCCCTCACGGGCTGCAGGGGCGCTGCCATTCATTCAGGGTGGGAGAAGGGGCACGGCCATCCGAACCCCCGCCTATGCTCCAAGGCGCCCCGAATCAAAACACTTGGGCCCACGCTCATGTTCACCAGCACCCTCAACTCGGCCCGCACCTCCGCTCCCCGCACAGCCGGCGACTCGGGCCTGCCGGCCTCCTGGGCGCTAACCCTAACCCTAGGACGGCCCCCGAGGGGCCCTTCCCAAGGGTCCTGGTGACACAATGCTGGGGATGGGGACCCCGTGCCCAAGTGCCAGACTCACCCTGCTGCCCTTCAGCCACCCAAGTCGCTAGGGGACCACCGGTCCATCAGGACAGGAGAACGGGCAGGGACCTCCGAGACACGGTGACCTTCGAAGCCCCCCCCCCCCCCGCGCAAAAACGGCAGACCCACCCTCCCACTCACCAGCGCCCTCACCTCCGTCCGCCACCCCACTCTCCACACAGCTGGCGAATAGGGCCTGCCGGCCTCCTGGGGGCTAAACCTAACCCTAGGTTGCCCCCGAGGGGCCTCTCCCAAGGGGCCTGGCGCCCCATCGCCGGGGATTGGGGACCCCCAAGCCCCAGCACAGGATGCACCCTGTCGCCCCTCCCCACCCGGGCTGCTGGGGGCGCCGCTGTTCATTCAGGGTGGGAGAAAGGGCAGGGCCCTCCGAACCTCCGCCCATGCTCCAAGGCGCCCCGAAACAAAATGCTTGGGCCCACGCTCACGTTCACCAGCACCCTCAACTCGGCCCGCACCTCCGCTCCTTGCAGAGCTGGCGACTCCAGCCTGCTGGCCTCCTGGGCGCTAACCCTAACCCTAGGACGGCCCCTGAGGATCCCTTCCTAAGGGACCCGGTTCGGCAACTCCGGAGATTGCGGACCCCCAAGCCCCAGCGCCTGATGCACGCTGCCGCCCCGCCCCACACAGGCCACTAGGGGCGCCGCCATTCATTCAGGGTGGGAGAACTGGCAGGGCCCTCAGAACCCCCGTCGACCTTCGAAGGCGCCCCGATCCAAAACCCTTGGGCCCTGGCTCACGTTCACCAGCACCCTCACCTCGGCCCAACTGTCCTCTCGATGCACAGGTGGTGTATCGGGCCTGCGTGGCTCCTGGGGACTAACCCTAACCATAGGTCTGCCCCCGAGGGGCCCTTCCCAAGGGACCTGGTGACGCAACGCTGGGGATGGGGACCCCGTGCCCAACTGCCGGACTCACCCTGCTGCCCTTCAGCCACTCAAGCCGCTAGGGGACCACCGGTCAATCAGGACAGGAGAACGGGCAGGGACCTCCGAGCCCCCGCTGACCTTCGAAGGCCCCCCGCGCAAAAACGTTGGCTCCCATGCTCTTGCTCCCAGCGCCCTCACCTCAGCCCGCCCCTCCGCTTGATTCGGAGCCGGTGGATAGGGCCTGCCAAGCTCCTGGGGCTAACCAAAACCCTAGGTCGGCCCCGTGGGGCACATCCCAAGGGGCCTGGCTCTGCAACGCTGGGGATTGGTGACTCAGAGCCCCAGAACCCGACTCACCCTGCCGCACTGTCCCCACCCGGGCCGCTAGGGGCGCCACCGGTCATTCAGGGCGGGAGAACGGACAGGGCCCTGGAGAAACCAGCGACTTTTGAAGCCTCCCACCAAAATGCAGGGGCCCAGGCTCCGGCTCGCCAGAGCCTTTACCTCGGCCCGCGCACCTCTCGCCGCCCAGCCAGAGGATTGGGCCTGCCGCCTCCTGGGTGCTAACTCTAACCCTAGGTCGGTCCCCTACGAGCCCCTCCCAAGGGGCCTGGCCCCGCAACGCTGCGGATTGGGGATCCCCGAGCCACAGCGCAGGACTCCCCCTGCCGCCCCACCGCCAACGGAGCCGCTAAGGGCGCCACTGGTTATTCAGGGCAGGAGAACAGGCAGGGCCCTTCGAGCCATGGCAACATTCAAAGGCCCAGGGCCTGCCGGCCTCCTGGGAGCTAACCCTAACCATAGGTCGGCCCCCGAGGGGCCCTTCCCAAGGGGCCTGGCATCGCAACGCCGGGGATTGGGGACCCCCAAGACCCAGTGCTGGATGCACCCTGGCGCCCCGCCTCACACGGGCCGCTGGGGGCGCCGCCATTCATTCAGGGTGGGAGAACTGCCAGGGCCCTCCGAACCCCCACCGACCTTCGAAGGCGCCCTGAACCGAAACGCTTGGGCCCAGGCTCATGTTCACCAGCACCCTCACCTCGGCCCAACTCTCCGCTCGACGCACAGGTGGTGTATCGGGCCTGCCGGCCGCCTGGGGTTAACCCTAAGGGTAGGTCGGCCCCCTGAGGGGCCCTTCCCAAGTGGCCTGGCGCCACAACGCCGGGGATGGGGACCCCGAGCCCAAGTGCTGGACTCACCCTCCTGCCCTTCAGCCACCCGAGCCGCTAGGGGCCCCGCCGGTCATTCAGAGTGGGAGAACGGGCAGGTCCCTCTGCGGCCCCGCCGACCTTCGATGGTCCCCCGCACTAAAAAGCGTGGGCTCATGCTCAGTCTCGCCAGTGCCCTCACCTCATCCCAACCCTCCGCGTAACACTCAGCCTCTGATCGTGTCCACCTGCCTCCTGGAGGCTAACTATATCCCTAGATCGATCCCCAAAGGACCACTCCCAAGGGCCTTGGCGCAGCAACGCCGGGATTGGGGACCCCGAACCTCAGCACCTGACTCACCCTGCCGCCCAGCCGCCACCCGGGGGCTTTGGGTGTTGCCGATCATTCAGGGCGGGAGAACAGGCAGGGCCCTCCGAGACATGGTGACCTCCGGAGGCCCCCCTGTGCAAAAACGGCAGACCCACCCTCCCACTCACCAGCGCCCTCACCTCCATCCACCACTCCACTCTCCACACAGCTGGGAATAGGGCCTGCCGGCCTCCTGGGGGCTAAACCTAACCCTAGGTTGCCCCCGAGCGGCCTCTCCCAAGGGGCCTGGCGCGGCATCGCTGGGGATTGGGGACCCCCAAGCCCCAGTGCCTGATGCACCCTGTCGCCCCTCCCCTCACGGGCTGCAGGGGCGCTGCCATTCATTCAGGGTGGGAGAAGGGGCACGGCCATCCGAACCCCCGCCTATGCTCCAAGGCGCCCCGAATCAAAACACTTGGGCCCACGCTCATGTTCACCAGCACCCTCAACTCTGCCCGCACCTCCGCTCCCCGCACAGCCGGCGACTCGGGCCTGCCGGCCTCCTGGGCGCTAACCCTAACCCTAGGACGGCCCCCGAGGGGCCCTTCCCAAGGGTCCTGGTGACACAATGCTGGGGATGGGGACCCCGTGCCCAAGTGCCAGACTCACCCTGCTGCCCTTCAGCCACCCAAGTCGCTAGGGGACCACCGGTCCATCAGGACAGGAGAACGGGCAGGGACCTCCGAGACACGGTGACCTTCGAAGCCCCCCCCCCCCCGCGCAAAAACGGCAGACCCACCCTCCCACTCACCAGCGCCCTCACCTCCGTCCGCCACCCCACTCTCCACACAGCTGGCGAATAGGGCCTGCCGGCCTCCTGGGGGCTAAACCTAACCCTAGGTTGCCCCCGAGGGGCCTCTCCCAAGGGGCCTGGCGCCCCATCGCCGGGGATTGGGGACCCCCAAGCCCCAGCACAGGATGCACCCTGTCGCCCCTCCCCACCCGGGCTGCTGGGGGCGCCGCTGTTCATTCAGGGTGGGAGAAAGGGCAGGGCCCTCCGAACCCCCGCCCATGCTCCAAGGCGCCCCGAATCAAAATGCTTGGGCCCACGCTCACGTTCACCAGCACCCTCAACTCGGCCCGCACCTCCGCTCCTTGCAGAGCTGGCGACTCCGGCCTGCTGGCCTCCTGGGCGCTACCCCTAACCCTAGGACGGCCCCTGAGGATCCCTTCCTAAGGGACCCGGTTCGGCAACTCCGGAGATTGCGGACCCCCAAGCCCCAGCGCCTGATGCACGCTGCCGCCCCGCCCCACACAGGCCACTAGGGGCGCCGCCATTCATTCAGGGTGGGAGAACTGGCAGGGCCCTCAGAACCCCCGTCGACCTTCGAAGGCGCCCCGATCCAAAACCCTTGGGCCCTGGCTCACGTTCACCAGCACCCTCACCTCGGCCCAACTGTCCTCTCGATGCACAGGTGGTGTATCGGGCCTGCGTGGCTCCTGGGGACTAACCCTAACCATAGGTCTGCCCCCGAGGGGCCCTTCCCAAGGGACCTGGTGACGCAACGCTGGGGATGGGGACCCCGTGCCCAACTGCCGGACTCACCCTGCTGCCCTTCAGCCACTCAAGCCGCTAGGGGACCACCGGTCAATCAGGACAGGAGAACGGGCAGGGACCTCCGAGCCCCCGCTGACCTTCGAAGGCCCCCCGCGCAAAAACGTTGGCTCCCATGCTCTTGCTCCCAGCGCCCTCACCTCAGCCCGCCCCTCCGCTTGATTCGGAGCCGGTGGATAGGGCCTGCCAAGCTCCTGGGGCTAACCAAAACCCTAGGTCGGCCCCGTGGGGCACATCCCAAGGGGCCTGGCTCTGCAACGCTGGGGATTGGTGACTCAGAGCCCCAGAACCCGACTCACCCTGCCGCACTGTCCCCACCCGGGCCGCTAGGGGCGCCACCGGTCATTCAGGGCGGGAGAACGGACAGGGCCCTGGAGAAACCAGCGACTTTTGAAGCCTCCCACCAAAATGCAGGGGCCCAGGCTCCGGCTCGCCAGAGCCTTTACCTCGGCCCGCGCACCTCTCGCCGCCCAGCCAGAGGATTGGGCCTGCCGCCTCCTGGGTGCTAACTCTAACCCTAGGTCGGTCCCCTACGAGCCCCTCCCAAGGGGCCTGGCCCCGCAACGCTGCGGATTGGGGATCCCCGAGCCACAGCGCAGGACTCCCCCTGCCGCCCCACCGCCAACGGAGCCGCTAAGGGCGCCACTGGTTATTCAGGGCAGGAGAACAGGCAGGGCCCTTCGAGCCATGGCAACATTCAAAGGCCCAGGGCCTGCCGGCCTCCTGGGAGCTAACCCTAACCATAGGTCGGCCCCCGAGGGGCCCTTCCCAAGGGGCCTGGCATCGCAACGCCGGGGATTGGGGACCCCCAAGACCCAGTGCTGGATGCACCCTGGCGCCCCGCCTCACACGGGCCGCTGGGGGCGCCGCCATTCATTCAGGGTGGGAGAACTGCCAGGGCCCTCCGAACCCCCACCGACCTTCGAAGGCGCCCTGAACCGAAACGCTTGGGCCCAGGCTCATGTTCACCAGCACCCTCACCTCGGC
Organism: Ursus americanus; assembly: GCF_024610735.1. Taxonomy (NCBI): domain Eukaryota; kingdom Metazoa; phylum Chordata; class Mammalia; order Carnivora; family Ursidae; genus Ursus; species Ursus americanus. Next base: position 753,654 of record NW_028273662.1, read on the forward strand.
CCAACTCTCCGCTCGACGCACAGGTGGTGTATCGGGCCTGCCGGCCGCCTGGGGTTAACCCTAAGGGTAGGTCGGCCCCCTGAGGGGCCCTTCCCAAGTGGCCTGGCGCCACAACGCCGGGGATGGGGACCCCGAGCCCAAGTGCTGGACTCACCCTCCTGCCCTTCAGCCACCCGAGCCGCTAGGGGCCCCGCCGGTCATTCAGAGTGGGAGAACGGGCAGGTCCCTCTGCGGCCCCGCCGACCTTCGATGGTCCCCCGCACTAAAAAGCGTGGGCTCATGCTCAGTCTCGCCAGTGCCCTCACCTCATCCCAACCCTCCGCGTAACGCTCAGCCTCTGATCGTGTCCACCTGCCTCCTGGGGGCTAACTATATCCCTAGATCGATCCCCAAAGGACCACTCCCAAGGGCCTTGGCGCAGCAACGCCGGGATTGGGGACCCCGAACCTCAGCACCTGACTCACCCTGCCGCCCAGCCGCCACCCGGGGGCTTTGGGTGTTGCCGATCATTCAGGGCGGGAGAACAGGCAGGGCCCTCCGAGACATGGTGACCTCCGGAGGCCCCCCCGTGCAAAAACGGCAGACCCACCCTCCCACTCACCAGCGCCCTCACCTCCATCCACCACTCCACTCTCCACACAGCTGGGAATAGGGCCTGCCGGCCTCCTGGGGGCTAAACCTAACCCTAGGTTGCCCCCGAGCGGCCTCTCCCAAGGGGCCTGGCGCGGCATCGCTGGGGATTGGGGACCCCCAAGCCCCAGTGCCTGATGCACCCTGTCGCCCCTCCCCTCACGGGCTGCAGGGGCGCTGCCATTCATTCAGGGTGGGAGAAGGGGCACGGCCATCCGAACCCCCGCCTATGCTCCAAGGCGCCCCGAATCAAAACACTTGGGCCCACGCTCATGTTCACCAGCACCCTCAACTCTGCCCGCACCTCCGCTCCCCGCACAGCCGGCGACTCGGGCCTGCCGGCCTCCTGGGCGCTAACCCTAACCCTAGGACGGCCCCCGAGGGGCCCTTCCCAAGGGTCCTGGTGACACAATGCTGGGGATGGGGACCCCGTGCCCAAGTGCCAGACTCACCCTGCTGCCCTTCAGCCACCCAAGTCGCTAGGGGACCACCGGTCCATCAGGACAGGAGAACGGGCAGGGACCTCCGAGACACGGTGACCTTCGAAGCCCCCCCCCCCCCCGCGCAAAAACGGCAGACCCACCCTCCCACTCACCAGCGCCCTCACCTCCGTCCGCCACCCCACTCTCCACACAGCTGGCGAATAGGGCCTGCCGGTCTCCTGGGGGCTAAACCTAACCCTAGGTTGCCCCCGAGGGGCCTCTCCCAAGGGGCCTGGCGCCCCATCGCCGGGGATTGGGGACCCCCAAGCCCCAGCACAGGATGCACCCTGTCGCCCCTCCCCACCCGGGCTGCTGGGGGCGCCGCTGTTCATTCAGGGTGGGAGAAAGGGCAGGGCCCTCCGAACCCCCGCCCATGCTCCAAGGCGCCCCGAATCAAAATGCTTGGGCCCACACTCACGTTCACCAGCACCCTCAACTCGGCCCGCACCTCCGCTCCTTGCAGAGCTGGCGACTCCGGCCTGCTGGCCTCCTGGGCGCTAACCCTAACCCTAGGACGGCCCCTGAGGATCCCTTCCTAAGGGACCCGGTTCGGCAACTCCGGAGATTGCGGACCCCCAAGCCCCAGCGCCTGATGCACGCTGCCGCCCCGCCCCACACAGGCCACTAGGGGCGCCGCCATTCATTCAGGGTGGGAGAACTGGCAGGGCCCTCAGAACCCCCGTCGACCTTCGAAGGCGCCCCGATCCAAAACCCTTGGGCCCTGGCTCACGTTCACCAGCACCCTCACCTCGGCCCAACTGTCCTCTCGATGCACAGGTGGTGTATCGGGCCTGCGTGGCTCCTGGGGACTAACCCTAACCATAGGTCTGCCCCCGAGGGGCCCTTCCCAAGGGACCTGGTGACGCAACGCTGGGGATGGGGACCCCGTGCCCAACTGCCGGACTCACCCTGCTGCCCTTCAGCCACTCAAGCCGCTAGGGGACCACCGGTCAATCAGGACAGGAGAACGGGCAGGGACCTCCGAGCCCCCGCTGACCTTCGAAGGCCCCCCGCGCAAAAACGTTGGCTCCCATGCTCTTGCTCCCAGCGCCCTCACCTCAGCCCGCCCCTCCGCTTGATTCGGAGCCGGTGGATAGGGCCTGCCAAGCTCCTGGGGCTAACCAAAACCCTAGGTCGGCCCCGTGGGGCACATCCCAAGGGGCCTGGCTCTGCAACGCTGGGGATTGGTGACTCAGAGCCCCAGAACCCGACTCACCCTGCCGCACTGTCCCCACCCGGGCCGCTAGGGGCGCCACCGGTCATTCAGGGCGGGAGAACGGACAGGGCCCTGGAGAAACCAGCGACTTTTGAAGCCTCCCACCAAAATGCAGGGGCCCAGGCTCCGGCTCGCCAGAGCCTTTACCTCGGCCCGCGCACCTCTCGCCGCCCAGCCAGAGGATTGGGCCTGCCGCCTCCTGGGTGCTAACTCTAACCCTAGGTCGGTCCCCTACGAGCCCCTCCCAAGGGGCCTGGCCCCGCAACGCTGCGGATTGGGGATCCCCGAGCCACAGCGCAGGACTCCCCCTGCCGCCCCACCGCCAACGGAGCCGCTAAGGGCGCCACTGGTTATTCAGGGCAGGAGAACAGGCAGGGCCCTTCGAGCCATGGCAACATTCAAAGGCCCAGGGCCTGCCGGCCTCCTGGGAGCTAACCCTAACCATAGGTCGGCCCCCGAGGGGCCCTTCCCAAGGGGCCTGGCATCGCAACGCCGGGGATTGGGGACCCCCAAGACCCAGTGCTGGATGCACCCTGGCGCCCCGCCTCACACGGGCCGCTGGGGGCGCCGCCATTCATTCAGGGTGGGAGAACTGCCAGGGCCCTCCGAACCCCCACCGACCTTCGAAGGCGCCCTGAACCGAAACGCTTGGGCCCAGGCTCATGTTCACCAGCACCCTCACCTCGGCCCAACTCTCCGCTCGACGCACAGGTGGTGTATCGGGCCTGCCGGCCGCCTGGGGTTAACCCTAAGGGTAGGTCGGCCCCCTGAGGGGCCCTTCCCAAGTGGCCTGGCGCCACAACGCCGGGGATGGGGACCCCGAGCCCAAGTGCTGGACTCACCCTCCTGCCCTTCAGCCACCCGAGCCGCTAGGGGCCCCGCCGGTCATTCAGAGTGGGAGAACGGGCAGGTCCCTCTGCGGCCCCGCCGACCTTCGATGGTCCCCCGCACTAAAAAGCGTGGGCTCATGCTCAGTCTCGCCAGTGCCCTCACCTCATCCCAACCCTCCGCGTAACGCTCAGCCTCTGATCGTGTCCACCTGCCTCCTGGGGGCTAACTATATCCCTAGATCGATCCCCAAAGGACCACTCCCAAGGGCCTTGGCGCAGCAACGCCGGGATTGGGGACCCCGAACCTCAGCACCTGACTCACCCTGCCGCCCAGGCGCCACCCGGGGGCTTTGGGTGTTGCCGATCATTCAGGGCGGGAGAACAGGCAGGGCCCTCCGAGACATGGTGACCTCCGGAGGCCCCCCTGTGCAAAAACGGCAGACCCACCCTCCCACTCACCAGCGCCCTCACCTCCATCCACCACTCCACTCTCCACACAGCTGGGAATAGGGCCTGCCGGCCTCCTGGGGGCTAAACCTAACCCTAGGTTGCCCCCGAGCGGCCTCTCCCAAGGGGCCTGGCGCGGCATCGCTGGGGATTGGGGACCCCCAAGCCCCAGTGCCTGATGCACCCTGTCGCCCCTCCCCTCACGGGCTGCAGGGGCGCTGCCATTCATTCAGGGTGGGAGAAGGGGCACGGCCATCCGAACCCCCGCCTATGCTCCAAGGCGCCCCGAATCAAAACACTTGGGCCCACGCTCATGTTCACCAGCACCCTCAACTCGGCCCGCACCTCCGCTCCCCGCACAGCCGGCGACTCGGGCCTGCCGGCCTCCTGGGCGCTAACCCTAACCCTAGGACGGCCCCCGAGGGGCCCTTCCCAAGGGTCCTGGTGACACAATGCTGGGGATGGGGACCCCGTGCCCAAGTGCCAGACTCACCCTGCTGCCCTTCAGCCACCCAAGTCGCTAGGGGACCACCGGTCCATCAGGACAGGAGAACGGGCAGGGACCTCCGAGACACGGTGACCTTCGAAGCCCCCCCCCCCCGCGCAAAAACGGCAGACCCACCCTCCCACTCACCAGCGCCCTCACCTCCGTCCGCCACCCCACTCTCCACACAGCTGGCGAATAGGGCCTGCCGGCCTCCTGGGGGCTAAACCTAACCCTAGGTTGCCCCCGAGGGGCCTCTCCCAAGGGGCCTGGCGCCCCATCGCCGGGGATTGGGGACCCCCAAGCCCCAGCACAGGATGCACCCTGTCGCCCCTCCCCACCCGGGCTGCTGGGGGCGCCGCTGTTCATTCAGGGTGGGAGAAAGGGCAGGGCCCTCCGAACCCCCGCCCATGCTCCAAGGCGCCCCGAATCAAAATGCTTGGGCCCACGCTCACGTTCACCAGCACCCTCAACTCGGCCCGCACCTCCGCTCCTTGCAGAGCTGGCGACTCCGGCCTGCTGGCCTCCTGGGCGCTAACCCTAACCCTAGGACGGCCCCTGAGGATCCCTTCCTAAGGGACCCGGTTCGGCAACTCCGGAGATTGCGGACCCCCAAGCCCCAGCGCCTGATGCACGCTGCCGCCCCGCCCCACACAGGCCACTAGGGGCGCCGCCATTCATTCAGGGTGGGAGAACTGGCAGGGCCCTCAGAACCCCCGTCGACCTTCGAAGGCGCCCCGATCCAAAACCCTTGGGCCCTGGCTCACGTTCACCAGCACCCTCACCTCGGCCCAACTGTCCTCTCGATGCACAGGTGGTGTATCGGGCCTGCGTGGCTCCTGGGGACTAACCCTAACCATAGGTCTGCCCCCGAGGGGCCCTTCCCAAGGGACCTGGTGACGCAACGCTGGGGATGGGGACCCCGTGCCCAACTGCCGGACTCACCCTGCTGCCCTTCAGCCACTCAAGCCGCTAGGGGACCACCGGTCAATCAGGACAGGAGAACGGGCAGGGACCTCCGAGCCCCCGCTGACCTTCGAAGGCCCCCCGCGCAAAAACGTTGGCTCCCATGCTCTTGCTCCCAGCGCCCTCACCTCAGCCCGCCCCTCCGCTTGATTCGGAGCCGGTGGATAGGGCCTGCCAAGCTCCTGGGGCTAACCAAAACCCTAGGTCGGCCCCGTGGGGCACATCCCAAGGGGCCTGGCTCTGCAACGCTGGGGATTGGTGACTCAGAGCCCCAGAACCCGACTCACCCTGCCGCACTGTCCCCACCGGGGCCGCTAGGGGCGCCACCGGTCATTCAGGGCGGGAGAAGGGACAGGGCCCTGGAGAAACCAGCGACTTTTGAAGCCTCCCACCAAAATGCAGGGGCCCAGGCTCCGGCTCGCCAGAGCCTTTACCTCGGCCCGCGCACCTCTCGCCGCCCAGCCAGAGGATTGGGCCTGCCGCCTCCTGGGTGCTAACTCTAACCCTAGGTCGGTCCCCTACGAGCCCCTCCCAAGGGGCCTGGCCCCGCAACGCTGCGGATTGGGGATCCCCGAGCCACAGCGCAGGACTCCCCCTGCCGCCCCACCGCCAACGGAGCCGCTAAGGGCGCCACTGGTTATTCAGGGCAGGAGAACAGGCAGGGCCCTTCGAGCCATGGCAACATTCAAAGGCCCAGGGCCTGCCGGCCTCCTGGGAGCTAACCCTAACCATAGGTCGGCCCCCGAGGGGCCCTTCCCAAGGGGCCTGGCATCGCAACGCCGGGGATTGGGGACCCCCAAGACCCAGTGCTGGATGCACCCTGGCGCCCCGCCTCACACGGGCCGCTGGGGGCGCCGCCATTCATTCAGGGTGGGAGAACTGCCAGGGCCCTCCGAACCCCCACCGACCTTCGAAGGCGCCCTGAACCGAAACGCTTGGGCCCAGGCTCATGTTCACCAGCACCCTCACCTCGGCCCAACTCTCCGCTCGACGCACAGGTGGTGTATCGGGCCTGCCGGCCGCCTGGGGTTAACCCTAAGGGTAGGTCGGCCCCCTGAGGGGCCCTTCCCAAGTGGCCTGGCGCCACAACGCCGGGGATGGGGACCCCGAGCCCAAGTGCTGGACTCACCCTCCTGCCCTTCAGCCACCCGAGCCGCTAGGGGCCCCGCCGGTCATTCAGAGTGGGAGAACGGGCAGGTCCCTCTGCGGCCCCGCCGACCTTCGATGGTCCCCCGCACTAAAAAGCGTGGGCTCATGCTCAGTCTCGCCAGTGCCCTCACCTCATCCCAACCCTCCGCGTAACGCTCAGCCTCTGATCGTGTCCACCTGCCTCCTGGGGGCTAACTATATCCCTAGATCGATCCCCAAAGGACCACTCCCAAGGGCCTTGGCGCAGCAACGCCGGGATTGGGGACCCCGAACCTCAGCACCTGACTCACCCTGCCGCCCAGCCGCCACCCGGGGGCTTTGGGTGTTGCCGATCATTCAGCGCGGGAGAACAGGCAGGGCCCTCCGAGACATGGTGACCTCCGGACGCCCCCCCGTGCAAAAACGGCAGACCCACCCTCCCACTCACCAGCGCCCTCACCTCCATCCACCACTCCACTCTCCACACAGCTGGGAATAGGGCCTGCCGGCCTCCTGGGGGCTAAACCTAACCCTAGGTTGCCCCCGAGCGGCCTCTCCCAAGGGGCCTGGCGCGGCATCGCTGGGGATTGGGGACCCCCAAGCCCCAGTGCCTGATGCACCCTGTCGCCCCTCCCCTCACGGGCTGCAGGGGCGCTGCCATTCATTCAGGGTGGGAGAAGGGGCACGGCCATCCGAACCCCCGCCTATGCTCCAAGGCGCCCCGAATCAAAACACTTGGGCCCACGCTCATGTTCACCAGCACCCTCAACTCGGCCCGCACCTCCGCTCCCCGCACAGCCGGCGACTCGGGCCTGCCGGCCTCCTGGGCGCTAACCCTAACCCTAGGACGGCCCCCGAGGGGCCCTTCCCAAGGGTCCTGGTGACACAATGCTGGGGATGGGGACCCCGTGCCCAAGTGCCAGACTCACCCTGCTGCCCTTCAGCCACCCAAGTCGCTAGGGGACCACCGGTCCATCAGGACAGGAGAACGGGCAGGGACCTCCGAGACACGGTGACCTTCGAAGCCCCCCCCCCCGCGCAAAAACGGCAGACCCACCCTCCCACTCACCAGCGCCCTCACCTCCGTCCGCCACCCCACTCTCCACACAGCTGGCGAATAGGGCCTGCCGGCCTCCTGGGGGCTAAACCTAACCCTAGGTTGCCCCCGAGGGGCCTCTCCCAAGGGGCCTGTCGCCGCAACACCAGGGATTGATGACCCCCAAGCCCCAGCACCAGACTCACCCTGCCACCCCGCTGGCACCCATGCCACTAGGGGCGCCACCGGTCATTCAGGGCGGGAGAATGGGCAGGGCCCTCCGAGTCCCGGTGAACATCTAAGGGCCCAAGCACCAAAATGCTTGGGCCAATGCTCCCGCTCACCAGCACCCTCACCTCGACCCGCCCCTCTGCTCGCCAAACAGCCAGCGGATCGGGACTGCCAGCCTCCTGGGGGCTAACCCTAACCTTAGGTTGGCCCCCAAGGGGAACCTCCCAAGGGGCCTGGCGCAGCAACGCCAGGGATTGGGGACCCCCGAGCCCCAGCGCCATACTCACCATGCCGCCCCGCCACGACCCAGGTCACTAGGGGCGCCTCTGGCCATTCAGGGCGGGAGAACCGGCAGGGCCATCCAATCCCCAGGCGACCTTCCAAGGCCCCCGCGCCAAAATGCATGGGCCCCCGCCCCAGCTCGCCACCGCCCTCACCTCGGCCTGGCCCTCCGCTATCGCACAGCTGGCGGATCATGTCTACCGGACTCCTGGGTGCTAACAGTAACCCTAGGACGGCCTCAGGGGCCCCTCCCAAGGGCCCTTGCGCTGCAACGCATGGCATTGGGGACCCCCAAACTGCAGTGTCAGACTCACACTGCCACCCCCGCCACGACCCAGGCCGCTAGGGGCTCCGCCGGCCATTCAGGGCGGGAGAATGGGCAGGGCCCTCCGAGCCTCTAGTGGTGTTCAAAAGTCCCCTGCGCCAAAACGCGGGATACCATACTCCTGCTCGCCAGCGCCCCCAATCGTCCCACTCCCCCACTCGCCGCACAGCCGGCGCATCTGTCCTGCTGGCCTACTGGGGTCTAACCGTAACCCTAAACCCTAAGCCCTAACCTTAAACCTTAAACCTTAACCCCTAATCCTAACCCTAACCCCTAACACTTACCCTAACCCTAACCCTACCCTAAACCTAACCCTAAACCCTAATCCTTAAACGGTAAACCCTAACATTAACACTAAACCCTAAACCCTAACCCCTAACCCTAATCCCGAAACCCTAAACACTAAACCCTAACCTTAACCACTAAACCCAAACCCTAACCCTAAACCCTAACCCAACCCTGACCCCTACCATACTCCTAACCTTACCCCTAACCCTACCCCTTCAGCTAACCCTACCCCTAAACCGTAACCTAAACCTAACCCTAACCCTAACCTGTACCCTAACCCTAACCGTAACCCTAACACGTACTCTAACACATACCCTAACCCTAACCCTAAACTGTACACTAACCCGTAATTTAAACCGTACCCTAAACCTAACCGTAACCCTAACAAGTACCCTAACCCATACCCTAACTTTAACACTAAACCCTAAACCCTGACCCTAACCCATATCCTAACTCGTACCATAATCCGTACCCTAACGCTACCTGTACCCTAACCCTAACCAGTACCCTTACCTTAACCTTAACCCATACCCTTTCCTTAACCTTAACCCATACCCTAACCCGTACCCTAACCCATACCCTAACCCGTACCCTATCTCTAAGCCGGACCCTAACCCATAGCCTAACCCATACCTAACCCTAACCTGTACCCTAATCCGTACCCTAACCCATACCCTAACCCTAAACTGTACCCAATCCCTATCCCTAACCCATTCCCTAACCCGTACCCTAACCATAACCCGTACCCTAAGCCATACCCAAATCCGTACGCAAACATTTACCCTAAACCGTACCCTAACCCGTACCCTAAACCGTACCCTAATGCGTACACTAACCCATACCCTAACCCTGACCCGTACCCTAAACCTAACCCGTACTCCAACCCAAACCCTAACCCTAAACCCAAACCCAAAACCCTAACCCATACCCTAAACCCTAATCTGTACCCTAACCCATAACCTCTAACCTGTAACCCCTAAACCCAACCCTAACCCGTACCTTCTCCTTACCCTAACCCTAAACCCTACCCTAACCCATACCCTAACCGTAACCCATACCCTAACCTTAACCCATACCCTAATCCGTACCCTAACCCCGGGAATTGGGTACACATGAGCCCCACCACAGGACTCAGCCTGCCACCCCTCAGGAAACCATGCCCCTTGGGGCGCCGCAGAGCATCCTGTGCAGAAGAACTGGTAGGGCCCCCCTGAGCCCCCAGAGATCCTCGGCGGCCCCCTACACCCCAACCCTGAGGCCCATGCTCATCCCGCCCCACGCCTTCCCTTCAGCTTGCCACCGAGCTCGACGCAGAGCCGGCAGATCAGGCCTGCCGGGTTCCTGAGGCCTAGAGCTGACCCTAGGTCCGCTGGGTAGGGCCCCTCCCCTGGGGCCCGGTGCCGCAGCCCCAGGGACTGGGGACACCTGAGCCCCACTGCAGGACAAAGCCTGCCAGCCCGCAGGAAACCGTGCCCCTTGGGAGGCTGTAGAGCATTCAGGGCGGGAGAACGAGGAGGGCCCCCAGAGCCCCCGGTGAACTTCGGTGATCCCTAAACCCACCCTTGAAGCCCATGCTCACCCCATCCCGCACCCTCACCTCAGGCCGCGGCGGAGCTCGCCACATACTGGGCAGATCTGGCCTGCGGGGTTCCTGGGCCCCAACCCTAACCTTAGTTCATCTGTGGAGGGGCCCCTCCCCAGGAGCCTGGAGCCGCAGCCACGGGGATTCGGGACACCTGAGCCCCACAGCAGGACTCAGTCTGCCACCCCGCAGGAAACCGTGTGCCCTGGGAGGCCATAGAGCATTCAGGGCAGGAGAACCAGTAGGGCCTTCCTGAGACACCAGCGAACTTCGGTGGCCTCCCAACCCCAACCGTGAGGCCCATGCTCACCCTCCCCACACCCTCACCTCAGCCCGTGTAACTAGCCATACAGCCAGCAGATCGGGCCTGCGGGGCTCCTGGGCCTAAACCTAGCCCTAGGTCGGCTGTGGGTGTGGGGGCCTCCCCAGGAGCCTTACACCGCAGCCCAGGGGAATTGGGATACCTGTGCCCCACTGCAGGACTCAGCTTGCCACCTGACAGGAAACCGTGCCCCTTGGGGCTCTACGGAGCCTACAGGGCACGAGAACTTGGGGAGGCCCCTGGAGCCCATCCCCATCCTTTGGCAGCCCCCCATGCCCCAACCCTGAGGCCCATGCTCACCCTCCCCCATGGCCTCCTCTCAGCCCTCCACAGAGCTCGCCGCACAGCTTGCATATAGTCCCTGCCGGGCTCCTGGACCCTAACCCTTACCCTAGGTTGGCCACAGAGGGGCCCCTCCCCAGGGCCCTGGCACCCCACTCCGGGGGATTGGAGACACCCAAGCCCCACTGTAGGACTCAGCCTGCAGCCCACAGAAAACTGTACCATTTGGGGGCACAACAGAGCATTCAGGGCAAGAGAATTGGGGCACCCCCTGAGAGCCCCTTCTGGTGAACCCCGACCTTTGTGGGCCCTTCCAGATGAAACCCCAAGGCTCACACTCACCCGCCCTTGTGCCCTCATCTCACTCAGCCTGGGAGTTCTCTGAGTACTGGGCAGTTCGGACCTGCTGTCTCTTGAGGCCTAACCTAACCCTGGGTCTTCTGCTGAGGGTCCCTCCCCATTTGCCTGCCTCCAAGGCACAAGGCATTGGGCTCACCTCTGCAAGACTAGAGGACTCAGCCTGCCCCACAGCAGGAAACTGTCCATTTGGGGCTGAAGCAAGGATTCATAGGAAAATCGGAGGGCCCCCATCAGCCCATCCCAGGCAACCCCCACTTTCAGAGATCTCCCCAGATCCAATTAGTAGCTTCACACTGACCTTTAAACTTGCTCTCCACGGAGATCTTTTGAAATTCTCCACACTTCCAACCAATGGCATCATCCAGCTTCAGTGCCTTCCCCAGCTTTAGGTCTTGAGATAGATTAAAATGGGAAGTCATTTCACTGATAACGACGTACTGGTGATCAAAAGATTCATGCATAAATGCTTCATATCACTTGGCTTCAGGGAAATACAAATCTAAACCCCTATAGATGCCATATCACACGAGGCCGAATATCTAAAAATAAGAAGACATGAAACTATACATTTTGGAGAGGATATGGAGAAACGGGAACCCTCTTACACCCCTGTACGAATGCAGTCCGGTACAGCCACTCTTGAAAATGGTACAGAATTTCCTCAAGAAGTTATAAATAAAGCTACCCTATGTCCCAGCAATTGCACTACTGGGTATTTACCCCTAGAGACAGAGGTAGTGAAGACGGGACACATGCACACCAGTGTTCATAGCAGCAATATCCATAATAGACAAGCTGCGGAAGGAGTGCAGATGACCATGGATAGATGAATGGATAAAGAAGATGTGGATCATATATATAATGGGATATTACTCAGCCATCAGATAGGATGAATACTTACCATCACACCGACCTGGGTGGAGCTGGAGGGTATTATGCTGAGTGGAATAAGTCAATGAAAGAAAGACAATGATCATAGGCTTTCACTCCTATGTGGAATATCAGAAACAAGGAAGAAGACCATAGGGGAAGGAAGGGAAAATAGAATGGGAAGTCATCAGAGAGGGGGAAAACCCATGATGGACTCTTAACTATCGCAAGAAACTGATGATTGTTGGAGGAGAAGTTGGGGGGGGGGTAACTGGGTGAGTAGCATTAAGGAGGTCACACGATACAATGATCACTGGGTGATACACACGACAGAAAATTTATTGAAGACTACATCTGAAACGAATGATGTACTGTAAGTTGGCTAACTGAATTTAAATTAAAGAACAAAAGACCTCGAATAAACAAACCTAAATATTTGTATGGAACCACTAAAGATTCCGAACAGACAGTGCAATGTGGAAAAGAAAAACAAAGCTGGAGGACTCACAATTTCAGATTTCAGGTTATACTACAAAGCTGCAGTCATCCTAACAAGACAGTACGGCACAAAAATAGACACAGCGACAAAAGGAACAGGATACAAGTTCAGACAGAAACCCACAATTATGTGGTCCATGAATCTTCCACAAAGCAAGCAACGATATCAAAAGGGAAAAGGACAGTCTCTACAACAAATGGTGTTGGGAAAACTAGACAGCTACGCACAAAAGAATGAAATTAGACTGCTTTCTTACACAATAAAGACAAACACAAAACAGTTTCAAGACCTCAATATGAGACCTGAATCCATAAAAATCCTACAGGAGGGAAGACAGTAACTTCTTGACATGGACCATACCAACGTTTTTCTAGACTGTGTCCTGAGGCAAAGGAAATGAAAGCAAAAATAAACTATTGGGAATACAGCAAAATAAAAAGTTTCCACACGGCAGAAGAACAATGAAAACGTAAAAATAATAAGACAACCTACTCAAAGGGAGAAGATATTTGCAAAGATCATATGCAATAAAGGGATAGTGTCCAAAACATATACAACTGATACTACTCAACCCCCAAAAAACAAATAATCCAGTTTAAAAATAGGCAGAAGACATGGACAGACATTTCTCCAAAGAAGAAATACAAATGGCCAACAGTCCCGTGAAAAGATGTTCAACATCACCCATCATCAGGAAAATGTAAACCCAAAGGACAATGAGGTAATACCTCAAACCTGTCAGAATGGCTAACATCAAAAGCACAGCAAAGAGCAGGTGTTGGGAGGATGTGGATAAAGGGGAATCCTCGTGAACTGTGGGTTGGAATGCAAGCTGTGGTGGCCACCGTGGAAAACAGTATGAAGGTTCCTCAAAAAATTAAATATAGAACTACCCTACGATCCAACAATCACACTACTCGTATTTATCCAAAGAATAGGAAAACAGTAACGTAAAAGGATACGTGCACCCCTATATTTCTTGCACCATTATTTACAATATCACAATATCAAGCAACCCAAGTGTCTGTAGAAAAATTGACAAATGAGATGATAGATGTGTGTATTCACACACACACACACACACACACACACACACACACACACACAATGGAGTATTACTCGGCTTGAAAAAGAATGAAACCTTGCCATTTGCAGCCATATAGATGGAGCTAGAGAGTATTATCCTAACTAAAATCAGTCAGTCAGTGAAAGACAAATCCCATACAATGTCACTCTAATGGGGAATTTAAGAAACAAACAAAAATAAATAACTAAAAGAGAAAAAGGAGACACACCAAAATACAAACTCTTAACAATAGAGAACAAACGGAAGGTTACCAGAGAGGAGGTGGATAGAGGGATGAGTAAAATAGATGAAGGGGATTAAGAGGACACTTTTCTTGATGACCACTGAGTAATATGTAGAATTACTGAATCACTCTGTTGTACACCTGAAATGAATGTAACACTGTATGTTAGTTCTACTGGGATTAAAATAAATTTTTAAAAAAGATTTTTTTTTCAGAAACCTCTTTGAAAAAGCTTTTCCTGTGCAATGTGCAAAAGCCCTACCTGGGAGGATTCACTCTACAATAATTATTCACTTCATGCCTAAAATTCAGATTTCACTGAGTTCTTACCATGGATCCCAGCCCACGGGAGCCATGGTCCTTTTAAGTCCAGGCTCAGCACCTATGCATTCAAGATTGGAAGAAGAAAGACATATCACTTCACAGTCCAGAAAGCTATTATTGTTTCTGTTTCAGTGTGAGAGAGTCACAGACTTTGGGACAGGTTTCAGAGCAGGTTTATTATGGATCCTGGATCTCTACTTCAATGTTCATTGCCTGGATCCATTTGGCTAATAGGTTCCCTGTGGATGGGCTTGCTTCCAAGCACATACATGGAAGATGCAAAGGTGGGTGGGCTTGGTGTGGGACAGGAAGAAGACCAAAAACAGACAAGGGTCCGACACTCCCCTGATCCAGGAACTGCTATGGGAGAGGGTACGGGAGGTAGAATCCATGCGAAACTCCAAGGTCACCAGCTGAACACAGGAGGCACGGGTCAAGGGATCTGGAGATGCAGGGGTTGAAGGCTGCTCTGAGCTACCTCTGGGAGGAAGGTAGGGAAGGAATGAGAAGGAGACACTGCCTGCCCCTGACCCATGCCAGCTGCCCACCGCTCCGACACGCATCAGTCTATGAGCTGACACAGCCTGGGCTCAGGATGGGCTGGCTCGGGTCCCTCAATCCTCAGTGGGACAGCTGGCCTCAGGGCTCAGAGACATGCTGAGGGAGATGAGAGGGAAAGCTGCCCCACCCAGGTCGTCCCCTCCTTGAGCAGACAGCCCTTCAGAACTGCTAAAAAAACCCCACTAATGGGGTTGAAAGACATGCCATGGATGAACTAAGGCATAGAGATATGTAAAATAACATTCATTTTTAAGTTCAGAGCTGTCAGCTCAGGAAGTGGGGAGAGCTTCCCTGAAGAAGACTGAGGGGAGGGCAGGCCATGCTGAAAAGGGAGACATGGCTCTCCTGATTGGGGACCTGCAGCCCCCTTTCAGGGCAGGGCATCATCCTCGCATCACACGAGATCCATGGAAGTGTTCCATCAGGACCAGATGTTTGTCTCGAGAAGGCTACCCTGGCATCGGACTGCACAGGGCACCAGGGACGAGGGCCAGATGGAGGATGGACAATATCCCGGAGGCCATGGGGCAAGAGCAGAGGCACATGACCTTGAAGATGATGATGAAAAGCAGGAGGTGGCAGCATGGAGCTGGCCCGAAAGTACCATGGGAGCAGTGCCCACAGCTACACTGACTTGGTACCTTCTGTGCCCGGTGTGGCTGACTTCAGTGGGCTCCAGACTAGTCCTGACCACAAGTCTAGGAAGTGTGCTCCACCCCCGGCCTCCTCTCCCCTTGCAGCTGCTAGGAATCACGGTCACAGACCCTGGTCAGCTTTCGTGGAAACCAAGCAGTGGCTCCCCCGCACGCTGCACCTCTGATGGTGGTCCAGTGCGACCCTCGTGCCTGGCCAGACACTGATGTCTACCTGTCTCCACACAAATCCACAGACAGGAGGGTGTCCCTGAATTCCACAGCACCTGATGAGACAGATCCACAGAACCCAACACCCAGTGGGTCACTCGGGACCTCACCTATGGTCATGGAGCTCACCATACCTTATTTCTGTCACTTCCCACAGAAAGCCTGTTTCTGATCAACCACAATACCATACATCCTGGTTGGTGACCTGGGGTCATGCCATGAACCCATATGCCATCTTTCTTTAAGTGAAGGCTATGCCTTCACCTCCTAGAAAATGTTTCTAATGAAGTACAAGTCCATCAGGACTACGATGTGAACGGTAGCACACAGCCTGCATGGTAGTAGTCAGTAATTCTAACAAGGGTTAACCCCAACCCCCGTCTCACAAAACCTTCCTCCATCCCCACTGAACTCATGGTCTGCCCTCAGAAAACCCTCCAGGAAACAAACCTTTCATCTGAATGCTCTCTTCACCTTCTGCTTCAAATCTTGTCCAACCACAATGATATGAAACTAGAAATCAGTCCCAAGAAAAAAATGGGACAGTCAAAAATAGGTGGAGATTTTTGGGGCCTGGGTGGCTCAGTCATTAAGGATCTCCTTTCAGCTCGGGTCTTGATTCCAGGATTCTGGGATCTAGCTCCAAATCAGGCTCGTTGCTCATTCGGAAGCCTGCTTCTCCCTCTCCCACCACCCAGCTTGCGTTCCCTCTCTTGCTGTCTCACTCTCTGTGAGATACTTAAAGAATCTTTAAAAAATATGTGGAGATTTAACAACATGCTACTGAACAACCAACAGTCAAAGAAGAAATCAAAAAATTTTTAGAAGTACCTTGACACTGATGAAAAAGACAACCTACAAAAACTTATGGGATGCAGCAAAAGTAACTTTATGGGGGACATTCATAGAAATTCAAGTCTTCATCAATCCATGAGAATGCTCTCCAATAAACAACCTGATTTATGTGGTAAAGAAGTAGAAAATAAAACAACAAACAAAGCCCCAAATTGGTAGAAATAAGGAAATAACAAAAAGGAATGCATAAATAAATCCAACGGAGACTAAAAAGACAAAAAAAAAAACAACAATGAAAATGAGAGCGGCCTTTTTTGGAACGATAAACAAAACTGACAAACTTAGCTAGACTCACCAAGAAAGACAGAGAACTCGAATACAATCAGGAAAATAAGATAATGGATTCCTGTCTCATATCAAAATCAAAAGAACTCTTCAACCTTGAACACAACAACTTCTTGCAAGCCACGTCTCTAAAGGCAAAGGAAATAAATGCAAAAATGAACTATTGGCACTTCATCAGGATAAAAAGCTTCTGCTCGGCAAAGCAAATGATCAAAAAACAAAAAGGCAACCTATGGAATTGAAGAAGATATCTGCAAATGATTTTACAGATAAAGGGCTGGTATCCAAGATCTATAAAGAACTCCTCAAACTCGACACCCAAAAAATGGGCAGAAGACACAAAGAGATACTTCTCCAGAGAAGACATACAAATGGCCAACAGACACATGAAAAAATGCTCCACATCACTTGCCATCAGGCAAATACAAATCAAAACGACAATGAGATACCACCTTACACCAGTTAGAATGGTTACAATTAACAAGGCAGGGGGCACCTGGGTGTCACAGCGGTTAAGCGTCTGCCTTCGGCTCAGGGCGTGATCCTGGCCTTATGGGATCGAGCCCCACATCAGGCTCCTCCGCTATGAGCCTGCTTCTTCCTCTCCCACTCCCCCTGCTTGTGTTCCCTCTCTCGCTGGCTGTCTCTATCTCTGTGGAATAAATCAATAAAATCTTGGAAAAAAATTAACAAGACAGAAATTTAAAAAAGTCAGAAAGGATCTGAAGAAAGGGGAACCCTCTTACACTACTCGTGAGAATTCAAGCTGGTACAGCCACTTTTGAAACCAATATGGAGGTTCCTCAAGATGTTAAACACAGAGCTATCCTACGACCCACCAATTGCACTACCGGGTATTTACCCCATAGACACAGAGTAATGAAAAGAAGGGCACCTGTATCCCAATGTTCATAGCAGCAATGTCCATAATAGCCAAACTGTGGAAGGAGCCAAGATGTCCTTCAGCAGATGAATGGACAAAGAAGATGTGGTTCATCTATACAATGGACTATTACTCAGTCATCAGAAAGGATGAATACCCCCCATTTGCACCAACGTGGATGGATCAGGAGGGGATTATGCTAAGTGAAATTAAGTCAAGCAGAGAAAGACAATTATCATATGGTTTGACTCCTATGTGGAACGGAAGGAATAGCATGGAGGACATTAGGAGAAGGAAGGGAAAAGTGAAGGGGGGGAATGAGAGTGGGAGATGAACCATGAGAGACTACTAACACTGGGAAACAAACTGAAGGTTGCAGAAAGGGAGGGGAAGAGGAATGGGTAATCCTGGTGATGGGTATTAAGGAGGGCACCTGTTGGGGAACCTGGGAGGCACAGCGGTTAAGCGTCTGCCTTCAGCTCAGGGCGTGATGCCGGCGTTATGGGATCGAGCCCCACAACAGGCTCCTCTGCTGTGAGCCTGCTTCTTCCTCTCCCACTCCCCCTGCCTGTGTTCCCTCTCTCGCTGGCTGTCTCTATATCTGTCGAATAAATAAGTAAATTCTTTAAAAAAAAAGGAGGGCACGTGTCATAATGAGCACTAGGTGTTATATGCAAACAATGAATCATGGAACACTACATCAAAAACAAATGAAGTACTGTAGGGTGACTAACATCATTTTTAAAAAAGAGAAAGATATGAAATCCATACAGGAATACTGTCAATATTTGCAAAGGACATGAAATCCCGAAAGATTCCACACACACAAAAAAAATCTGTTAGAATAAACAAATTCAAGAAAGCTGCAGGATATAAAGTCAATATACAGAGACCTGTTGTCTTTTTTTCAGATTTTATTTATTTATTTGATAGGAAGAGAAAAAGTACGAGGAGGGGGAGTGACAGAAAGAGGGAGAAGCAGACCCTTGCTAAGCAGGGAGCCCAACACGGGGCTCCATCCTAGAACTCTGGGTTCATGACCTGAGCTGAAGGCAGACGCTTCACCTATGGGGCCACCCAGATGACCCAACTTCTTGCATTTCTGTATACTGATGACACACTTTCGCAAAGAGAAATTAAAAAAGCAATGCCATTTACCATTGCATCAAAAAAAAAATATAGGAATAAAAGTAACCAAAAATGAGAAAGACAGTACACTCAACACATGGCAGAAAGGAAATGAAAAACACGTGTGTCAAGGCGGGCAGGATGTATGGGTCAAAGATTTGGAAGGCAACACAAACAAATGGAAACTTACGCCATGCTCCTTAACTGGAAGAGTTAATTATGTGAACATGTACATCATACCCAAAGCAATCGACAGATGTGATGAAATCCCTATCTGAATTCTAGCGGCATTATTTGAGGAAATAGAAAACAGTCCTCAAACTTGTATGGAATCACAAAAGACCCCAAATACCCAAAGTAACCTGGAGAAAGAAAGGTGCAGTCAACACACTCCTGGATTTTAAGCTAGATTACAAAGCTGTTGTCATCAAAACAGGATGGTACTGGCATAAACACAGACCCAAGGTCAGTGGAACAGAACAGAAAGCTCAGAAACTTACCCACACGTAGATGATCCTAACTTACAACACAGCAGCAGAAGATATGCCATGAGGGAAGGACTGTCTCTTCAGTGAGCGGTAACAGGCAAACTGGACACTAAATGCAGAAGAATATAACTGGGTCACTTTCTTACACCACACACAAAATTTTTAATGGATGAACGATTTGAACATAAGACCTGAATCCATAAACCTCCAAGAAGACACAGGTACTAAGTCTCTCGACATTGGTTTTGGCAAAGAGTCTTCAGATCAGACACCAAATGCAAAGGCAACAAAAGCAAAAATAAACAAGTGGAACAACTTCAAACTGAAATCTTCCACACGGCAAAAGAAACCAGCAAAAACTAAAAAGGTCACTGTATAATAAGAAAAAAATATCTGCGAATCATATGTGTGAGAAGAGGCTAATATCCAAAATACACACAACACTCATACAAATCAAAAAAAAAACTGTATAAAAAATGGGGGGAGTATGTGAATAGATACTTTCTAAAGATGGCACATAGGTGCCAACAGACAGAGAAAGTTGTTCGACATCACTTAATATCCTCAGGGAAACATCATCAAACCCACAATCGGCTATCCCCTCACAACTGTTGGAACAGCAATTGTCCCAGAGACAGACACCAGGTGGGGTCAAGGGTGTGCAGATGAGGAGACACTGTGCACTGTTGGTGGGAATGGAAATTGGTGCAGCCACTGTGACAAACGGTATGCAGGTTCCTGAAAAAATAAATGCAACTACCACCTGGACAAGTAATGGCTCTACTGAGTATTGATTTGGAGAACACAAAAATACTGCCTCAAAAAGACAGATGCACTCCCACGTTCACTGCAGCATTATTCACAAGAACCAGACATGGAAACACAGACCTTGGGGGCCTTATGCCAAGTAACTCAGACACAGAAAGACCAATACCAGATGCTCTCATGTACATTCAATGTGGAATAAACAAATACTGAACGCATAGATACTGAGAGCAGATTGGTAGGTGCCAGACTCGGAGATGGGGTGGTGGGTGAAGGTGGTCAAAGTCTCAATGTTTGAGTGAGAAAATCCTAGTCATGAAATGTTTTGTCAGGCATGGAGACTAAAACTAACCCCGCAGCATGGGGTATAGTTTTCCCTGCTCTTTGAAAGTACATGGATTCTGAGAAAACTTGCACAGCAGAAATGGTGTCAAGAAGGAATGGCCATTAATTTACACGGAACAATTAGATAGTGTCCTCAGACTCCAAAATTCCTTCTCTTTGGCTTTTCTTAGGCCTCAGGCCACAAGTTTCTGACGGAGGCCCAGCATAAATGAAGATAAAGCACAGCAGAGGCTCACAGACAGAATTCAAAGTGCTGGTGGCTGGATGCAGAGAGCGGTTCCCAGCGGAAGGAGCTGGTTGGGGTGCACGCCGCCTCTGTCGTGCTTCTCCCCAAAACAGATGCTGAACGCTATTCTCACTGTTCACCTTTTTTCATAAGAGGGAAATCCTCTTCAGGTCTCTTCCTCTTACTGAAGCTGGGTAATAACATAGTTCTTTCAAGAAAGCCCAATGTCTTACTGTGAACGTTTAAAAAGTGGGGAATACTTGTACTTGAGCATTGCTGAGGGAGGAGATGTGAAAGGTTCTCCCAGACACAAACCTCAGCAGATCCACGAGGAAAGGCACATTCCTCAGCATGTGGAACACGGACTACCTCCTACACCCAGAAACCCTCTCCTTCCCCTCGATCAGGACAACCCACAACAGCTGGGAGTTACCCCAACTCCTCCGTTCTCCTGCTCCTAATAGCTAACCCATCAGCAAATCCTGTGAGCTCCATCTTCAAAATGGACCCAGAATAGGTCTAACCACTCCATCCAAGGCCACCTGTCTGGTCCACAGTGCCTGAGTTCCTGGAAAAGCTTCGTCATTGACCTGCCTTGCCATCTTCAACCCTCTGTCATCTGTTCTCAACACTGTAGCCAGGATGGCCCAGTGAAACAGGGTCTCATGGGGTTATAGCCCTGGAATGGTTTTTTCTGTCACCTCTCTGAGGCCATGTCCTAAGCTGTCTCCTGTGGCCACAGGGCCTTCTTGCTGCTCCTGGACATACCTGAAATTCTCCTGCCCCAGAGCCTTTGCACATGCTTTCCCTTCTGGTAAGAATGCTCTTGATGTGTTCTCACTCACCTTCGGAGAAGTCTGAGTTGGAGTGACAGGAACAGAAGATGAGGCTGTGTGTTGTGTGAGGATGGTAGCCCAGAAGAATGTTCTCTGCCAGCTCACAGCCTGTGCCTCCCTTGCCCTCAGCCAGGAACTTGCACACAGCCCTAACCTGTCACAACTCTCACCCAGGAGACCCACAGCCACCCCTGCCCAAACCCTGCTGCAGAATGCATTCAGCTCTCCTCTGGGACCCCTGTCAGCTTTACCCAGACCTGGAACTCCCCTGTCTCCTGCAAAGCTCCCGGATTCCACCTCTGCTTCCAAAATCGCAAGGCTTTCATGAGAAAGCTATAATGCTAATTATTGAAAGTTTCGCACCTGCTTTCCCATTCTGTTGCCTCTCTCTCCACCTTCTTTCCTACCTGTGCAAACTGTAACATATCAGTGGAACATGAACATGCTCGGAGACCTGAATCTTTCATTGCGGCTTTCTGAGGACTCCTTATGTGATAAGAAACTAGTGTATCCTACAACAGGGTGTTTTACAACTCTCATCTATAGAATAGTACAGCCCAAATCACTACAATTTTACCTCACTCTTCATGAAGCAGAACACTTTTTCCTTTCTTCTTTTACTTAAATTCCAGTTAGTTCACATGCCATGGAATATTTGCTTCAGGAGTAGGATTTAGTGATTCCTCACCTGCATACAGTACCCGGTGCTCATCACAAGTGCCCTCCTTAATACCCCTCACCCATTTAACACTTCCCCCCACACCCTTGCCCTGCAGCAACACTCAGTTTGTTCTCCAAGGTTGAGTCTATTTCCTTGTTTGCCTCTCTCATCACCCCTCAACTCTCTTCATCTGTTTTTTTTCTGAAATTCCACAAGCGTGAGAGCATAGGATATTTCTCTTTCCTCAATGATTTTGCTTAGCTCAATACACTCTAGGTCCATCTGCATCCTTGCAAATGGTAAGATTTCATTCTTTTTGAAGCTGGGTCATATTCCATTATATATATGCATCCCACTTCTGCTTTATCCATTCATCAGTGCATGGACTTTGGGATTCTCTCCATAGTTTGGCTACTGTGGACATTGCTGCTATAAACATCATGGTGCATGTACCCCCTTTGAATCTGCATTTTTGTATCCTTTGGGTAAATACCTAGGAGAGCAATTGCTGGATCATGGGGTTGTTCAATGTTTAACTTTTTGAGGAACCTCCACACTGTTTCCCAGACTGGCTGCACCATTTGCATTGCCACCAACAGGATGGGAGGGTTCCCCTTTAAGCAGAACATTATCTGCCGGCAATTTCATAAGAGGAAACAAAACCTCTGGGAGATGCACCGAGGGTCAGGCAAGCAGTTGCAGACTTCACCCCAAGGCTCCTGACGCCAAGCCCCTTGAAGCCACTAGCATGCCACTATCCAAAAGAATTCCCAGACTCTCCTTCTGACTCCACCACCAAAGAAACTACAGAGAGAATATGGCACCTCAAAATATCGAGATAATACATTTAGTAAAACTAGAAAGTCAAGCTCAACTTTTAAAAAGGAACAGGCCAGTTTGGATAATTTTGAATTTTCCCTCCACCCTAATTTTAACTCTTCTGATGAATAAACTAATCCATGATGAAACATCACCGTTGTCAAATGACATCATCCAAGTCTGTATCAGATGAAAATAAGCCACCTAACTCTAGATGCTGGTCACTCAACTATATCTTAGGCCCAATTGAATAAACACTGTTAGATGAAGGAACAAATTAGATGTTACAAACAGGCACAGAGTGAATCTCACCTTCCTTTTCTAACAAAAGAGGGTTGCTAGGAAACAGATGGTCAAAATACATGTGTAAGCAATAAATGGACAGAGAAATTGTGATCCCCTGCAAAGTTCTACCTGCAGGGAAACTAAGTAATTCTTGTACCAAACCCAGAATGCTGACAGCTACTTCAATTTTACTTTGTGGCTCAACTAGAGAAAAGAGAAAAGCCTAGGAGGTTTTGGGATAAAGAGTGGTTTTACCTCCAGCCCTGACATAGATAGGACATTTTGCCAAGCAAAGCTATGCTTTCTCTGAGCACTGGTGTCCTGTGACAAGCTGCCTTGCTGACTCCGATGCTGACGTTCAAAACCTCGGGTGTCTAGGAGCCAGAGCAGAGAAGTGCTGTCAGCTGGGGAGAAGAAGGCACCTCTGACCTAAAGCCTGCACACCTGCTTCAGTTTCTGGGTGAAGGGGCAACACATACTTGTTGTTTATCAGTAATTATCTTCATTCTCCATAGACCAATGACCTTGCCTTTTCTGGAAGGCAGACTTACTCTTCTAAAGAAACCCTCAATTCGTCTATTCCCAATGCAACTAGAGTGGGGTCTGGTTTATGCCCGCCTCCAGGCCCCCACCTGGAGGATTTTCCTGCATGATTCTAATAGCCAATTACCACTAACCCGGGGGCACACGGGGCATAATGCTGAAGTTGGGGGACGACTCTGGGGCATGCTACTGCCACACCTGTGCCTGGGGACCAGGGCACACCCTGCTGAACTCAGGGTACTGCTCAAGATGCATCACCTGCACTGTGTCAGAGAACTGAAGGTGGGGATTGTGTGAAGTCCTTACCCGCACTCTTCCTGGGGAACAGGGGAAACCTTGAAATTCTGCAACCCATCCCACAAAAGCTCAGGTGAGTGGGTGTCCTGGAGTTCACGGGTATGGGGAATAAGGTCAGTTGAGGACATGGGGCAGAAGAGACTTTAAAGGGAAAAAGAAAACTCACCTGAGTCCCCACAATGAACCCTCTCCACATGCCCTTCCAGAACCCTGCCTCCCACCTGGGGCGCACCCTACCCCCGGACCCCCACCCCAGTGCTCGCTGCTCACTCACCAGCAGGGATCTCCACAGGGCAACTCTCTCTCTCTCTCAGTGCCCCTTCTTTGCCCTAAGTCTGCAACCTACTGTGAATCTGGGACTGCCCACAGAGACATAGCTCCACCCCCAAGCGGTGAATGGTTGGGGAGGGTGGTGCCTGAGCCCCTTGGATGCTGGGCAACCCGCCCTCAAGCCCCTGGAACCCTGAAAGTGCAGGGGGCCCAAGAGGCGCCTGCTCGACCCAACACCCGGCACAGGCATGGGTGGGGTCGTGGGCCAGGGTCCCCCCCCACACCTGGCCCCTTCCAGGGACCCCTCTAGCTGCAGACCACCGTCAGAGTCCTGCCCCTTCCCTTTCTGCACCAGCCCTCCCTGCTGGGGTGTGCCTGGTTCTGGGCAAGGCTCTCAGACCCTCCAAGGCTTGGGCTTTAGGAAATGCAATGTTTTTATGCATTTTCAGTATGTACATGTCAGTATGACTTTAATCTTATGGGAGCCAAAGAGGTTCTTTATTTTCTCTTATCTTTATGTTGGCATTTTTGGTTATTGTTTTCTTCTCGAAGCAGATGTACAACATGTGCTTGGGGCAGAAATAGGGCCCATGCTTTCAGGTTTTGCCCAGTCATTTTGAGCCGGGTAAAATGTTAAAGGATAGCTTCCCTGGGAGCCCAGGATCAGGGCCCACAGATGATATAAGATAAAAATTACTTTTATCATTATAATTACTCCTAAATGGAGGAATTTGAGACAAAAGCACCTTCACAAGAGTACCAAGAAATCAAAATGATGCCCACAGAAGGCTACCTGCTCCATGGTCAGCACAGGTAACAGAAGTGTTCACAGTCTCTGGACTCCTGCCCTTCTCTTGCCCAAATCTCTAAAGCACACAGACCACTTAAAATCAGAATTGTAGAACTGCTAGACACCTTAGAGATGTCTGGCACCATTCCCTTGGACTGCAGAATAAAACACAGTAGCTCGTTGTCACAAACTAATTTCAACATGAAGTGCCCCCTGGATGCCCTAAGTTCTTTCTCTGCAAATGTTGACTAATGTAAGTCACAGTCATACCATTTAAAAACTACAATGGCTGGGAAGTCATCGTAGGTAAGGGAATATTTTAGCCATGTTTATAAGCATTGGCTCACTTTGTAGAAGAGGCTGAGCTGAGTGTTTTTAAATACTATTTCAGGTACAAGAGAGGAGTTAAGATGGTGGAGGAGTAGGAGACCCCTTTTTCAGCAGGTCCCCTGAGTTGAGCTGGATAGGTACCAGACCAGCCTAAACAACCACGGAATCAGCCTGAGAGGCAGGAAGATACATCTGGATCTCTACAAATGAACATCTCCAGCGCTGAGTATTGAGGTATGAAGCGGGGAGCCTTGAAACCGGGCACAGATATCAGAAGATAAACGGAAGGGGGGGGGAGCCGCCATGTTCTGGCGCCCGGAAGCAGCAACCACCTGCACCAGGGAGCGGGCAGACTCATGGATGGCACACGGGAGAGAGTGGACTGAGACCGGTGAGCCCAGAGCATACGCCACCAGGCTTCTCCTGGAACACCGGAATCCCGGTGTGCTCACCAGGCATAGACTGAGACCAGGAGACCCGGGAGCCCACGGGGCGGCTGGCGGCTGGCAGGCCACCTGCACAGGGGATTTGGCGGACTTGCAGTAGGCACCTGCGAAACAGCAGACTGAGACCCTGAACCAGGTGCCGGAGCCACCAGGCTTCTCATGGAACTCTGGAATCCCGGTGTGCTCAGGGGATCCAGACTGAGACCAGGAGCTTCCAGAGAGAGATCAGGTCGTCTGGCGGCTGGCAGCATTAGAAACACAAAGGACAGAGATGCACTAGCCCCGGAATTGAGGCCAGGGACACCAGATGTGGGGCGCACATCCCAGGATGCTACAGGGTTGAGCAGCACCAACAGTAATGGAGTTAAAGTGGCCAGAACAAGGGTGGAGAACGGGCTGCATTCCCTCTGTTCTGTGACAATTCAGCCTCTGCTGCTCTGACTCTCAGAAGAGGCACAGCAGATCACCAGAGAAAGCCGCCAGGGAACAAAAGCCTGGAAATACTGGCCCAGAGCGTGCCCACCCCCATTCACCCTTGCAGGGGACACGGAAACTCTACCCAAACAGGGTTGCCTGAGTATGGGCATGGGAAAATACAAACTCTTAACAATAGAGAACAAATGGATGGTTACCAGAGAGGAGGTGGATAGAGGGATGAGTGAAATAGATGAAGCGGATTAAGAGGACACTTTTCTTGATGACCACTGAGTAATATATAGAATTACTGAATCACTCTATTGTACACCTGAAATGAATGTAACACTGTATGTTAGCTCTACTGGAATTAAAATAAATTTTTTAAAAAGATTTTTCTTTCAGGAACCTCTTTGAAAAAGCTTTTCCTGTGCACTGTGCATAAGCCCTACTTGGGAGGATTCACTCTACAATAATTATTTACTCTATGCCTCGAATTCAGATTTCACTGAGTTCTTACTGTGGATCCCAGCCCACGGGAGCCATGGTCCTTTTCTGTCCAGGTTCAGCACCTATGCATTCAAGATTGGAAGTAGAGACACATGTCACTTCACAGTCCAGAAAGCTATTATTGTTTCTGTTTTAGTGTGAGAGAGTCACAGACTTTGGGACAGGTTTCAGAGCAGGTTTATTATGGATCCTGGATCTCTACTTCAATGTTCATTGCCTGGATCCATTTGGCTAATAGGTTCCCTGTGGATGGGCTTGCTTCCAAGCACATACATGGAAGATGCAACGGTGGGTGGGCTTGGTGCGGGACAGGAAGAAGATCAAAAACAGACAAGGGTCCAACCCCTCCCCTGATCCAGGAACTGCTACAGGAGAGGGTACAGGAGGTAGAATCCATGCAAAACTCCAAGGTCACCAGCTGAATACAGAAGGCATAAGTCAAGGGATCTGGAGATGCAGGGGTTGAAGGCTGCTCTGAGCTACCTCTGGGAGGAAGGGAGGGAAGGAATGAGGAGACACTGCCTGCCCCTGGCCCATGCCAGCTGCCCACCACTCCAACACACATCAGTCTACACAACTGACACAGCCTGGGCTCAGGATGGGCTGGCTCGGGTCCCTCAATCCTCAGTGGGACAGCTGGCCTCAGGGCTCAGAGACATGCTGAGGGAGATGAGAGGGAAAGCTGTCCCACCCAGGTCATCCCCTCCATGAGCAGACAGCCCTTCAGAACTGCTAAAAAAAAAAAAAACCCACTAACGGGGTTGAAAGACATGCCATGGATGAACTAAGGCATAGAGATATGTAAAATAATATTCATTTTTAAGTTCAGAGCTGTCCGCTCAGAAAGTTGGGAGAGCTTCCCTGAAGAAGACTGAGGGGAGGGCAGGCCATGCTGAAAAGGGAGACATGGCTCTCCTGATTGGGGACCTGCATCCCCCTTCCAGGGCAGGGCATCATCCTCGCATCACCCGAGATCCATGGAAGTGTTCCATCAGGGCCAGATGTTTGTCTCGAGAAGGGTACCCTGGCATCAGACTGCACAGGGCACCAGGGACGAGGGCCAGATGGAGGACGGACAATACCCCGGAGGCCATGGGGCAAGAGCAGAGGCACATGACCTTGAAGATGATGATGAAAAGCAGAAGGTGGCAGCATGGAGCTGGCACGAAGTACCATGGGAGCAGTGCCCAAAGCTACACTGACTGGGTGCCTCCTGGCCAGGTGTGGCTGACTTCAGTGGGCTCCAGACTAGACCTGACCACAAGTCTAGGAAGTGTGCACCACCCCAGGCCTCCTCTCCCCTTGCGGCTGCTAGGAATCACAGTCACAGACGCTGGGCAGCTTTCGTGGAAACCAAGCAGTGGCTCCCCCGCACGCTGCACCTCTGGTGGTGGTCCAGTGCGACCCTCATGCCTGGCCAGACACTGATGTCTACCTGTCTCCACACAAATCCACAGACAGGAGGGTGTCCCTGAATTCCACAGCACCTGATGAGACAGATCCACAGAACCCAACACCCAGTGGGTCACTCGGGACCTCACCTATGGTCATGGAGCTCACCATACCTTATTTCTGTCACTTCCCACAGAAAGCCTGTTTCTGATCCCCCACAATACCATACATCCTGGTTGCTGACCTGGGGTCATGCCATGAACCCACATGGCACCTTTCTTTAAGTGAAGGCTATGCCTACACCTCCTAGAAAATATTTCTAATGAAGTACAAGTCCATCAGGACTACGGTGTGAACAGTAGCACACAGCCTGCATGGTAGTAGTCAGTAATTCTAACAAGGGTTAACCCCACCCCCATCTCACAAAACCTTCCTCCGTCCCACGGAACTCATGCTCTGCCCTCAGAAAACCCTCCAGGAAACAAACCTTTATCTGAATGCTCTCTTCACCTTCTGCTTCAAATCTTGTCCAACCACAATGATATGAAACTAGAAATCAGTCTCAAGAAAAAAATGGGACAGTCAAAAATAGGTGGAGATTGGGGGGCCTGGGTGGATCAGTTGTTAAGGATCTGCCAGGATCCTGGGATTTAGCCTGGAATCAGGCTCCTTGCTCAGCGGGAAGCCCGCTTCTCCCTCTCCCACCCCCCTGCTTCCATTCCCTCTTTCACTGTCTCACTCTCTGTCAGATACCTAAATAATCTTAAAAAAATATGTGGAGATTTAACAACAAGCTACTGAACAACCAACAGTCAAAGAAGAAATCAAAAAAGATTTTAGAAGTACCTTGACACTGAGGAAAAAGGCAACTTACAAAAACATAAGGGATGCAGCAAAAGTAGCTTTATGGGGGACATTCATAGAAACTCAAGTCTTCATCAATCCATGAGAATGGTCTCCAATAAACAACTTGATTTATGTGGTAAAGAAGTAGAAAATAAAACAACAAACAAAGCCCCAAATTAGTAGAAATAAGGAAATAACAAAAAGGAATGCATAAATAAATCTAACAGAGACTAAAAAGACAAAAAAAAAATGAAAGTGAGAGCTGCCTTTTTTGGAAAGATAAACAAAACTGACAAACTTAGCTAGACTCACCAAGAAAGACAGAGGACTCGAATACAATCAGGAAAGAAAGATAATGGATTCCTGTATCATATCAAAATCAAAAGAACTCTTTAAACTTGGACACAACAACTTCTTGCAAGCCACGTCTCTAAAGGCAAAGGAAATAAAAGCAAAAAAGGAACTATTGGCACTTCACCAAGATAAAAAGCTTCTGCAGGGCAAAGCAAACGATCAACAAAACAAAAAGTCAACCTATGGAATCGAAGAAGATATCTGCAAATGATATTACAGATAAAGGGCTAGTATCCAAGATCTATAAAGAACTCCTCAAACTCAACACCCAAAAATGGGCAGAAGACACAAAGAGATACTTCTCCAAAGAAGACATACAAATGGCCAACAGACACATGAAAAAATGCTCCACATCACTTGCCATCAGGCAAATACAAATCAAAACGACAATGAGATACCACCTTATACCAGTTAGAATGGTTAAAATTAACAAGGCAGGGGGCACCTGGGTAGTACAGAGGTTAAGCATCTGTCTTCGGCTAAGGGCGTGATCCTGGCATTACGGGATCGAGCCCCACATCAGGCTCCTCTGCTATGAGCCTGTTTCTTCCTCTCCCACTCCCCCTGCTTGTGTTCCCTCTCTCGCTGGCCATCTCTATCTCTGTGGAATAAATAAATAAAATCTTGAAAAACAAATTAACAAGACAGGAAATTACAAAAAGTCAGAGAGTATGTGAAGAAAGGGGAGCCCTCTTACACTACTCGTGAGAATTCAAGCTGGTACAGCCACTTTTGAACAATATGGAGGTTCCTCAAGACATTAAACACAGAGCTATCCTATGACCCACCAATTGCACTACTGGGTATTTACCCTATAGACACAGAGTAATGAAAAGAAGGGGCACCTGTATCCCAATGTTCATAGCAACAATGTCCATAATAGCCAAACTGTGGAAGGAGCCAAGATGTCCTTCAGCAAATGAATGGACGAAGAAGATGTGGTTCATCTATACAATGGAATATTACTCAGTCATCAGAAAGGATGAATACCCCCCATTTGCACCAATGTGGATGGACCAGGAGGGGATTATGCTAAGTGAAATTAAGTCAAGCAGAGAAAGACAATTATCATATGGTTTGACTCCGATGTGGAATGGAAGGAATAGCATGGAACATTAGAAGAAGGAAGGGAAAAGTGAAGGGGGGGAATGAGAGGGGGAGATGAACCATGAGAGACTATTGACACTGGGAAACAAACTGAAGGTTGCAGAAAGGGAGGGTAGGGGAATGGGTTATCCTGGTGATGGGTATTAAGGAGGGCACGTGTCATAATGAGCACTAGCGGTTATATGCAAGCAATGAATCATGGAACACTTCATCAAAAACAAATGAAGTACTGTAGGGTGACTAACATCATTTTAAAAA
This sequence comes from Ursus americanus, assembly GCF_024610735.1. Classification (NCBI taxonomy): domain Eukaryota; kingdom Metazoa; phylum Chordata; class Mammalia; order Carnivora; family Ursidae; genus Ursus; species Ursus americanus. The sequence continues at coordinate 784,105 of NW_028273662.1, forward strand.
AAGAGAACGATATGAAATCCATACAGGAAAACTGTCACTATTTGCAAATGACATGAAATCCCGAAAATTCCACAAAAAAAAACTGTTAATTTAAACAAATTCAAGAAAGCTGCAGGATATAAAGTCAATATACAGAGACCTGTTGTCTTTACTTTTTTTCAGATTTTATTTATTTATTTGAGAGGAAGAGAAAAAGCACATGCAGGGGTAGTGTCAGAAAGAGGGAGAAGCAGACCCTCGCTAAGCGGGGAGCCCTACACGGGGCTCAATCCCAGAACTCTGGGATCATGACCTGAGCTGAAGGCAGACGCTTCACCTATGGGGCCACCCAGATGACCCAACTTCTTGCATTTCTGTATACTGATGACACAAAGAGAAATTAAAAGAGAAATTAAAAAAGCAATGCCATTTACAATTGCATCAAAAAAAATCTAGGAATAAAAGTAACCAAAAATGCGAAAGACATAGTACACTCAACACATGGCAGAAAAGAAATGAAAAACATGTGTGTCGAGGGGGGCAGAATGTGTGGTTCAAAGATTTGGAAGGCAACACAAACAAATGGAAGCATACGCCATGCTCCTTAACTGGAAGAGTTAATTATGTGAACATGTCCATCATACCCAAAGCAATCGACAGATGTGATGAAATCCCTATCTGAATTCCAGTGGCATTATTCAAGGAAATAGATAACAGTCCTCAAACTTGTATGGAATCACAAAAGGCCCCAAATACGCAAAGCAACCTGAATAAAGAAAGGTGCAGTCAACACACTCCTGGATTTCAAGCTAGATTACAAAGATGTTATCAAAACAGGATGGTACTGGCATAAACACAGACCCAAGGTCAGTGGAACAGAACAGAAAGCTCAGAAACTTACCCACACGTAGATGATCCTAACTTACGACACAGCAGCAGAAAATATGCCATGAGGGAAGGACTGTGTCTACAGTGAGCGGTAACAGGCAAACTGGACACTAAATGCAGAAGAATATAACTGGGTCAATTTCTTACACCACCAAAATTTTTAAGGGATGAATGATTTGAACATAAGACCTGAATCCATAAACCTCCAAGAAGACACAGGTACTAAGTCTCTCAACATAGGTTTTGGCAAAGAGTCTTCAGATCCGACACCAAACGCAAAGCAACAAAAGCAAAAATAAACAAGTGGAACAACTTCAAACTGAAATCTTTCACTTGGCAAAAGAAACCAGCAAAAACTTAAAAGGCCACTGACCCAATAAGAAAAAATATCTGCGAATCATATGTGTGAGAAGAGGCTAATATCCAAAATACACACATCACTCGTACAAATCAAAACAAAAAAAATCTGTATTAAAAAATGGGAGAATATGTGAATAGATACTTTCCAAAGATGGCACACAGGTGCCAACAGACAGAGAAAGTTATTCGACATCACTTATATCGTCAAGGAAACATCATCAAAACCACAATCGGCTATCCCCTCACAATTGTTGGAACAGCAATTTTCCCAGAGACAGACACCAGGTGGTGTCAAGGGTGTGCAGAGGAGGAGACACTGTGCACTGTTGGTGGGAATGGAAATTGGTGCAGCCATTGTGACAAACGGTATGGAGGTTCCTGAAAAAATAAATACAACTACCACATGACCCAATAATGGCTCTACAGAGTATTGATTTGGAGAATACAAAAATACTGCCTCAAAAAGACAGATGCACTCCCACATTCAGTGCAGCATTATTCACAAGAACCAGACATGGAAACACAGACCTTGGGGGCCTTATGCCAAGTAACTCAGACACAGAAAGACCAATACCAGATGCTCTCATGTACATTCAATGTGGAATAAACAAATACTGAACGCATAGATACTGAGAGCAGATTGGTAGGTGCCAGATTTGGGGATGGGGTGGTAGAAACGGGTGAAAGTGGTCAAAGTCTCAATGTTTGAGTGAGAAAATCCGACAGTCATGAAATGTTCTGTCCAGCATGGAGACTAAAACGAACCCCGCAGCATGGGGTATAGGTTTCCCTGCTCTTTGAAAGTACATGGCTTCTGAGAAACCTTGCACAGCAGAAATGGTGTCAAGAAGGAATGGCCATTAATTTACACGGAACAATTAGTCAGTGTGCTCAGACTCCAAAATTCCTCTCTTTGGCTTTTCTTAGGCCTCAGGACACAAGTTTCTAACGGAGGCCCAGCATAAATGAAGATAAAGCAGAAGCAGAGGCTCACAGACACCATTCAAAATGCTGGCGGCTGGATGCGGAGAGCGGTTCCCAGAGGAAGGACCTGGTTGGGGTGCACGCCGCCTCTGTCGTGCTTCTCCCCAAAACAGATGCTGAACGCTATTCTCACTGTTCACCTTTTTTCATAAGAGGGAAATCCTCTTCAGGTCTCTTCCTCTTACTGAAGCTGGGTAATAACATAGTTCTTTCAAGAAAGCCCAGTGTCTTACTGTGAACATTTAAAAAGTGGGGGATACTTGTACTTGAGCATTGCTGAGGGAGGAGATGTGAAAGGTCCTCCCAGACACAAACCTCAGCAGATCCACGAGGAAAGGCACATTCCTCAGCATGCGGAACACGGACTACCTCCTACGCCCTGAGAAACCCTCTCCTTCCCCTCGATCAGGACAACCCACAACAGCTGGGATTTACTCCAATTCCTCCGTTCTCCAGCTCCTAATAGCTAACCAATCAGCAAATCCTGCGAGCTCCATCTTCAAAATGGACCCAGATATGTCTAACCACTCCATCCAAGGGCACCTGTCTGGTCCACAGTGCCTGAGATCCTGGAAAAGTTTCGTCATTGACCTGCCTTGCCATCTTCAACCCTCTGTCATCTGTTCTCAACACTGTAGCCAGGATGGCCCAGTGAAACAGGGTCTCATGGGGTTATAGCCCTGGAATGGCTTTCTGACACCTCTCTGAGGTCATGTCCTAAGTTGTCTCCTGTGGCTACAGGGCCTTCTTGCTGGTTCTGGACATACCTGAAATTCTCCTGCCCCAGAGCCTTTGCACATGCTTTCCCTTCTGTTAAGAATGCTCTTGATGTGTTCTCACTCAACTTCGGAGAAGTCTGAATTGGAGTGACAGGAACAGAAGATGAGGCTGTGTGTTGGGTGAGGATGGTGGCCCAGAAGAAGGTTCTCTGCCAGCTCTCAGCCTGTGCCTCCCTTGTCCTCAGCCAGGAACTTGCACACAGCCCTCACCTGTCACAACACTCACCCAGGAGACCCACAGCCACCCCTGGAGCCCACCCTGCCCACACCCTGCTGCAGAATGCATTCAGCTCTCCTCTGGGACCCCTGTCAGCTTTACCCAGACCTGGAACTCCCCTGTCTCCTGCAAAGCTCCCGGATTCCCCCTCTGCTTCCAAAAGCACACTGACATAAAGCTTTCATGAGAAAGCTATAATGCTAACAAATGAAAGGTTCACACCTGCTTTCCCCTTCTGTTGCCTCTCTCTCCACCTTCTTTCCTACCTGTGCAAACTGTAAAATATCATTGGAACATGAACATGCTCTGAGACCTGAATCTTTCATTGCAGCTTTCTGAGGACTCCTTATGTGATAAGAAACTAGTGTATCCTACAACAGGGTGTTTTACATCTATCCTCTATAGAATAGTACAGCCAAATCACTACAATTTTACCTCACTCTTCATGAAGCAGAACACTTTTTCCTTTCTTCTTTTACTTAAATTCCAGTTAGTTCACATGCCATGGAATATTCGCTTCAGGTGTAGGATTTAGTGATTCCTCACCTGCATACAGTACCCGGTGCTCATCACAAGTGCCCTCCTTAATACCCCTCACCCATTTAACTCTTGCCCCCATGCCCCTGTCCTGCAGCAACACTCAGTTTGTTCTCCAAGGTTGAGTCTATTTCCTTGTTTGCCTCTCTCATCACCCCTCCACTCTGTTCATCTGTTTTCTTTCTGAAATTCCACAAGCGTGAGAGCATAGGATGTTTGTCTTTCCTCACTGATTTTGCTTAGCTTAATACACTCTAGGTCCATCCACATCCTTGCAAATGGTAAGATTTCATTCCTTTTGAAGCTGGGTCATATTCCATTATATATATGTATCCCACTTCTGCTTTATCCATTCATCAGTGCATAGACTTTGGGATTCTCTCCATAGTTTGGCTACTGTGGACATTGCTGCTATAAACATCATGGTGCATGTTCCCCCTTTGAATCTGCATTTTTGTATCCTTTGGGTAAATACCTAGGAGAGCAATTGCTGGATCATGGGGTTGTTCAATGTTTAACTTTTTGAGGAACCCCCACACTGTTTCCTAGACTGGCTGCACCATTTGCATTGCCACCAACAGGATGGGAGGGTTCCCCTTTAAGCCGAACATTATCTGCTGGCAATTTCATAAGATGAAACAAAACCTCTGTGAGATGCACCCAGGGTCAGGCAAGCAGTTGCAGAATTCACCCCAAGGCTCCTGACGCCAAGCCCCTTGAAGCCAGCAGCATGCCACTATCCAAAAGAATTCCCAGACTCTCCTTCTGACTCCACCACCAAAGAAACTACAGAGAGAATATGGCACCTCCAAATATCGAGATAATACATTTAGTAAAACTGGAAAGTCAAGCTCAACTTTTAAACAGGAACAGGCCGCTTTGGATAATTTTGAATTTTCCCTCCACCCTAATTTTAACTCTTCTGATGAATAAACTAATCCATGATGAAACATCACCGTTGTCAAATGACATCATCCAAGTCTGTATCAGATGAAATAAGCCACCTAACTCTAGATGCTGGTCACTCAACTATATCTTAGGCCCAATTGAATAAACACTGTTAGATGAAGGAACAAATTAGATGTTACAAACAGGCACAGAGTGAATCTCACCTCCGCTTTCTAATAAAAGATGGTTCCTAGGAAACAGATGGTCAAAATACATGTGTAAGCAATAAATGGACAGAGAAATTGTGATCCCCTGCAAAGTTCTACCTGCAGGGAAACTAAGTAATTCTTGCACCAAACCCAGAATGCTGACAGCTACTTCAATTTTACTTTGTGGCTCAACTAGAGAAAAGAGAAAAGCCCAGGAGGTTTTGGGATAATGAGAGGTTTTACCTCCAGCCCTGACATAGATAGGACATTTTGCCAAACATACCTGTGCTTTCTCTGAACACTGGCGTCCTGTGACAAGCTGCCTCGCTGACTTCGATGCTGACGTTCAAAACCTCGGGGGTCTTGGAGCCAGAGCAGAGAAGTGTTGTCAGCTGGGGACAAGAAGTCTCCTCTGACCTAAAGCCTGAACACCTGCTTCGGTTTCTGGGCGAAGGGGCAACACATGCTTGTTGTTTAGCAGTAATTATCTTCATTCTCAATAGACCAATGACCTTGCCTTTTCTGGAAGGCAGACTTACTCTTCTAAAGAAACCCTCAATTCGTCTATTCCCAATAAAACTAGAGTGGAACATTTATTTCTCACTTAAATAGAAAACACTGTTATTGTCGACATTGTGTGAATGAACTTTTAAAAACATTTTAGAGAGAAAGGAAGAGACCTTTATTCAAACCCAAGTCAGGACAGCTGCCTGGGAGACACAATCTTCACCAAGAAGGGAGTGCTCCAGGGAAGGAACATTTGGGGCAGGCTTATATATTTTTTTCTGTTTTCTTTTAAGTACAGAGTTACACACCACAATGAGGATCTTCTTAGATTCCAGAAATTGACAGACTCGTTCTTATGTTTTCAGTATGTACATGTCAGTATGACTTTAATCTTATGGGAGCCAAAGAGGTTCTTTATTTTTTCTTATCTTTATGTTGGCATTTTTGGTTATTGTTTTCTTCTCGAAGCAGATGTACAACATGTGCTTGGGGCAGAAATAGGGCCCATGCTTTGAGGTTTTGCCCAATCAATTTGAGCCAGGTAAAATGTTAAAGGATAGCTTCCCTGGGAGCCCAGGATCAGGGCCCACAGATGATATAAGATAAAAATTACTTTCATCATTATAATGACTACTAAATGGAGGAATTTGAGACAAAAGCACCTTTCACAATAGTACCAAGAATTCAAAATGAATCCCACAGAAGGCTACCTGCTCCATGGTCAGCACAGGTAACAGAAGTGTTCACAGTCTCTGGACTCCTGTCCTTCTCCTGCCCAAAGCTCTGAAGCACACAGACCACTTAAAATCAGAATTGTTTAACTGCTAGACACCTTAGAGATGTCTGGCACCATTCCCTTAGACTGCAGAATAAAACACAATAGCTCATTGTCACAAACTAATTTCAACATGAAGTGCCCCCTGGATGCACTAAGTTCTTTCTCTGCAAATGTTGACTAATGTAAGTGACAGTCATACCATATAAACACTATGATGGCTGGGAAGTAATCGTAGGTAAGGGAATATTTTAGCCATATTTATAAGCATTGGCTCACTTTGTAGAAGAGGCTGAGCTGAGTGTTTTTAAATACTATTTCAGACCTGTTTTACAGCACCCTCTGAACATACCAGAGCCTGAATGGACTAAAAAAGATAGTTGGTTTCAGGAACTTTAATACCAGAAAAATATTATACTGTCTCTATTCCTAAGGATCTTTGAGTATCTTACCCACAGGTCCTCCACTGAGATAATGATCTTAATGATCACCATTGGCAGAGGTGAAAAGGCCCGCTGAATTCGTTCCAGTTGTCCACATGACAAGAAAATCCTGATACTTGATAGGTTTCCAGATTGAGAAGACCAGAGATAAGAGGGAAATAGTACCCTGTATGGAACAACAAGGGATTTGGAGTCAATTTGGGGATCCCACTTAGGTTTCTGACACTAAAATCCTCTGTGACTCATATCATCCGAGTCCCTGTCTAACCACCTGAAAATGTGCCTAAAAATATCTACACCCTAGTTGAGAAGTTTAAGAGGCAGAATGCTACAAAGAGCCAGTATGATGTCTCTCAAGAACAAGATCTCAGGAAGCCATAATTGCTATTGGGTCTATTTCTTTTCCAGAAGAAAGTACACATGTTGAATCCATATTTCGAATAGATGACTCACCAGATGATTTTCAAACCTGAAGGAAGGCCAAGAAGTCACTCTTGTGTCATATTTCGCTCAGAAATCATGTTGTTGGACCGGTGAGGATGATACAATAGCAACGTCATCACTAACAGTGGGGAGCTTCTAATTTCCATACGACCATGTTGACCCCCTTAGCTCAAAGCCACCAGAGAGGGCAGCTGGGTAGTGGGCACCGTCATCATTATGAGTGGGCAGCTTCCCATTTCCATATGGCCATGTTGACCCCCTTAGCTCAGGACCACCAGAAAGGACAGCTGAGGGGGACCACAGGCCAAGGCTGCCAGGTGTGGCTGGGGTAGGCAGAACTCTGACTTAAGGCTCAACTCCTGTCTAGGTTATTATAATGCTCTTCACAAAGAAAGTGCCATTGTGTGTGAGCCCTCATGTAGAAAAGGTTCAGAATTTCCATTGAGATTCCCTCTCTGACCTTTAGGATATGTAGCAAAGTTCCATTTAATTTTTAAACATTGAAGGACTTCCTGGTTTTCTTTTTGCTATGACTGTGGCTCAATTCCCCTGTGGTCTAAGAATAGAATCTAGTTAATTTCAGGGTTTAACATTTGTAGACTTGATTCATGGCCGCACCTATCATCTATTTGGGTAAAGAGTCTATGACCACTTGAAAATAATGTATTCTGCACTTATTACGGAATGTTCCCTATATGTCAATTAGGTCACATTTGTTACCAATGTTTTGTCTGCTTTTTCTGTCAGATATTGAGAAAGGTATATTAAAATCTTCAAACAATGCTGCTCTATTTATTGTGGCATCGGAGAATCTACCAGTGTTTTAAGGCAAGAGAAACAAAAAGGACAAGAACTGAGGGGATAACTGTGACTATTCACAGATAATACGATTGTGCACATAGAAAATCAAAAACAGTGTTTAAATATCCTATTAGAATTAAAAATGCAATTTAAAATAATAATAATAATAATAATAATAATAATAATAATAATAATAAAAGAGGTTTCCTGGGAAACAGATGGTCAAAATACATTTGTAAGCAATAAATGGGCAGAGAAATTGGATTGTAGCTTCCCATTGGACAGTTTCTGAAGAAAACGTAGAACCTGTCAATCTTGGGGTAGGACATAAGGTGCACTAACCATTTAAAAGAATTCAGTGGACTTCATAAAAATGTGACATTTGTAAGCAATAAATGGACAGAGAAAATGGATTGTAGCTTCCCATTGGACAGTTTCTGAAAGAAAACGTAGAACCTGTCAATCTTGGGGTAGGACATAGGGTGCACTAACCATTTAAAAGAATTCAGTGGGACTTCATAAAAATGTGACATTTCTCCTTATCTTATGACCATAAGAAAATGAAAAAGTGAACCGCAGGCTGGGAAGTAAAGATTTGCAATACACACACTGACAAAGACTTGTCCATAAAGAATTCCTGCTCATCAACCATAGAGTCTATTTATAAACGAATACTTCAGAAAAGATTGACTGATGGCCAATAAGAACAGGAAAGGGTGCTCTGCAGTATTATTTTCAGGAACAGCAAGGCCTTTCCTAAAATGAAAACATACACACAAACCAGTATTCAATAGATGGATGACGTCCTTATTTCTGAGGACAGCTTGAAGAACAGACTAGCATCAAAGTAAAGTGATGCAATTCCTGACACTCAGAGGATGGACAATTGACCTCAAACTACAGTACAATTTCTAGGCATCATTCGGTCCTCTGAAGGCAGACAACTACCACACCCCTTCCTACACCACACAGGTTGCTTCCCAACCCCTACCATAAAAGAAGAAGATGAGAAACAGATAGGACTAGTAGGAAATAGCAAAACTCACATGTGGGGATTATCCTGAAACACACTGATCACATAACTAGTGTAAGGAAGTGTAGGGAACTGACAAGGACAGAGACTCAAGAGGTACTTCTTTGGGAAATGCTGTCTGAAATCGTCACACCTTGGTACCAGCTAATGAGGGCTCTGACCATACCCTAGGGTTTGCTCACAAGGGTCTGCAACACCATCGCTGAGGACTGAAACTCTTCAAGACCTCAAAGCTTGCCTGATTGACTATTGGACTAAGAGATTCCCATGTTCTGAAAACAGATATCAACTCATTGAAAGGTTCACCTGGGCTCTTTCGGAGGCCCTACAAGAAGCTGAACCATTCACTGAAAATCAATTGCACACACACACACACACACACACACCCCTGTCATTTCACCAATTACTTAAACATTCAAGGTTCTTCCTACCTTTTCTTTTACACATTGATATTTATACTCATATGAAATGTCATCATTTCTAATGAACACTGATGTCAAAATAGAGATCCATTGACACAATATTCACAAAATGGAACTTCCCTGCTGTAATTTTCAATATAGCGCTTTTTAAAGTTCATACATATTTTAGGATTTTGGTAACTTATACAGGAGAAGATCAGCATTGAAAAACTCTGAATACTGACAATGAGTTTTAAGCCTAGAGAACAAAAATTGTCCAATTTCATAGATAATAAGGAACCAAAGGGAAAGCATGGAAGCTGTAGTCGAATAATTTTACACATATGTATCCTCTCTTATTCTACTACTGAGGGGCGTGTTTTATTACCACTATACATGCATCAATTGTCTTCCACGTGCACCTTCACAGGTATAATGAATTACTACAGTAGAATGAAATGTCTGGGAACTACTTGGCGGCATCTATAATGAACAATGAAATTTCGATCTTATATTTGGTGAACTTCCACTGTCTGTCCCTTTAGACAATGGACCCTAAACAGAAGGGGGAATGAACCACGAGAGACTATGGACTCTGGGAAACAAACTGAGGGCTTCAGAGGGGAGAGGGGTGGGGGATTGGGATGGGCCAGTGATGGGTATTAAGGAAGGTACATATTGCATGGAGCACTGGGTGTTATATGCAAATAATGAATCACGGAACACTACATCAAAAACTAAGGAAATACTCTATAGTGACTAACATATCATAATAAAAATTATTAGTAGAAAAAAATTAAAGGTAAAAAAAAAAATACAGCTTTTCTGTTTCAAGAACAATCACAATTGAGAAAAAACTAACTTCCAATCCCTAAAGCAAAACACAGACCAAGTTCCATTTCACTCCCCTTTATTCACATTCTCTGTGGGTTCTAAGTTATTTCCCTAACTCCTTTCCTGCTCAGCAGGGAGCCCGGGCTCGATCCCAGAACCCTGGGATCATAACCTGAGCCAAAGGCACATGCTTAACTGGCTGAGCCAGCCAGGAGCCCCAGCCATGTTTTTCTTAACCAAAAGGACACTTTCTCACAATGCCTTCACATGACTTCACATGGTACCAGAGACCTGCATTTGCTTCTAGGAGGTTGCAGATGAAGGCAATTGCAAACTCTCACAGTGGTTTATCAAATACAATTACCTGCCTGGTGACAGTGAAACACTTATGAGCCCACGAGAGAGTGCTGTGACACTCAGCTGTGGCTGGGCTGGCACAGAGAACCAAATCCATTTCCCTGCCTGATGTCTGTGAGGAACAGATGCCCCCACTGTGAATGAGACCCTGTCACTGAGCTGTCCAGAGATGACCATTCTCACGGAGGATGAGGATAAAGGACAATGCCTGAGGAGACCTCATCTGTCTCTTATCTTTTCATATTTTTGACAGTGGACAAATCACTGCCTAGGAGTCCCCAACTACCTTAGTTTCATATTTGAATGACCAAGACGTTTTACAAAACACTTAAGATTTTCACCTCACAAATGGCCACAACCACTTAACATAGGGATTCAACATTAAGCAAAGATACTGTTCGTTGGAAGAGAGGTCCTGCCCACTGTTGTTTCTCACTTATATGCTCATCTTCCTTACCTCATGGTAACATAACCACCTTGATTCCTGCTTCTGTCTTCAGGAAGGCTGATGTGACTTGAAGGGCATTACCCTGACATCGTTCTTTCTTAGCAATAAGATGTGGACATTTCCCTAGTCCTACACCCCCAAAGTTGAATCGGAATCAGGATTGAGGAGGCTGATGAGAGTTGAAGGTGTTTTCCTGTACACGGTGGTTTATTACCAATAAGGATGGGTCAGAGTCCTCAAAATTCCAGAACCTTTTCATTAATGCTTCCTACTCGTGAAAGATGATGTACTTTGGTTTTTCCCTGTATAGTGTGGAGACTCAGAGAAAAGTGCTTAGCCCTTTCGTCAGACTTCCTCGACCACCTTGGGGCTGGCTTCCATATTCACAAAGGATGATGTTAGGGCTAAGAGGGTTCCTGTACACCGTTATTTCTTACAGATAAGTTTATGGCATTTTTGTTACATTGCCAGAACCACTTAGCGCCGGGCTTGCCGTCCTCCTGGGGATGAACCCTAACCCTAGTCAGCCCCCAAGGGGCCCCTCCCAAGGGGCCTGGCACCACAACGCCAGGGATTGGGGACCGCCGAGGCCAGTGCCTGAGTCTCCCTGCCGCCCCGCAGCAACCGGGCTGCTATGGGCGCCGCCAGTCATTCAGGGTGAGAGAATGGGCAGGGCCCTCCAAGCCCCGGCAACATTCGAAGGCCCCCCGCGCCAAAACGCTTGGGCGCACACTCCCTCTCACCAGCACCTTAACCTCGGCCTGCCCCTCTGCCTGCCGCAGAGCTGGGGGAACGGGCCTGCTGGTCTCCTGGGGGCTAACACTTACCCTAGGTCGGCCCCCGAGAGGCCCCTCCCAAGGAGCCTGGCACCGCAATGCCGGGGATATGGGAACCCCGAGCCCCAGTGCTGGACTCACTCTGCCACCGCGCAAGCACCCAGTGCGCTAGGGGCGTTGCCAGTCATTCAGGAAGTGAGAACGGGCAGGGCCCTCCTATCCCCCTGCAACCTTCGAAGGCCCCCCGTGCAAAAACTCTGGCTCCCACGCTCCTGCTCGCCAGCGCCCTTACCTCGGCCCACCCCTCCGCTCGCTGCAGAGCTGGCAATCGGGCCTGCTGGCTTCCTGGGGGCTAACCCAATCCCTAGTCGCCCCCGAGGGGCCTCTCCCAAGTGGCCTGGCGCCGCATGCCAGGGATTGGGGACCCCCAAGTCACAGCGCCGGACGCACCCTGCCGCCCCACCACCACAGGGGGCGCTAGGGGCGTCGCCAGTCCTTCAGGGCAACAGAACGGGCAGGACTCTCCGAGCCACCTGCGACCTTCGAAGGCACCCCGAGCCAAAGCCAAATGCTCTGGCCCACACTCCTGCTCACCAGCTACCTCACCTCGACCCACACCTCCATTCATCGTACATGGGCGGAACGAGCCTGCCAGCCTCCTGGGGGCGAACCCTAACCCTAGGACGGCTCGCGAGCGGCCCGCCAAAGGGGCCTGTCGCCACAACGCTGTGTATTAGGGACCCCCGAGCCTCAGCGCTGGACTCACCCTGCCGCCCCGCCGCCATCCGGGCCGCTAGGGGTGCCGCTGGTCATTCAGGGCGGGAGAACGGGCAGGGCCCTCTGAGCCCATGGCGACCTTTGAAGGCCCCCCCATCCAAAACGCTTGAGCCCACACTCCCGCTCCTCAGCGCCCTCACCTCGGCCCGCCCCCCGCTCGGTGCAGAGCCGGTGGATGAGGCCTGCCCTCCTCCTGGAGGCTATCCATAATCCTAGGTTGGCCCCTGAGGGGCCCCTCCGTAGGGGCTTGGCACCGCAATGCCTGGGATTGGGGATGCCCGAGCCCCAGTGCCGGACTCACCATGTTGCCCCGCCACCACCTGGGCCGCTAGGAGCACTGTCGGTCATTCATGGAGAGAGCACAGGCAGATCCCTCCAAGCCCCTGGTGACATTCGAAGGCCCCCCACGCCAAAACGCTTGGGCCCATGCTCCTGCTCGCCTATGCCCTCACCTCGGTCCACCCCTCCGCTCGCAGCACAGCCAGTGGATTGGGACTGCCAGCCTCCTGGGTGTTACCCTAACCTTTGGTGGGCCCCCGAGGGGCCCATCCCAGGTTCCTATTGCCCCAACACCGGGAATTTGGGAATCCCGAGCCCCAGCGCCCGACTCACCCTCCTGCCCTACCGCCACCTGGACCGCTAGGGGCACCGCTGGTCATTCAGGGAGGGAGAAGGGGCAGGGCCCTCCAAGCCTCCAGCGACCTTCGAAGGCCCCCCACACCAAAACGCTAGGGCCCACGCTCCTGCTTGCCAGCGCTCTTACCTCGGCCATCCCCTCAGCTCGCCGCACAGATGGCGGATCGGGCCTGTGGGCCTTCTGGGGGCTAACCCGAACCCTAGGTCGACTCCCTAGTGGCCCCTCCCAAGGGGCCTGGTGCCGCAACGAGGAGGATTGGGGACTTCTGAGACCCAGCGCCGGACTCACCATGCCCCCCACCACCACCCGGGCCACAAGGGGCACCACCAGTCATTCAGGGCGGGAGAACGGTAGGGCCCTCCAAGCCCCCAGTGACTTTCGAAGGCCCCCTGCGCCAAAGCGCTTGGGACCACGCTCCCACTCGCCATCGCCCTTACCTCGGCCTGACCCTCCTCTTGCTGTACAGCCCGCGGATCAGGCCTCCCAGCCTCCTGGGGGCTAACCCTAACCCTAGGTAGGCCCCCTAGGGGCCCATCCCAAGGGGCCTGGCGCAGCAACGCCGGGGATTTGGGACTACTGAGCCCCAGCGCCGGACTCACCCTGCAGCTCCGCCACCACCTGGGCCGCTAGGGGAGCCACCGGTCATTCAGTGCGGGAGAACGGGTAGGGCCCTCTGAGCCCCGGGAGACCTTTGAAGGCTCCCCACGACAAAACACTTCGGCCCACGCTCCCACTCGCCAGTGCCCTTACCTCGGCCCTCCCCTCCACTCGCCGCACAGCTGGCGGATCGGGCCTGCGGGCCTTCTGGGGGCTAACCCGAACCCTAGGCCTACCCCCTAGTGGTCCCTCCCAAGGGGCCTGGCACCGCAATGACGATTATTGGGGACTCCTGAGCCCCAGCGCCAGACTCACCATGCCCCCCACCGCCACCTGGGCCACAAGGGGCACCACCGGTCATTCAGGGCGGGAGAACGTCAGGGCCCTCTGAGCCCCCAGCGACTTTCGAAGGCCCCCCGCGCCAAAGCGCTTGGGACCACGCTCCCACTTGCCATCGCCCTTACCTCGGCCTGCCCCTCCGCTCACCACACAGCCAGCGGATTGGGCCTCCCAGCCTCCTGGGGGCTAACCCTAACCCCAGGTAGGCCCCCTAGGGGCCCATCCCAAGGGGCCTGGAGCCGCAACACAAGGGATTGGGGACGACTGAGCCCCAGCGCCGGACTCACCGTGCCGCCCCACTGCCACCCAGGCCCCTAGCTGCACCGCCGGTCATTCAGGGCGTGAGAACAGGCAGGGCCCTCCGAGCCACGGGCGGCCTTCGAAGGCACCCCGCATCAAAACGCTTGCGCCCACGCTATCGCTTGTCAGCGCCCTCACCTCGGCCCGCCCCTCCACTCACCGCAAAGCTGGCCGATCTGGCCTGACGGCCTCCTGGGGGCTAACCCTAACCCTAGATTGGCCCACGAGGGGCCCCTCCCAAGGCACCTGGTGCTGCAATGCCGGGGATTGTGGACCCCTGAGCCCCAGCACCGGACTCACCTTGCTTCCCCGCCAACAACCGGGCTGGTAGAGGCGCTGCTGGTCATTCAGGGAGGGAAAACGGGCAAGGCCCCCTTAGCCCCCGGCGACCTTCGAAGGCCACTCGCGCCAAAACGCTTGGGCCCATGTTCCCGCTCGCCAGCACCCTCATCTCGGCCCGCCCCTCCGCTCGCCACACAGCCGGCAGATCGGGCCTGCAGGCCTCCTGGGGGCTAAACCTAACCCTAGGTCCGTCCCCAAGGGGCCCCTCCCAAAGGCCCTGGCGCCGCAAAGCCGGGGATTGGGGAACCCCGAGCCCCAGTGCCACACTCTCCCTGCCGCCCCGCTGCCAACCGGGCCACGAGGGACGCCGTTGGTCATTCAGAGCAGGAGAATGGGCAGGGCCCTCCAAGCCCCTGGCGACCTTTGAAGGCGTCTCGTGCCAAAATGCTTGGGCCCACATTCCCCGCTGGCCAGTGCCCTCATCTCAGCCCGCCCCTCCGCTCGCCGCACAGCTGGCAGATCGGGCCTACTGGCCTCCTGGGGGTAACCCTAACCCTAGGTCGACCCCCAAGCGGGCCTTCCCAAGGGGCCTGGCGCAGCAACGCAGGGGATTGGGGACCCCCGAGCTCCAGCGCCGGACTCACCCTGCCGACCCGACACCACCCGAGCCGCTAGGGGCGCCACCAGTCATTCAGTGCGGGAGAACAGGCAGGGCCCTTCAAGCCCCTGGCGACATTTGAAGGCCGCACTTGCGAAAATGCTTGGGCCCACGCTCCTGCTCCCCAGCACCCACATCTTAGCCCACTCCTCCACTTGCCGCACAGGCTGCAGATCAGGCCTGTCAGCATCCTGGGGGCTAACCCTAACACTTGGTCAGCCCACGAGGGGCCCCACCCAAGGAGCCTTGCGCCGCAACACCGGGGATTGGGGACACCCGAGCCCCAGCGCCAGACTCTCCCTGCTTCCCCACCGCCAACTGGGATGGTAGGGGCGCCACCGGTCATTCAAGGAGGCAGAAGGGGCAGGGCCCTCTGAGCCCCAGGCAACCTTCGAATACCTCCCTCGCTAAAACGCTTGGGCCCAACTTCCCCATTGCCAGCACCATCACCTTGGCCCGCCCCTCCGCTCACCGCACAACCGGCTGATGAGGCCTGCAGGCCTCCTGTGGGCTAACCCTAACCCTAGGTCGGCCCTCGAGGGGCCCGTCTGATGGGGCCTGGCGCCACAACGCCTGGGATTGCTGACACCCGAGCCCCAGCGCTGGACTAACCGTGCCACCCTGCCGCCACCCGGGCCGCTAGTGGCGCCGCCCGTCATTCAGGGTGGGAGTACGGGCGGGGCCCTCCGAGCCCCCAGCGACTTTTGAAGGACCCCATGCCAAAACGCTTGGACCAATGCTGCCGCTCGCCAGGCCCTCACCTCGGCCCGCCCCTCCGCTCTCCAAACAGCGGGCGGATTGGGCCTGCCGGACTCCTAGGGGCTAACCCTAACCATAGGTCGGCCCCCAAGGGGCATATCACAAGGGGCCTGGCTCCGCAACACAGGGCATTGGGGACCCCCAAGCCCCAGTGCCGGACTCACCGTGTCACCCCGCTGCTACCCGGGCCACTAGGGGTGCCGCCGGTCATTCAGGGCGGGAGAACGGGCAGGGCCCTCTGAGCCTCCGGCGACCTTTGAAGGCCCCCCGCGCCAAAACGTTTGGACACACGCTCCCACTCGCTAGCGCCCTCACCTCGGCCCACCCCTTTGCTGCACACCCGGCTGATAGGGACTGCCGACCTCCTGGGGCCTAAGCCTAACCCTAGGTCGGCCCTCGAGGGGCCCGTCCCAAGGGGCCTGGCGCTGCAACCCCGGGTATTGGGGACCCCCGAACCCCAGCGCTGGACTCACTGTGTTGCCCCGCCACCACCCGGGCCACTAGGAGCACCGTCGGTCATTCAGGGAGGGAGTACAGGCAGATCACTCCGAGCCCCTGGCGACCTTCGAAGGCCCCCCCCGCGCCAAAACGCTTGGGCCCATGCTCCCGCTCACCTGTGCCCTTACCTCGGTCCGCCCCTCCGCTCGCTGCACAGCTTGTGGATCGGGACTGCCAGCCTCCTGGGTGTTACCCTAACCTTTGGTGGGCCCCCGAGGGGCCCATCCCAGGTTCCTATTGCCACAATACCGGGGATAGGGGACTCCCGAGCCCCAGCGCCGGACTCACCCTCCCGCCCTACCGCCCCCTGGGCCGCTAGGGGCACTGCCAGTCATTCAGGGAGGGAGAACGGGCAGGGCCCTCCGAGCCACCGGCGACTTTTGAAGGCCCCCCACACCAAAACGCTTTGGGCCCATGCTCCCGCTCACCTGTGCCCTTACCTCAGTCCGCCACTCCACTCGCCGCACAGCTGGCGGATCGGGCCTCCCAGACTCCTGGTGGCTAACCCTAACCCTAGGTAGGCCCCCTAGGGGCCCATCCCAAGGGGCATGGCGCCGCAACGCCAGGGATTGAGGACTCCCGAGCCCCAGCGTCGGACTCACCCTGCTGCCCCGCCACACCCGGGCCGCTAGGGGAGCCGATTGTTATTCAGGGCGGGAGAACGGATAGGGCCCTCTGAGCCCCTGGAGACCTTTGAAGGACCCCCGCGACAAAATGCTTCGGCCCACGCTCCCGCTCACCAGCGACCTCACTCGGCTCGCCCCTCCACTCGCCGCACAGCTGGTGGATCGGACCTGCCGGCCTCCTGGGGGCTAACCCTAACCCTAGGTTGTCCCCCGAGGGGCCAGTCCAATGGGGCCTGGCGCCACAACGCCTGGGATTGCTGACCCCTGAGCCACAGAGCCGGACTCACCGTGCCGCCCCACCACCACACGGGCCGCTAGCGGCACCGTCGGTCATTCAGGGCGTGAGAACAGGCAGGGCCCTCCGAGCCACGGGCGACCTTCGAAGGCACCCCTCAACAAAACGCTTGTGCCCACACTCCCACTTGTCAGCGCCCTCACCTCAGCCTGCCCCTCCGCTCACCGCAAAGCTGGCCGATCGGGCCTGCCGGCTTCCTGGGGGCTAACCCTAACCATAGGTCAGCCCACGAGGGGCCCCTCCCAAGGCACCTGGCGTCGCAACGCCGGGGATTGTGGACCCCCGAGCCCCAGCGCCAGAGTCACCCTGCTGCCCCGTTGCCACACGGTCCGCTAGGGGCGCCATCGGTCATTCAGGGCGGGAGAAGGGGCAGGGCCCTCTGAGCCCCAGGCAACTTTCGAAGGCCCCCCGCGCCAAAACGCTTGGGCCCATGCTCCCACGCGCCAGCGCCCTCACCTTGGCCCATCCCTCCGCTAGACTCACAGCCAGCGGATCGGGCCTGCCGGCCTCCTGGGGACTATCCCTATTCCTAGTTTGGCCCACTAGGGGCCCATCCCAAGGGGCCTGGCGCAGCAATGCTGGGGATTGGGAACCCCCGATCCCCAGCGCCAGACTCACCCTACTGCCCCGCTGCCACCCGGGCTGGTAGGGGCGCCGCCGGTCATTCACGGCGACAGAATGGGCAAGGCCCTCCGAGTCCCCGGCAACCATCGAAGTCCCCCCACGCCAAAACGCTTGGGCCCTCGCTCCCGCTCTCCAGAGCCCTCACCTCGGCCCACCCCTCCGCTCGACACACAGCTGGCGGATAGGGCCTGCCGGCCTACCGGGGGCTAACCCTAACCCTAGTTCTGTCCTCAAAGGGCCCCTCCCAAGGGGCCTGGCGCCATAGCGCCGGGGATTGGGGAACCCCGTGCCCCAGCGCCGGACTCACCCTGCCACCCCGCCGCCACCCGGGCCGCTAGGGTTGCCGCCGGATATTCAAGGCTGGAAAACGGGCAGGGCCCTTTGAGCCCCCGGCGACCTTCAAAGTTACCCCGCGCCAAAACGCTTGAACCCAGGCTCCCGCATGCCAGCGCCCTCACTTTGTCCTGCCCCTCCGCTCACCGGATAGCCAGTGGATCAGGCCCGCCGGCCTTCTGGTGGCTAAACCTAACCCTAGGTCAGCCCCCGAGGGGCCCCTCCGATGGGGCCTGGCGCCACAACGGCTGGGATTGCTGACCCCGAGCCCCAGCGCGGGACTAACCGTGCCACCCCGCCGCCACCTGGTTTGCTAGGAGCACCATCAGTCATTCAGGGCGGGAAAACAGGCAGGGCCCTCCAAGGCCCTGGTGACCTTCGAAGACCCCCCGTGCCAAAACGATTGGGCCCAAGCTCCTGCTCGCCTGTGCCCTTACCTCGGACCACCCCTCTGCTCGCCGCATAGCTGGCGGATCGGGCCTGTGGGCCTCCTGGGGGCTAACTTAACCCAAGGTCGACCCCCAAATGGCCCTTCCCAAGGTCCTGGCGCCGCAACGCCGGGCATTGGGGACCCCCGAGACCCAGTGCCAGACTCACCCTGCCGCCCCACTGCCACCAGTGCTGCGAGGGGCGCCGTCAGTCATTCAGGGAGGGAGAACGGGCAGGACGCTCTGAGCCCCTGGCGACCTTCTAGGACCCTTGCTCTAAAACTTTGGTCCCACATTCCCACTCGCCAACGCCCTCATCTCAACCTGCCCCTCCGCTCGCCACACAGCCAGCAGATCGGGTCTTCTGGCCTTCTGGGGGCTAACAGCAACGCTTGGTCGGTCCCCTAGAGCCCTTCCGAAGGGGCTTGGCGCCCCAACGCCGAGGATTGGGGACACCGAGCCCCAGTGCCTGACTCACCCTACCGCCTGTCCTCTACCCGGGCCGCTTGGGTAGCCGCCTGTCATTCAGGGTGGAAGAATGTGCAGGGCCCTCCGAGCCCCCGGCAACCTTCGAAGGCCCCCCGCACCAAAACGCTTGGGCCCACGCTCCTGCTCGCCAGCGCCCTCATCTTGGCCCACCCCTCCGCTCATTGCAGAGTGGGCGGATCCGGACTGCCGGCCTCCTGGAGGGCAAACTCTAACCCTAGGTTGGCCACAGAGGGGCCCATCCCAAGGTGCCTATCGCCGCAACACTTGGGATTGGGGACCCCCGAGCCCCAGCACCAGACTCTACCCTGCTGTCCTGCCGCAACCCGGGCCACTAGGCATGCTGCCGGTCATTCAGGGCGGGAGAATGGGCAGGGGCTTTCGATCCCCCGGCGACCATCGAAGGCCCCCCGCGCCAAAATGCTTGGGCCCACGCTCCCGCTCGCCAGCGCCCACAACTCAGCCTGCCCCTCCACTCGCTGCACAGCAGGCGGATCGGGCCTCCCGGCCTCCTGGGGAAACCCTCACCTTGGGAGGTCCCCGAGGAGACCCTCCCAAGTGGCCTGGCGGCACAACGTGGGGATTGGGGATCCCCGAGCCCCAGCACCAGACTCACACTGCTGCCCCGCCGGCACCCGGGCCGCTATGGGCGCGGCCGGTCTTTCAGGGCGGGAGAACGTGTAGGGCCCTCCAAGCCCCCAGAGACCTTCAAAGGCCCCCCGCGCCAAAACGCTTGGGCCTACTGTCCCATTCGCCAGAGCCCTTACCTCAGCCCGCCCCTCTGCTCACACACAGCCGGCGAATCGGGTCTCCCAGACTCCAGTGGGCTAACCCTAACCCTAGGTCAGCCCCCGAGGGGCCCCTCCCAAGGGGCCTGGCCACGCAATGCCCGGGATTGGGAACCCCTGACCCCCAGCGCTGGACTCAGCCTGCCACCCAGCCACCACACGGGGCGCTAGGGGCGCCGCAAGACATTCAGTGCGGGAGAATGGGCAGGGTCCTCCAAGTCCCGTTGTCATTCGAAGGCCCACCGCGCCAAAAGGCTTGGGCCCAGGCTCCCGCTCGCCAGCGCCCTCACCTCAGCCCGCCCTTCCACTCACCACACAACTGGCGGATCGGGCCTGCCGGCCTCCTGGGGGCTAACACTACCCCTAGGGCGGCCTCCGAGGGGCCCTTCCCAAGGGGCCTGGTGCCGCAGCACCAGGGATTGGCGACCCCCGAGCGCCAGCCAGGACTCACTTTGCGGACCTGCTGCCACCCGGGCTGCTAGGGGCACCGCCGGTCATTCAGGCTGGGAGAACGGGCAGGGCCCTCTGAGTCCCAGTGAACTTCTAAGGCCCCATGCGCCAAAATGCTTGGGCCCATGCTCCCGCTCACCAGCACCCTCACCTCGGCCCACCCCTCCGCTCGCCGCACAGCCAGTGGATCGGGCCTGCAAGCCTCCTGGGGGCTAACCCTAACCCTAGGCTTGCCCCTGAGAGTAACCTCCAAAGGGTCCTGGTGCAGCAACTCCAGGGATTGGGGCCCCCGAGCCCCAGTGCCGTACTCACCGTGCCATGCCGCCACCACCTGGGCGGCTAAGGGCGCCTCTGGCCATTCAGGGCGGGAGGACTGGCAGGGCCCTTGAATCCCCCGGCGACCTTCCAAGGCCCCCCGCGCCAAAATGCTTGGTCCCACGCTCCAGCTTGCCGGTGCCTTCACCTTGGCCCGGTCCTATGCTACCACACAGCTGGCGGATCATGCCTGCTGGACTCCTGGGAGCTAACACTAACCCTAGGAGGGCCCCAGAGGTGCCCCTCCCAAGGGGCCTGGCGCTGCAACACACGGCATTGGGGACCCCCAAACCGCAGTGCCAGACTCACACTGCCACACTGCCACCACCCGGGCCGCTAGGGGCACCGCTGGTCATTCAGGGCGGGATAACGGGCAGGGCCCTCCAAGCCTCTACCGACTTTCAAAGGCCCCCAGCGACAAAACGCTGGATACCATACTCCTGCTCGCCATCGCCCTCACCTTGGCCCACTCCTCCGCTTGCCGCACAGCCGGGGCATAGGTCCTGCTGGCATACTGGGGTCTAGCCCTAACCCTAAACCCTAATGCCTAACCTTAAACCCTAACCTTAACCCCTAATCCTAACCCTAACGCTAACCCCTAACCCTTACCCTAACCCTAACCCTACCCTAAGCCTAACCCTAAACCCTAATCCTTAAACCCTAAACCCTGACATTAACACTAAACCCTAAACCCTAACCCCTAACCCTAATCCGGAAACCCTAAACATGAAACCCTAACCTTAACCACTAACCCCAAACCCCAAACCCTAACCATAAACCCTAACCCTACCCCGACCCCTACCATACCCCTAACCCTACCCCTAACCCTACCCCTTCAGCTAACCCTACCCCTAACCCATAACCTAACCCTAAACCTAACCCTAACCCAAACCCTAACCCGTACTCTAACCCTAACTCTAACCCGTACCCTAAACCTAATCCTAACCTGTACCCTAACCCTAACCGTAACCCTAACACGTACTCTAACCCGTACCCTAACCCGTACCCTAACCTTAACCGTAAACTGTACCCTAACCCGTAACTTAAACCATACCCTAAACCTAACTGTAACCCTAACAAGTACCCTAACCCGTACCCTAACCTTAACCCTAAACCCTGACCTTAACCCATACCCTAACTCGTACCATAACCCGTACCCAAACCCTACCCGTACCCTAACACTAACCCGTACCCTAACTGTAACCCTAAACCCTAAACCGTAACCCGTACCCTAACCCTAACCAGTACCTTTACCTTAACCTTAACCCATACCCTAACCCGTACCATAACCCATACCCTAACCCGTGCCCTATCCCTAACCCGGACCCTAACCCATACCTACCCCTAACCTGTACCCTAACCCGTACCCTAACCCATAACCTAACCCTAAATCGTACCCTATCCCTATAGCTAACCTGTTCCCTAACCCGTACCCTAACCCTAAACCTAAACCGTAACCTAACCTGTACCATAACCCTAAACTGTACCCTAACCCTAACCGGTACCCTAACCCTAACCCGTACCTTAAACCGTACCCAAATTGGTAGGCCAATACTTACCCTAAACTGTACCCTAACCCGTACCCTAAACCGTACCCTAATGCGTACCCTAACCCGTACCCTAACCCTAACCCGTACCCTAAACCTAACCCGTACTACAACCCTAACCCTAAACCCAAACCCTAAACCCTAACCCGTACCCTAAACCCTAATCTGTACCCTAACCCATAACCTCCAACCTGTAACCCCTAAACCCAACCCTAACCCGTACCCTCTCCTTACCCTATCCCTAACCCCTACCCTCACCCATACTGTAACCGTAACCCATACCCTAACCTTAACCCGTACCCTAATCCGTACCCTAACCCCGGGGATTGGGTACACCTGAGCCCCACCACAGGACTCAGGCTGCCACCCCTCAGGAAACCATGCCCCTTGGGGCGCCTCAGAGCATCCCCTGCAGGAGAACTGGTAGGGCCCCCCTGAGCCCCCAGCGATCCTCGGCGACCCCCTACACCCCAACCCTGAGGCCCACGCTCATCCCGCCCCAGGCCTTCCCTTCAGCTTGCCACTGAGCTCGTGGCAGAGCCGGCAGATCAGGCCTGCCGGGTTCCTGGGGCCTAGACCTGCCCTAGGTCGGCAGGGTAAGGCCCCTCCCCTGGGGCCCGGTGCCGCAGCCCCAGGGACTTTAGACACCTGAGCTCCACTGCAGGACAAAGCCTGCCAGCCCGCAGGAAACCGTGCCCCTTGGGAGGCTGTAGAGCATTCAGGGCGGGAAAACCAGGAGGGCCCCCAGAGTCCCCGGTGAACTTCGGCGATCCCTAAACCCAACCTTGAAGCCCAAGCTCACCCCACCCCACACCCTCACCTCAGCCCGCGGCGGAGCTCGCCACATACTGGGCAGATCTGGCCTGCGGGGTTCCTGGGCCCCAACCCTAACCCTAGTTCATCTGTGGAGGGGCCCCTCCCCAGGAGCCTGGAGCCGCAGCCACGGGGATTCGGGACACCTGAGCCCCACAGCAGGACTCAGTCTGCCACCCCGCAGGAAACCGTGTGCCTTGGGAGGCCATAGCGAATTCAGGGCGGGAGAACCAGGAGGGCCCTCCTGAGCCACCAGCGAACTTCAGCGGCCACCCGCACCCCAACTCTGAGTCCCACGCTCACCCTCCCCACACCCTCACCTCAGCCCGTGTAGCTCGTCATACAGCCTGCAGATCCAGCCTGCGGGGCTCCTGGGGCCTAACCCTAGCCCTAAGCCGGCCGCGGGTTTGGGGGTCTCCCCAGGAGCCTTATACCGCAGACCCGGGGAATTGGGATATCTGTGCCCCACGGCAGGACTCAGCTTGCCACCCGACAGGAAACCATGCCCCTTGGGGCTCTACGGAGCCTATGGGCACAAGAACTTGGGGAGGCCCCCGGAGCCCATCCCCATCCTTTGGCACCCCCCGTTCCCCAACCCTGAGGCCCATTCTCACCCTCCCCCATGGCCTCCTCTCAGCCGTCCACACAGCTCGCCGCACAGCCTAAAGATTGTCCCTGCCGGGCTCCTGGACCCTAACCCTTACCCTAGGTTGGCCACAGAGGGGTCCCTCCCTAGATTCCTGGCACCACACTCCGGGGGATTGGGGAAACCCAAGCCCCACCGTAGGACTCAGCCTGCAGTCCACAGTAAACTGCACCATTTTGGGGAACAAGAGAGCATTCAGGGCAAGAGAATTGGGGCACACCCTGAGAGCCACTTCTGGTGAACCCCGACCTTTGTGGGCGCTTCCGGATGAAACCCCAAGGCTAACACTCACCCGCCCTTGTGCCCTCATCTCACTCGGCCTGGAGTTCTCTGAGCACTGGGCAGTTCGGACCTGCTGTCTCTTGAGGCCTAACCTAACCCTGGGTCCTCTGCTGAGTGTCCCTCCCCATTTGCCTGCCTCCAAGGCACCAGGCATTGGGCTCACCTCTGCACGACTAGAGGACTCAGCCTGCCCCACAGCAGGAAACTGTCCATTTGGGGCTGCAGCAAGAATTCATAGGAAAATCGGAGGGCCCCCCTCAGCCCATCCCAGGCAACCCCCACTTTCAGAGATCTCCCCAGATCCAATTAGTAGCTTCACACTGACCTTTAAACTTGCTCTCCACGGAGATCTTTTGAAATTCTCCACACTTCCAACCGATGGCATCATCCAGCTTCAGAGACTTACCCAGCTTTAGGTCTTGAGATGGATTAAAATGGGAAGTCACTTCACTGATGACGACGTACTGGTGACCAAAAGATACATGCATAAATGCTTCATATCACTTGGCTTCAGGGAAATGCAAATCTAAACCCCTATAAATGCCATATCACACGAGGCCGAATATCTAAAAATAAGAAGACATGAAACTATACATGTTGGAGAGGATGTGGAGAAACGGGAACCCTCTTACACCCCTGTACGAATGCAGTCCGGTACAGCCACTCTTGAAAATGGTACGGAGTATCCTCAAGAAGTTATAAATAAAGCTACCGATGTCCCAGCAATTGCACTACTGCGTATTTACCCCCAGAGACAGAGGTAGTGAACACGGGACACATGCACCCCAGTGTTCATAGCAGCAATATCCATAATAGACAAACTGTGGAAGGAGTGCAGATGACCATGGATAGATGAATGGATAAAGAAGATGTAGATCATATATATAATGGAATATTACTCAGCCATCAGAAAGGATGAATACTTACCATCACACCGACCTGGGTGGAGCTGGAGGGTATTATGCTGAGTGGAATAAGTCAATGAAAGAAAGACAATGATCATAGGCTTTCACTCCTATGTGGAATATCAGAAACAAGGAAGAAGACCATAGGGGAAGGAAGGGAAAATAGAATGGGAAGTCATCAGAGAGGGAGAAAACCCATGATGGACTCTTAACTATCACAAGAAACTGATGATTGTTGGAGGAGAATTTGGGGGGGGGGGTAACTGGGTGAGTAGCATTAAGGAGGTCACACGATACAATGAACACTGGGTGTTACACAAGACTGAAAATTTATTGAAGACTACATCTGAAACGAATGATATAGTGTAAGCTGGCTAATTGAATTTAAATTAAAGAATAAAAGACCTCGAATAAACAATCCTAAATATTTTTATGGAACCACTAAAGATTCCGAACAGCCAGTGCAATGTGGAAAAGAAAAACAAAGCTGGAGGACTCACAATTTCAGATTTCAGGTTATACTACAAAGCTGCAGTCATCCTAACAAGACAGTACGGCACAAAAATAGACACAGCGACAAAAGGAACAGGATACAAGTTCAGACAGAAACCCACAATTATGTGGTCCATGAATCTTCCACAAAGCAAGCAACGATATCAAAAGGGAAAAGGACAGTCTCTACAACAAATGGTGTTGGGAAAACTAGACAGCTACGCACAAAAGAATGAAATTAGACTGCTTTCTTACACAATAAAGACAAACACAAAACAGTTTCAAGACCTCAATATGAGACCTGAATCCATAAAAATCCTACAGAAGGGAAGACAGTAACTTCTTGACATGGACCATACCAACGTTTTTCTAGACTGTGTCCAGAGGCAAAGGAAATGAAAGCAAAAATAAGCTATTGGGAATACAGCAAAATAAAAAGTTTCCACACAGCAGAAGAACAATGAAAACGTAAAAATAATAAGACAACCTACTCAAAGGGAGAAGATATTTGCAAAGATAATATGCAATAAAGGGATAGTGTCCAAAACATATACAAGTGATTCTACTCAACCCCCCAAAAACAAATAATCCAGTTAAAAAATAGGCAGAAGAGGGGCGCCTGGGTGGCACAGCGGTTGAGCGTTTGCCTTCGGCTCAGGGCGTGATCCCGGCGTTCTGGGATCGAGCCCCACATCAGGCTCCTCCGCTATGAGCCTGCTTCTTCCTCTCCCACTCCCCCTGCTTGTGTTCCCTCTCTCGCTGGCTGTCTCTATCTCTGTTGAATGAATAAATAAATCAAATCTTAAAAAAAAATAGGCAGAAGACATGGACAGACATTTCTCCAAAGAAGAAATACAAATGGCCAACAGTCCCGTGAAAAGATGTTCACCATCATTCATCATCAGGAAAATGTAAACCCAAAGTACAATGAGGTAATACCTCAAACCTGTCAGAATGGCTAACATCAAAAGCACAACAAAGAGCAGGTGTTGGAAGGATGTGGATAAAGGGGAATCCTTGCGAACTGTGGGTGGGAATGCAAACTGTGGTGGCCACCGTGGAAAACAGTATGAAGGTTCCTCAAAAAATTAAATATAGAACTACCCTACGATCCAACAATCACACTACTCGTATTTACCCAAAGAATAGGAAAACAGTAACTTAAAAGGATATGTGCACCCCTATGTTTCTTGCACCATTATTTACAATATCACAACATGGAAGCAACCCAAGTGTCTGTAGAAAAATTGACAAATGAGATGATAGATGTGTGTATTCACACACACACACACACACACACACACATACACACACACACACACAATGGAGTATTACTCGGCTTGAAAAAGAATGAAACCTTGCCATTTGCAGCCACATGGATGGAGCTAGAGAGTATTATCCTAACTAAAATCAGTCAGTCAGAGAAAGACAAATCCCATACGATGTCACTCTAATGGGGAATTTAAAAAACAAACAAAAATAAATAACTAAAAGAGAAAAAGGAGACACACCAAAATACAAACTCTTAACAATAGAGAACAAACAGATGGTTACCAGAGAGGAGGTGGATAGAGGGATGAGTGAAATAGATGAAGGGGATTAAGAGGACGCTTTTCTTGATGACCACTGAGTAATATATAGAATTACTGAATCACTCTATTGTACACCTGAAACGAATGTAACACTGTATGTTAGCTCTACTGGAATTAAAATAAATTTTAAAAAAGATTTTTCTTTCAGGAACCTCTTTGAAAAAGCTTTTCCTGTGCAATGTGCATAAGCCCTACTTGGGAGGATTCACTCTACAATAATTATTCACTCCATGCCTCAAATTCAGATTTCACTGAGTTCTTGCCGTGGAATCCAGCCCACGGAAGACATGGTCCTTTTCAGTCCAGGCTCAGCACCTATGCATTCAAGATTGGAAGTAGAGACACATGACACTTCACAGTCCAGAAAGCTATTATTGTTTCTGTTTCAGTGTGAGAGAGTCACAGACTTTGGGACAGGTTTCAGAGCAGGTTTATTATGGATCCTGGATCTCTACTTCAATGTTCATTGCCTGGATCCATTTGGCTAATAGGTTCCCTGTGGATGGGCTTGCTTCCAAGCACATACATGGAAGATGCAAAGGTGGGTTGGCTTGGTGCGGGACAGGAAGAAGACCAAAAACAGACAAGGGTCCGACCCCTCCCCTGATGCAGGAACTGCTACGGGAGAGGGTACGGGAGGTAGAATCCATGCGAAACTCCAAGGTCACCAGCTGAACACAGGAAGCATAGGTCAAGGGATCTGGAGATGCAGGGGTTGAAGGCTGCTCTGAGCTACCTCTGGGAGGAAGGGAGGGAAGGAATGAGAAGGAGACACTGCCTGCCCCTGGCCCATGCCAGCTGCCCACCAACACGCATCAGTCTATGAGCTGACACAGCCTGGGCTCAGGATGGGCTGGCTCGGGTTCCTCAATCCTCACTGGGATAGCTGGCCCCAGGGCTCAGAGACATGCTGAGGGAGATGAGAGGGAAAGCTACCCCACCCAGGTCATCCCCTCCTTGATCAGACAGCCCTTCAGAACTGCTAAAAAAGAAAAAAAACCCACTAACGGGATTGAAAGACATGCCATGGATGAACTAAGGCATAGAGATATGTAAAATAACATTCATTTTTGAGTACAGAGCTGTCAGCTCAGGAAGTGGGGAGAGTTTCCCTGAAGAAGACTGAGGGGAGGGCAGGCCATGCTGAAAAGGGAGACATGGCTCTCCTGATTGGGGACCTGCAGCCCCCTTTCAGGGCAGGGCATCATCCTTGCATCACACAAGATCCATGGAAGTGTTCCATCAGGGCCAGATATTTGTCTCAAGAAGGCTACCCTGGCATCGGACTGCACAGGGCACCAGGGACAAGGGCCAGATGGAGGACGGACAATACCCCGTAGGCCATGGGGCAAGAGCAGAGGCACATGACCTTGAAGATGATGATGAAAAGCAGGAGGTGGCAGCATGGAGCTGGCCCGAAAGTACCAAGGGAGCAGTGCCCACAGCTACACTGACTTGGTGCCTTCTGTGCCTTGTGTGGCTGACTTCAGTGGGCTCCAGACTAGTCCTGACCACAACTCTAGGAAG
This sequence comes from Ursus americanus, assembly GCF_024610735.1. Classification (NCBI taxonomy): domain Eukaryota; kingdom Metazoa; phylum Chordata; class Mammalia; order Carnivora; family Ursidae; genus Ursus; species Ursus americanus. Next base: position 812,761 of record NW_028273662.1, read on the forward strand.
TGTGCACCACCCCCAGCCTCCTCTCCCCTTGCAGCTGCTAGGAATCACGGTCACAGACCCTGGTCAGCTTTCGGGGAAACCAAGCAGTGGCTCCACCGCACGCTGTACCTCTGGTGGTGGTCCAGTGTGACCTTCGTGCCTGGCCAGACACTGATGTCTACCTGTCTCCACACAAATCCACAGACAGGAGGGTGTCCCTGAATTCCACAGCACCTGATGAAACAGATCCACGGAACCCAACACCCAGTGGGTCACTCGGGACCTCACCTATGGTCATGGAGCTCACCATATCTTATTTCTGTCACTTCCCACAGAAAGCCTGTTTCTGATCCCCCACAGTACCATACATCCTGGTTGCTGACCTGGGGTCATGCCATGAACCCACATGGCACCTTTCTTTAAGTGAAGGCTATGCCTACACCTCCTAGAAAATATTTCTAATGAAGTACAAGATCATCAGGACTATGGTGTGAACGGTAGCACACAGCCTGCATGGTAGTAGTCAGTAATTCTAACAAGGGTTATCCCACCCCCCATCTCATAAAACCTTCCTCCTGCCCACTGAACTCATGGTCTGCCCTCAGAAAACCCTCCAGGAAACAAACCTTTCATCTGAATGCTCTCTTCACCTTCTGCTTCAAATCTTGTCCAACCACAATGATATGAAACTAGAAATCAGTCTCAAGAAAAAAATGGGACAGTCAAAAATAGGTGGAGATTTTTGGGGCCTGGGTGGCTCAGTCGTTAAGGATCTGCTTTCAGCTCAGGTCGTGATCCCAGGATCCTGGGATCTAGCCCCGAATCAGGCTCCTTGCTCAGTGGGAAGCCCGCTTCTCCCTCTCCCACCCCCCTGCTTGCGTTCCCTCTCTCGCTGTCTCACTCTCTGTCAGATACTTAAAGAATCTTAAAAAATATGTGGAGATTTAACAACATGCTACTGAACAACCAACAGTCAAAGAAGAAATCAAAAAAATTTTAGAAGTACCTTGACACTGATGAAAAAGACAACCTAGAAAAACTTATGGGATGCAGCAAAAGTGGCTTTATGGAGGACATTCATAGAAATTCAAGTGTTCATCAATCCATGAGAATGCTCTCCAATAAACAACCTGATTTATGTCGTAAAGAATTGGAAAAAAAAAAAACAACCAACAAAGCCCCAAATTAGTAGAAATAAGGAAATAACAAAAAGGAAGGCATAAATAAATCCAACAAAGACTAAAAAGACAAAAAAAAAAACAATGAAAATGAGAGCTGCCTTTTTTGGAAAGATAAACAAACTGACAAACTTAGCTAGACTCACCAAGAAAGACAGAGGACTCAAATACAATCAGGAAGGAAAGATAATGGATTCCTGTCTCATATCAAAAGCAAAAGAACTCTTCAACTTTGGACACAACAGCTTCTTGCAAGCCACGTCTCTAAAGGCAAAGGAAATAAAAGCAAAAATGAACTATGGGCACTTCATCAGGATAAAAAGCTTCTGCTCGGCAAAGCAAACAATCAACAAAACAAAAGGCAACCTATGGAATTGAAGAAGATATCTGCAAATGATATTACAGATAAAGGGCTGGTATCCAAGATCTATAAAGAACTCCTCAAACTCAACACCCAAAAAATGGGCAGAAGACACAAAGAGATACTTCTCCAGAGAAGACATACAAATGGCCAACAGACACATGAAAAAATGCTCCAAATCACTTCCCATCAGGCAAATACAAATCAAAACGACAATGAAATACCACCTGACACCAGTTAGAATGGTTAAAATTAACAAGGCAGGGGGCACCTGGGTGGCACAGCGGTTAAGCGTCTGCCTTCGGCTCAGGGCGAGATCCTGGCGTTATGGGATCGAGCCCCACAACAGGCTCCTCCGCTGTGAGCCTCCTTCTTCCTCTCCCACACCCCCTGCTTGTGTTCCCTCTCTCGCTGGCTGTCTCTATCTCTGTTGAATAAATAAATAAATTCTTTAAAAAAAAAAGGAGGGCACTTGTCATAATGAGCACTAGGTGTTATATGCAACCAATGAATCATGGAACACTACATCGAAAACAAATGAAGTACTGTAGGGTGAATAACAATTTAAAAAAAAAGAGAAAGATATGAAATCCATACAGGAAAACTGTCACAATTTGCAAATGACATGAAATCCCGAAAGATTCCACCAAAAAAAAAAAAAAAAACTGTTAGAATAAAAAAATTCAAACAAGCTGCAGGATATAAAGTCAATATGCAGAGACCTGTTGTCATTATTTTTTCAAATATTATTTATTTATTTGACAGGAAGAGAAAAAGCACGAGCAGTGAGAGTGTCAGAAAGAGGGAAAAGCAGACCCTCGCTAAGCAGGGAGCCCAAAACGGGGCTCGATCCCAGAACTCTGGGATCATGACCTGAGCTGAAGGTAGACGCTACATTTATGGAGCCACCCAGATGACCCAACTTCTTGCATTTCTGTATACTGATGACACACTTTTGCAAAGAGAAATTAAAAAAGCAACGCCATTTACAATTCCATAAAAAATCTAGGAATAAAAGTAACCAAGAATGAGAAAGACATAGTACACTCAACACATGGCAGAAAAGAAATGAAAAATATGTGTGTCCAGGGGGGCAGAATGTATGGGTCACAGATTTGGAAGGCAACACAAACAAATGGTAGCATACGCCATGCTCCTTAACTGGAAGAGTTAATTATGTGAACATGTCCATCGTACCCAAAGCAATCGACAGATGTGATGAAATACCTATCTGAATTCCAGTGTCATTATTCGAGCAAGTAGAAAACAGTCCTCAAACTTGTATGGAATCACAAAAGACACCAAATCCGCAAAGCAACCTGGAGAAAGAGGTGCAGTCAACACACTCCTGGATTTCAAGCAGGATTATAAAGCTGTTGTCATCAAAACAGGATGGTACTGGCATAAACAAAGACACCAGGTCAGTGGAACAGTACAGAAAGCTCAGAAACTTACCCACACATAGATGATACTAACTTACGACACAGCAGCAGAAGATATGCCATGAGGGAAGGACTGTCTCTTCATTGAGTGGTAACAGGCAAACAGGACACTAAATGCAGAAGAATATAACTGGGTCACTTTCTTACACCACACACAAAATTTTTAATGGATGAATGATTTGAACATAAGACCTGAATCCATAAACCTCCAAGAAGACACAGGTACTAAGTCTCTCGACGTTGGTTTTGGCAAAGAGTCTTCAGATCGGACACCAAATGCAAAGGCAACAAAAGCAAAAATAAACAAGTGGAACAACATCAAACTGAAATCTTCCACACGGCAAAAGAAACCATCAAAAACTTAAAAGGCCACTGACCCAATAAGAAAAAAATATCTGCGAATCATATGTGTGAGAAGAGGCTAATATACAAAATACACACAACACTCATACAAATCAAAAAAAAAAACTATATAAAAAATGGGAGGAATATGTGAATAGATACTTTCCAAAGATGGCACATAGGTGCCAACAGACAGAAAAAGTTGTTCGACATCACTAATCATCGTCAGGGAAACATCAGTCAAACCAACAATCGGCTATCCTCTCACAACTGTTGGAACAGCAATTGTCCCAGAGACAGACACCAGGTGGGGTCAAGGGTGTGCAGACGAGGAAACACTGTGTACTGTTGGTGGGAATGGAAATTGGTGCAGCCACTGTGACAAATGGTATGGAGGTTCCTGAAAAAATAAATACAACTACCCCATGACCCAGTAATGGCTCTACTGAGTATTGATTTGAAGAACACAAAAATGCTGCCTCAAAAAGACAGATGCACTCCCACGTTCACTGCAGCATTATTCACAAGAACCAGACATGGAAACACAGACCTTGGGGGCCTTATGCCAAGTAACTCAGACACAGAAAGACCAATACCAGATGCTCTCATGTACATTCCACGTGGAATAAACAAATACTGAACGCATAGATACTGAGAGCAGGTTGGTAGGTGCCAGATTCAGGGATGGGGTGGTAGAAACGGGTGAAGATGGTCAAAGTCTCAATGTTTGAGTGAGAAAATCCTAGTCATGAAATGTTTTGTCAGGCATGGAGACTAAAACTAACCCCGCAGCATAGGGTATAGGTTTCCCTGCTCTTTGAAAGTACAGGGCTTCTGAGAAACCTTGCACAGCAGAAATGGTGTCAAGAAGGAATGACCATTAATTTACACGAACAATTAGACAGTGTGCTCAGACTCCAAAATTCCTTCTCTTTGGCTTTTCTTAGGCCTCAGCACACAAGTTTCTAACGGAGACCCAGCATAAATGAAGATGAAGCACAGCAGAGGCTCACAGACACAATTCAAAGTGCTAGTGGCTGGAAGCAGAGAGCGGTTCCCAGAGGAAGGAGCTGGATGGGGTGCACGCCGCCTCTGTCGTGCTTCTCCCCAGAACAGATGCTGACTGTGATTCTCACTGTTCACCTTTTTTCATAAGAGGGAAATCCTCTTCAGGTCTCTTCCTCTTACTGAAGCTGGGTAATAACGTAGTTCTTTCAAGAAAGCCCAGTGTCTTACTGTGAACGTTTAAAAAGTGGGGGATACTTGTACTTGAGCATTGCTGAGGGAAGAGATGTGAAAGGACCTCCCAGACACAAACCTCAGCAGATCCACCGGGAAAGGCACCTTCCTCAGCATGCAGAACACCAACTACCTCCTACCCCCCGAGAAACCCTCTCCTTCCTCTCGATCAGGACAACCCACAACACCTGAGAGTTACCCCAATTCCTCTGTTCTCCTGCTCCTAATAGGTAACCCATCAGCAAATCCTGTGAGCTCCATCTTCAAAATGGACCCAGAAGAGGTCTAACCACTCCATCCAAAGCCACCTGTCCGGTCCACGCTGCCTGAGTTCCTGGAAAAGCTTCATCATTGACCTGCTTTGCCATCTTCAACCCTCTGTAATCTGTTCTCAACACTGTAGCCAGTATGGACCAGTGAAACAGCTTCTCATCGGGTTATAGCCCTGGAATAGCTTTCTGTCACCCTCTTTCACCTCTCTAAGCTCATGTCCTAAGCTGTCTCCTGTGGCCACAGGTCCTTCTTGCTGCTCCTGGAAATAACTGGAATTCTCCTGCCCCAGAGGTTTTGAACATGCTTTCCCTTCTGTGCAGAATGCTCTTGATGTGTTCTCACTCAACTTCGGAGAAGTCTGAATTGGAGTGACAGGGACAGAAGATGAGGCTGTGTGTGTTGGGTGAGGCTGGTGGTCCAGAAGAAGGTTCTCTGCCAGCTCTCCGCCTGTGCCTCACTTGTCCTCAGCCAGGAACTTGCACACAGCCCTCACCTGTCACAACTCTCACCCAGGAGACCCACAGCCACCCCTGGAGCCCACCCTGAACACACCCTGCTGCAGAATGCATTCAACACTCCTCTGGGACCCCTGTCAGTTTACCCAGACCTGGAACTCCCCTGTCTCCTGCAAAGCTCCCGGATTCCCCCTCTGCTTCCAAAATCACACTGGCGCAAGGCTTTCATGAGAAAGCTATAACGCTAACTAATGAAAGGTTCACACCTACTTTCTCTTTCTGTTGCCTTTCTCTCCACCTTCTTTCCTACCTGTGCAAATTGTAACATATCAGTGGAACATGAACATGCTCTGAGATCTGAATCTTTCATTGCAGCTTTCTGAGGACTCCTTATGTGATAAGCAACTAGTGTATCCTACAACAGGGTGTTTTACATCTATCCTCTATAGAATAGTACAGCCCAAATCACTACAATTTTACCTCACTCTTCATGAAGCAGAACACTTTTTCCTTTCTTCTTTTACTTAAATTCCAGTTAGTTCACATGCCATGGAATATTCGCTTCAGGGGTAGGATTTAGTGATTCCTCATCTGCATACAGTACCCGGTGCTCATCACAAGTGCCCTCTTTAATACCCCTCACCCATTTAACTCTTCCCCCCATGCCCCTGTCCTGCAGCAACACTCAGTTTGTTCTGCAAGGTTGAGTCTATTTCCTTGTATGCCTCTCTCATCATCCCTCAACTCTGTTCATCTATTTTCTTTCTGAAATTTCACATGTGTGAGACATAGGGTATTTGTCTTTCCTCACTGATTTTGCTTAGCTTAATACACTCTAGATCCACCCACATCCTTGCAAATGGTAAGATTTCATTCTTTTTGAAGCTGGGTCATATTCCATTATATATAGGTATCCCACATCTGCTTGATCCATTCATCAGTGCATGGACTTTGGGATTCTCTCCATAGTTTGGCTACTGTGATCATTGGTGCTATAAACATCATGGTGCATGTTCCCCCTTTTAATCTGCATTTTTGTATCCTTTGGGTAAATACCGAGGAGAGCAATTGCTGGATCATGTGGTTGTTCAATGTTTAACTTTTTGAGGAACCCCCACACTGTTTCCCAGACTGGCTGCACCACTTTGCATTGCCACCAACAGGATGGGAGGGTTCCCCTTTAAGGAGAACATTATCTGCTGGCAATTTCATAAGAGGAAACAAAACCTCTGGGAGATGCACCCAGGGTCAGGCAAGCAGTTGCAGAATTCACCCCAAGGCTCCTGACGCCAAGCCCCTTGAAGTCACCAGCATGCCACTATCCAAAAGTATTCCCAGACTCTCCTTCTGACTCCACCACCAAAGAAACTACAGAGAGAATATGGCACCTCAAAATATCGAGATAATACATTTAGTAAAACTAGAAAGTCAAGCTCAACTTTTAAACAGGAACAGGCTGCTTTGGAATATTTTGAATTTTCCCTCCACCCTAATTTTAACTCTTCTGATGAATAAACTAATCAATGATGAAACATCATCTTTGTCAAATGACATCATCCAAGTCTGTATCAGATGAAAAAAAGCCACCTAACCCTAGATGCTGGCCACTCAACCATATCTTAGGCCCAATTGAATAAACACTGTTAGATGAAGGAACAAATTAGATGTTACAAACAGGCACAGAGTGAATCTCACCTTCCCTTTCTAGTAAAAGAGGGTTCTTAGGAAACAGATGGTTAAAATACATGTGTAAGCAATAAATGGACAGAGAAATTGTGATCCCCTGAAAAGTTCTACCAGCAGGGAAACTAAGTAATTCTTGCACCAAACCCAGAATGCTGACAGCTACTTCACTTTTACTTTGTGGCTCAACTAGAGAAAAGAGAAAAGGCCAGGAGGTTTTGGGATAATGAGAGGTTTTACCTCCAGCCCTGACATAGTTAGGACATTTTGCCAAACATACCTGAGCTTTCTCTGAACACTGGCGTCCTGTGACAAGCTGCCTCGCTGACTCCGATGCTGACGTTCAAAACCTCGGGTGTCTTGGAGCCAGAGCAAAGAAGTGCTGTCAGCTGGGGAGAAGAAGGCACCTCTGACCTAAAGCCTGCACACCTGCTTCGGTTTCTGGGTGAAGGGGCAACACATACTTGTTGTTTAGCAGTAATTATCTTCATTCTCAATAGACCAATGACCTTGCCTTTTCTGGAAAGCTGACTTTTCTAAATAAACCCTCAATTCGTCTATTCCCAATGCAACTAGAGTGGAACATTTATTTCTCACTTAAATAGAAAACACTATTATTGTCGACATTGCATGAATGAACTTTTAAAAACATTTTAGAGAGTAAGGAAGAGACCTTTATTCAAACCCAAGTCAGGACAACTGTCTGGGAGACACAATCTTCACCAAGAAGGGAGTGCTCCGGGGAAGGAACATTTGGGGCAGGCTTATATATTTTGTTCTGTTTTGTTTTACATACAGAGTTACACACTACAATGAGGACCTTCTTAGATCCAGAAAGTGACAGATTCTTTCTTATGTTTTCAGTATGTACATGTCAGTATGACCTTAATCTTATGGGAGCCAAAGATGTTCTTTATTTTTTCTTATCTTTATGTTGGCATTTTTTGGTTATTGTTTTCTCCTGGAAGCAGATGTACAACATGTGCTTGGGGCAGAAATAGGACCCATGCTTTGAGGTTTTTGCCCAGTCATTTTGAGCTGGTAAAATGTTAAAGGATAGCTTCCCTGGGAGCCCAGGATCAGGGCCCACAGATGATATAAGATAAAAATTTCTTTTATCATTATAATTACTCCTAAATGGAGGAATTTGAGACAAAAGCACCTTTCACAAGAGTACCAAGAAATCAAAATGATACCCACGAAAGGCTGCCTGCTCCATAGTCAGTACAGGTAACAGAAGTGTTCACAGTGTCTGGACTCCTGCCCTTCTCCTGCCCAAAGCTCTGAAGCACACAGACCACTTAAAATCAGAATTGTTTAACTGCTAGACACCTTAGAGATGTCTGGCACCATTCCCTTGGACTGCAGAATAAAACACAGTAGCTCGTTGTCACAAAATTATTTCAACATGAAGTGCCCCCTGGATGCCCTAAGTTCTTTCTCTGCAAATGTTGACTAATGTAAGTCACAGTCATACCATATAAACACTACGATGGCTGGGAAGTCGTCGTAGGTAAGGCAATATTTTAGCCATGTTTATAAGCATTGGCTCACGTTGTAGAAGAGGCTGAGCTGAGTGTTTTTAAACACTATCAGACCTGTTTTACAGCACCCTCTGAACATACCAGAGCCTGAATGGACTAAAAAAGATAGTTGGTTTCAGTGATTTTAATACCAGAAAAATATTATACTGTCTGTATTCCTTAGGATCTTTGAGTATCTTACCCAGAGGTCCTCCACTGAGATAATGATCTTAATGATCACCATGGGCAGATGTGAAAAGGCCCGCTGAATTCATTCCAGTTGTCCACATGACAAGAAAATCCTGATACTTGATAGGTTTCCAGATCGAGAAGACCAGAGATAAGAGGGAAATAGTACCCTGTATGGAACAACAAGGGATTTGGAGTCAATTTGGGGATCCCACTTAGGTTTCTGACACTAAAATCCTCTGTGACTCATATCATCTGAGTCCCTTTCTAACCACCTGAAAATGTGCCTAAAAATATCTACACCCTAGTTTGAAGTTTAAGAGGCAGAATGCTACAAAGAGCCAGTATGATGTCTCTCAAGAACAGGTGCTCAGGAAGCCATAATTGATATTGGGTCTATTTCTTTTCCAGAAGAAAGAACACATGTTGAATCCATATTTCGAATAGATGACTCACCAGATGATTTTCAAACCTGAAGGAAGGCCAAGAAGTCACTATTGTGTCATAGTTCACTCAGAAATCATGTTGTTGGACTGGTGAGGATGATACGATAGCAACGTCATCACTAAGAGTGGGGAGCTTCTAATTTCCATACGGCCATGTTGACCCCCTTAGCTCAGATCCACCAGAAAGGGCAGCTGGGGAGGGGGCACCGTCATCACTATGAGTGGGGAGCTTCCCATTTCCATATGGCCATGTTGACCCCATTAGCTCAGGGCCACCAGAAAGGACAGCTGAGGGGGACCATAGGCCAAGGCTGCCAGGTGTGGCTGGGGCAGGCAGAACTCTGACTTAAGGCTCAACTCCTGTCTAGGTTATTATAATGCTCTTCACAAAGAAAGTATCATTGTGCGTGAGCCCTCATGTAGAAAAGGTTCAGAATTTCCATTGAGATTCCCTCTCTGACCTTTAGGATATGTAGCAAAGTTCCATTTAATTTTAAACATTGAAGGACTTCTTGGTTTTCTTTTCGGTAAGACTGTGGCTCAATTCCCCTGTGGTCTAAGAATAGAATCTAGTTAATTTCAGGGTTTAATATTTGTAGCCTTGATTCGTGGCCCCACCTATCATCTATTTGGGTAAAGAGTCTATGACCACTTGAAAATAATGTATTCTGCACTTATTATGGAATGTTCCCTCTATGTCAATTAGGTCACATTTGTTACCAATGTTTTGACTGCTTTTTCTGTCAGATATTGAGAAAGGTATATTAAAATCTTCAAACAATGCGGCTCTACTCAACGTTGCATTGGAGAATTTACCAGTGTTAGAAGGCAAGAAAAACAAAAAGTATAAGAATTGAGGGGATAATTGTGACTATTAACAGATAATACGATTGTGTACATAGAAAATCCAAACCAGTCTATAAATACCCTATTAAATTCAAAATGCAATTTATAAATTTGAGATGGAATGTGCTTCCCATTGGACAGTTTCTGAAAGAAAACGTAGAACCTGTCAATCTTGGGGTAGGACATAGGGTGCACTAACCATTTAAAAGAATTCAGTGGGACTTCATAAAAATGTGACATTTCTCCTTATCTTATGACCATATGAAAATGAAAAAGTGAACCGCATTCTGGGAAGTAAAGATTTGCAATACACACACTGACAAAGACTTGTCAATAAAGAATTCCTGCTCATCAACCATAAAAAGTCTATTTATAAACAAATACTTCAGAAAAGATTGACTGATGGCCAATAAGAACAGGAAAGGATGCTCTGCAGTATTATTTTCAGGAACAGCAAGGCCTTTCCTAAAATGAAAACATACACACAAACCAGTATTCCCTAGATGGATGACGTCCTTATTTCTGAGGACAGCTTGAAGAACAGACTAGCATCAAAGTAAAGTGATGCAATTCCTGACACTCAGAGGATGGACAATTGACCTCAAACTACAGTACAATTTCTAGGCATCATTCGGTCCTCTGAAGGCAGACAACTACCACACCCCTTCCTACACCACACAGGTTGCTTCCCAACCCCTACCATAAAAGAAGAAGATGAGAAACAGATAGGACTAGTAGGAAATAGCAAAACTCACATGTGGGGATTATCCTGAAACACACTGATCACATAACTAGTGTAAGGAAGTGTAGGGAACTGACAAGGACAGAGACTCAAGAAGTACTTCTTTGGGAAATGCTGTCTGAAATCGTCACACCTTGATACCAGCTAATGAGGGCTCTGACCATACCCTAGGGTTTGCTCACAAGGGTCTGCAACACCATCGCTGAGGACTTCAAGACCTCAAAGCTTGCCTGATTGACTATTGGACTAAGAGATTCCCATGTTCTGAAAACAGATATCAACTCATTGAAAGGTTCACCTGGGCTCTCTCGGAGGCCCTACAAGAAGCTGAACCATTCACTGAAAATCAATTACACACACACACACACACACACACACACACACACACACACACATCTGGCATTTCACCAATTACTTAAACATTCAAGGTTCTTCCTACCTTTTCTTTTACACATTGATATTTATACTCACATGAAATGTCATCATTTCTAATGAACACTGATGTCAAAATAGAGATCCATTGACACAATATTCACAAAATGGAACTTCCCTACTGTAATTTTCAATATAGCATTTTTTAAAGATCATACATATTTTAGATTTTTGGTAACTTTTACAGGAGAAGATCAGCATTGAAAAACTCTGAATACTTGACAATGAGTTTTAAGCCTAGAGAACAAAAATTGTCCGATTTCATAGATAATAAGGAACCAAAGGGAAAGCATGGAAGCTGTAGTCGAATAATTTTACACATATGCATCCTCTCTTATTCTACTACTGAGGGGCGTGTTTTATTACCACTATGCATGCATCAATTGTCTTCCACGTGCACCTGCACAGGTATAATGAATTACTACAGTAGAATGAAATGTCTGGGAACTACTTGGCGGCATCTATAATGAACAATGAAATTTCGATCTTATATTTGGTGAACTTCCACTGTCTGTCCCTTTAGACAATGGACCCTAAACAGAAGGGGGAATGAACCACGAGCGACTATGGACTCTGGGAAACAAACTGAGGGCTTCAGAGGGGAGAGGGGTGGGGGATTGGGATGGGCCAGTGATGGGTATTAAGGAAGGTACATATTGCATGGAGCACTAGGTGTTATATGCAAATAATTAATCAGGGAACACTACATCAAAAACTAAGGAAATACTCTATAGTGACTAACATATCATAATAAAAAATTATTATTAGAAAAAATTAAAGGTAAAAAAAAACCAATACAGCTTTTCTGTTTCAAGAACAATCACAATTGAGAAAAAACTAACTTCCAATCCCTAAAGCAAAACACAGACCAAGTTCCATTTCACTCCCGTTTATTCACATTCTCTGTGGGTTCTAAGCTATTTCCCTACCTCCTTTCCTGCTGAGCAGGGAGCCTCGACTCGATCCCAAAACCCTGGGATCATAACCTGAGCCAAAGGCACATGCTTAACTGGCTGAGCCAGCCAGGAGCCCCAGCTCCATGTTTCTCTTAAGCAAAAGGACACTTTCTCACAATGCCTTCACATGACTTCACATGGTACCAGAGACCTGCATTTGCTTCTAGGAGGTTGCAGATGAAGGCAATTGCAATCTCTTACAGTGGTTTATCAAATACGGTGACCTGCCTGGTGACAGTGAAACACTTATGAGCCCACGAGAGGGTGCTGTGACACTCAGCTGTGGCTGGGCTGGCACAGAGAACCAAATCCATTTCCCTGCCTGATGTCTGTGAGGAACAGATGCCCCCACTGTGAATGAGACCCTGTCACTGAGCTGTCCAGAGATGGCCATCCTCACGGAGGATGAGGATAAAGGATAATGCCTGAGGAGACCTCATCTGTCTCTTTTATCTTTTCATATTTTCGACAGTGGACAAATCACTGCCTAGGAGTCCCCAACTACCTTAGTCTCATCTGTGAATGGCCAAGAGGTTTTACAAAACACTTCAGATTTTGACCTCACAAATGCCTACAACCACTTACCATAGGGATTCAACATTAAGCAAAGATACTGTTCATTGGAAGAGAGGTCCTGCCCACTGTTGTTTCTCACTTATATGCTCATCTTCCTTACCTCATGGTAACATAACCACGTTGATTCCTGCTGCCGTGTTCAGGAAGGCTGATGTGACTTGTAGGGCATTACTCTGACATCGTTCTTTCTTAGCAATAAGATGTGGACATTTCCCTAGTCCTACACACCCAAAGTTGAATCGGAATCAGGATTGAGGAGGCTGATGAGAGTTGAAGGTGTTTTCCTGTACAGGGTGGTTTATTACCAATAAGGATGGGTCAGAGTCCTCGAAATTCCAGAACCTTTTCATTAATGCTTCCTGCTCATGAAAGATGATGTACATTGGTCTTTCCCTGTATAGTGTGGTGACTCAGAGAAAAGTGCTTAGCCCTTTCGTCAGACTTCCACGACCACCTTGGGGCTGGCTTCCATATTCAGAAAGGATGATGTTAGGGCTAAGAGGGTTCCTGTACACTGTTATTTCTTACAGATAAGTGTATGGCATTTTTGTTACATTGAGAGAACCACTTAGCGCTGGCTTGCCGGCCTCCTGGGGACGAACCCTAACCCTAGGTCGGCCCCCGATGGGCCTCTCCCAAGGGGCCTGGCACCACAACGCCGGGGATTGGGGATCCCCGAGCCCAGCGCCGGAGTCACCCTGCCGCCCCGCAGCAACCCGGGTTGCTAGGGGGGCCGCCAGTCTTTCAGGGCGAGAGAAGGGGCAGGGCCCTCCAAGCCCCCGGCGACTTTTGAAGTCCCCCCGCACCAAAATGCTTGGGTCCACACTCCCTCTCGCCAGTGCCCTCACCTCGGCCTGCCCCTACGCCTGCCGCAGAGCTGGGGGAACAGGCCTGCTGCACTCCTGGGGGCTAACACTTACCCTAGGTCGGCCCCTGAGGTGCCCCTCCCAAGGAGCCTGGCACCTCAATGCCGGGGATTTGGGACCCCCAGCCCCAGTGCTGTACTCACTCTGCCACCCCCAAGCTCGCAGGGCGCTAGGGTCGTTGCCAGTCATTCAGGAAGTGAGAACGGGCAGGGCCCTCCGATCTGCCTGCGACCTTCAAAGGCCCCCCATGCAAAAACTCTGGCTCCCACCCTCCTGCTCGCCAGCACCCTAACCTCGTCCCACCCCTAAGCTCACTGCAGAGCTGGCGGATCAGGCCTGCTGGCTTCCTGGGGGCTAACCCTATCCCTTGGTCGCCCTCAAATGGCCCCTCCCAAGTGGCCTGGCGCCACATGCCAGGGATTGTGGACCCCCAAGTCCCAGTGCCGGACGCACCCTGCCACCCCACCACCACGTGGGGCACTAGGGGCGTCGCCAGTCCTTCAGGGCAACAGAACGGGCAGGACCCTCCGAGTCACCTGTGACCTTTGAAGGCACCCCGAGCCAAAGCCAAAATGCTCTGGCCCACGCTCCCGCTCTCCAGCGCCCTCACCTCGGCCTGCCCCTCCACTCGCCCCACAGCTGGTGGATCAAGCCTGCCAGCCTCCTGTGCACTAACCCTAACCCTAGGTCGGCGCCGAAGAGGCCGGGTACCGCAACGCCAGGGATGGGGTGCCCCCGAGCCCCTGTGCCGGACTCAACTTGCCACCACCCAGCCACCCAGTCCGCTAGGGGCGCCGCGCGTCATTCAGGGCAGGAGAATGGGCAGGGCCCTCCGAGCCTTCTGTGACCTTTGAAGCCCCCCATGCCAAAACGCTTGGGCCCACGCTCCTTCTCGCCAGCGCCCTCATCTCGGCCTGCCCCTCCACTCCCCTGACAGCCGGCGGATCGGGCCTGCCGGCCTCCTGTGGGCTAACACTATCACTAGGGCGGCCCCCGAGGGGCCCCTCCCAAGGGGCCTGGCGCCGCAAAGCCGGGGATTTGGGACCACAGAGCCCCAGCGTTAGACTCAACCTGCCGCCCTGCCACTACCCGGGCCGCTAGGGGCGCCGCCGCTCATTCAGGGTGGAAGAATGGGAAGGGACTTTCGAGCCCCCGGCCACCTTTGAAGGACCCCCACGCCAAAACGCTTGGGCACACGCTCCCGCTCTCCAGCGCCCACACCTCGGCCTGCCCCTCCGCTCGCTGCACAGCTGGCGGATCGGGCCTCTGGCCCCCTGGGGGCTAACCCTAAACCTAGGTCGGCCCTCGAGGGGCTCATCCGATGGGGCCTGGCGCCACGTCTCTGATTGCTGAACCCCGAGCTGCAGCGCTGGACTCACTGTGCTGCCCCACCAACACCCGGGCCGCTAGCGGCGCCGCCGGTCATTCAGGGCATGAGAACGGGCAGGGCCCTCCAAGCCCCAGGCGACCTTCAAAGGTACCTCCGCCAAAATGTTTCAGCCCACACTCCCGCTCGCCAGCGCCCTCACCTCGGCCCGTCCCTCCACTCGCCACACAACTGGCGGATCAGGCCTGCCGGCCTCCTGGGGGCTAATCCTAATCCTAGGTCAGCTCCCGAGGAGCCCCTCCCAAGGGGCCTAGAGCCGCAACGCCGGGGATTGGGGACCCCTGAGCCCCAGTGTCAGACTCACCCTGCCGGACCGCCGCCACCCGGGCCACTATGGGCGCCACTGGTCACTCAGGGCGGGAGAACGGGCAGGGCCCTCCGAGCCCCTGGCAACTTTCGAAGGTCCCCTGCACCAAAACGCTTGGGCCCGGGCTCACTCTCTCCAGCGCCCTCACATCGGCCCGTCCCTCCGTTCGCCACACAGCTGGCGGATCGGGCCTACCAGCCTCCTGGGGGTTAACCCTAAGCCTAGGTCGGCCCCGGAGGGGCACCTCCCAAGGGGCCTGGCGCCACAACACCGGGGATTGGGGACCCCAGAGCCCCAGCGTTGGACTCAACCTGCCACCCCGCCGCCACCCGGGCCAGTAGGGGCGCCACCGGTCATTCAGGGCGGAGGAACGTGAAGGGCCCTCCGAGCCACCAGAGACCTTCGAAGGCCCCCCGCGCCAAAACGCTTGGGCCCACGCTCCCGCTAGTCAGTGCCCTCACTTCGGCCCGCCCCTCTGCTCGCCGCACAGCCGGCAGATCGGGCCTGCCGGCTTCCTGGGGGCTAACCCTAACCCTAGGTCAGCCCCCGAGTGGTCCATTCCAAGGAGCCTGGCGGCGCAACACCGGGGATTGCGAACCCCCGAGCCCCAGCGCTGGACTCATCCTGCCGCCCCGCCGCCACCCGGCTGCTAGGGGCGCCACAGGATATTCAGTGCGGGAGAAGGGACAGGGCCCTCCGAGTCCCTGTCATCCTTCGAAGGCCCACCAAGCCAAAACGCTTGGGCCCACGCTCCGGCTCGCCAGCGCCTTCACCTCTGCGCCCCTCCGCTCGCCGCACAACTGGCGGATCGGGCCTGCTGGCCTCCTGGGGGCTGACACTAACCCTAGGTCGGCTCCCGAGGGGCCCCTCCCAAGGGGTCTGGCATGGCAAAGCCGGAGATTGGGACCCCCGAGCCCCAGCCAGGACTCACCTTGCTGTCCCGCCACCACCCGGACCGCTAGGGGCACCGCCGGTCATTCAGAGCGGGAGAACAAGCGGGGCTCTCCTAGCCCACGATGACATTCGAAGGAGCCCCGTGCCAAAATGCTTGGGCCCACGGTCCCATTTGCCAGTGCCCTCACTTCGGCCCGCCCTTCCCCTCACCCCACACCTGGCGGATCGGGCCTGCCGGCCTCCTGGGGGCTAACCCTAACCCTAGGTTGGCCCCGGAGGGGCTCGTACGATGGGGCCTGGCGCCACAACGTGTCTGATTGCTGACCCCCGAGCCGCAGCACCAGACTCACCTTGCCGCCCCGCCAACACCCAGGCCTCTAGCGGCGCCACTGATCATTCAGGGTGTGAGAACAGGCAGGGCCTTCTAAGCCCCGGATGACCTTCGAAGGCACCCCGCGCCAAACCGCTTGGGCCCACGATCACGCTTGCCTGTGCCCTCAGCTCGGCCTGCCCCTCCACTCGCTGCACAGATGGCGGATTGGGGCTGCCGGCCTCCAGGGGGCTAACCCTAACCCTAGGTTGGCCCCCAAGGAGCCCCTCCCAAGGGGCCTGGCCTCGCAACGCAGGGATTGCGAACCCCTGAACCCGAGCTCCGAACACACCGTGCCGCCCCGCCGCCACCCGGCCCACTAGGGGCGCCGCCGGTCATTCAAGGCGGGAGAATGGGTAGGTCCCTCCGAGCCCCCGGCGAACTCCAAAGGCTCCCCGCGCCAAAACGCTTGGGCCCACGCTCCCGCTCACCAACGCTTCACCTCGGCCCACCCCTCCGATCGCCACGCAGCCAGGGGATCAGGCCTGCCAGCATATTTGGGGCTAACCCTAACACTATGTCGGCCCCCGAGGGGCCCTTCCCAAGGGGCCTGGCCCACAACGTCAGGGATTCAGACCCCCGAGCCCCAGCGCCGGACTCACCCTGCGGCTCAACTGCCACCCGAGCTGCTAGGGGCTCCGCCGGTCATTCAGGGTGGGAGAACGGGCAGGGCCCTCCAAGTCCCCAGCGACTTTCGAATGCACCCCGCGCCAAAACCCTTTGGCCCATGCTCCCGCTCGCCAGCACCATTACCTCGGCCCGCCCCTCCGCTCACCTCACAGCTGCTGGATCAGAACTGCCGGCCTCCTGGGGGCTCACCCTTACCCTAGGACGGGCCCGGAGCTGCCCCTCCCAACGGGCCTGGCGCCGCAACGCCGGGGATTGGGGACCCCTGAGCCCCAGCGCCGGACTCACCCTGCCGCCCCACTGACACCCGGTCCGCTAGGGGTGCCACTGGTCATTCAGGGCGGGAGAACGGACAGGGCCCTCCGAGCCCGCGGCGACATTCGAAGGCCTCCCCATCCAAAACGCTTGAGCCCACCCTCCCGCCCCTCAGCGCCCTCACCTCGGCCCGCCCCTCCGCTTGCCGGAGAGCTGGCGGATGAAGCCTGCCCTCCTCCTGGGGGCTACCAATATGCCCTAGGTGGGCCCCTGAGGGGCCTGTCCGAAGGGGCCTGGCACCGCAATGCCTGGGATTGGGGACCCCCGAGCCCCACCGCCGGACTCACCGTGTCACCCCGCCGCCACCCGGGCTGCTAGAGGCACCGCCGGTCATTCAGGGAGCGAGAACGGGCAGGGCCCTCCGATCCCCTGGTGATCTTCGAAGGCAACCTGCGCCAAAATGCTTGGGTCCACGCTCTCGCTCACCAACGCCCTCACCTCAGCCCACCCCTCCGCACGCTGCACAGCTGGCAGATCGGGCCTAACAGGCTCTTGGGGGATAACCCTAACCCTAGGTCGACCCCCGAGGGAATCTCCCAAGGGGCCTGGCTGCCCAACGCCAGGGATTGGGACCCCCAAGCCCCAGCGCCGGACTCACACGGCCGCTGCGACGCCACCGGGCTGCTAGGGGTGCCGCTGGTCATTCAGGGTGGCAGAACGGGCAAGCCCTTCCGAGCCACCTGCAACCTTCGAAGGACCCCCGCACCAAAACGCTTGGGTCCACGCTCCCGCTCGCCAGCGCCCTCACCTCGGCCCGCCCCTCCACTCGTCACACAGCCGGTGGATCGGGCCTGCCGACCTCCTGGGTGCTAACCCTAACTCTTGGTCGACCCCCGATGGGCCCCTCCCAAGGGGCCTGGTGCCACAATACAGGGATTGGGGACACGGAGCCCCAGAGCCAAACTCACGCTGCTGCCTCGCCATCATCCGGGCCACTAGGGGTGCCACAGCTCATTCAGAGCGGGAGAACGGGTAGGGCCCTCCGAGCCCCTGGCAAACTTCGAAGGCCCCCCGCGCCAAAACGCTTGGGACTATGCTCCTGCTCTCCAGCGCCTGCCCCTCGGCCCGCCCCTCCGCTTGCCACACAGCTGGCGGATTGTGCCTGCCAGCCTCCTGGGGGCTAACCCTAACCCTAGGTCGGACCCGAGGGGCCCCTCCCAAGGGGCTTGGCGCCTCAATGTCGGGGATTGGGGACCCCCGAGCCCCAGGGCCCAACTCAACCTACCGCCCCTCCGCCACCCGGGCTGCTTGGGGCGGCGCCGGTCATTCAGGGCGGGAGAATGGGCAGGGCCCTCCGAGCCCTGGGCGACCTTCAAAGGCCATCTGCGCCAAAACGCTTGGGCCTACGCTCCTGTTCGCCACCGCCGTCACCTCGGCCAACCCCTCTGCTCACCGCACATACGGCAGATCGGGCCTGCTGGCATCCTTTAGGCTAACCCTACCCTAGGTCGGCCCCCGAGGGACCACTCCCAAGTGCCTGGCGCCGCCATGCCGGGGATTGGGGACCCGCGAGCACTTGCTGCGGGCTCACCCTGCTGCCCCTCCACGACCCAGCCTGCTAGGAGCAATGTCCTCATGGGTCGGGAGAATGGGCAGGGCCCTCCGAGCCCCCGGCGAATGTCCAAGGCCTCCTGCACCAAAACGCTTGGGCCAACGCTACCACTCACCAGCGCCCTCACTTCGGCCCGTCCCTCCACTCTCTGCACAGCTGGCGGATCGGGCCTGCCATTCTCCTGGGGGCTAACCCGAACCCTAGGTCGGTCTCAGAGGGGACCGTCCCAAGGGGTCTGGCACTGCCACGCTGGGGATT
Organism: Ursus americanus; assembly: GCF_024610735.1. Lineage (NCBI taxonomy): Eukaryota > Metazoa > Chordata > Mammalia > Carnivora > Ursidae > Ursus > Ursus americanus. The sequence goes on from NW_028273662.1 coordinate 831,999, forward strand.
GGGGACCCCCGAGCCACAACACCAGATGCACCCTGCCACTCCGCCGCCACCCGGGCCGCTAGGGGCGCCGCCGGTCATTCCGGGCTGGAGAACATGCAGAGCCTTCCGAGCCACCCTCGAACTTCGAAGGCCCCTGTGCCAAAACGCCTGGGACCACGCTCCCGCTCGCCAGAGCCCTCACCTTGGCCCACCACTCCGTAATCCGCTCAGCCGGTGGATGGGGCCTGCCGTCCTCCTTTGGGCTAACCCTAACCCTAGGTCGGCTCACGAGGGGCCCCTCCCAAGGGGCCTGGTGCTGCCACGCCAGGGATTGGGGACCCCCGAGCACCAGGGCCGAACTCACCCTGCCGCCCCACTGCGACCCGGCCCGCTAGGGGCGCCTTCCTCATTCAGGGCGGGATATCGGGCAGGGCCCTCCGAGCCCCCGGCAACCTTCGAAGGCCCCCCGTGCCAAAACGATTGGGCCCAAGCTCCCGTTCGCCAGTGCCCTCACCTCGGCCCATCCTCCGCTCGTCACACAGCTGGCGGAAAGGGCCTGCCGGCCTCCTGGGGGCTAACCCTAAACCTAGCTTGGCCCCCAAGGGGCCCCTCCCAAGGTGCCTGGCGCCACCACGCCTGGGATTGGGGTCCCCCAAGCCCCCTCGCCTGACTCACCCTGCCGCCCCGCCGCCACCCGGGCCGCTAGGGGCGCCGCCGTTCATTCAGGGCGTTAGAACAGGCAGGGCTCTCCGAGCCCCCGGCAATCTTCCAAACCCTCTCGCCAAAACGCTTGGGCCCACACTCCCACTCGCCAGTGCATTCACGTCGACCCGTCCTTCGGCTCGCAGTACAGCCTACGGATAGGTCCTGCCGGCCTCCTGGAGCTAACACAAACCCTACGTCGGTGCCCGAGGGGCCCCTCCCAAGGGGCCTGGCTCTGCCATGCTGGGGCTCGGAGACCCCCGAGCCCCGGCGGCAGTCTCACCCTGCCACCGCGCCGTGACCTGGCACACTCGGGGCGCTGTCCTCATTCAGGTGGGAGAACGGGCAGGGCCCTCAGAGCCCCGGGCGACATTTGAAGTCCCCCGCACCAAAACGCTTGGGCCCACGGTCCAGCTCGCCAGCGCCCTCACCTAGGCCAGCCCCTCCGCACACCGCACATGTGGCGGATCGGGCCTGCCAGCTTCCTGGGGGCTAACCCAAACCCTACATCAGCCCCCGAGGGGCCCCTCCCAATGGGCCTGGCGCCACCACGCCGGGGATTGGGGACCCCAGATCCCCAGCTCTGGAGCCGCCCTACCGCCCTGCCTCCACCCGGGCCGTTAGGGGCGCTGCCAGTCATTCAGGGCGGGAGAACGGGCAGGGCCCTCCGAGCCCCCGGCGACCTTCGAAGGCCACCCTTGCCAAAATACTTGGGCCCATGCTCCCACTCGCCAACGCCCTCACCTCGGCCCGCCCCTCCACTCGCCGCACAGCCAGCGGATCGGGCCTGCCGGCCTCCTGGGGGCTAACCCTAAACCTAAGTCAGCCCCCGAGGGGCCTCTCCCAAGGTGCCTGGCGCCACAACGCCGGGGTTTCGTGTCCCCCGAGTCCCATTGCCAGACTCACCCTCCCGCCCCGCTGCCACCCGGGCCACTAGGGTCCCCGCCGGTCATTAAGGGCAGGAGAACGGGCAGGGCCCTCCGAGCCAATGGCGACCTTCGAAGGCCCCCGTGCGAAAACACTCAGGCCCACGCTCCCGCTCGCCAGAACCCTCACTCCAGCCCGCCACATCACTCGCCATACAGCGGGCAGATCGGGGCTGCTGGCCTCCGGGGGGATAACTCTAAGCCTAGGTCGGCACCCAAGGGGCCCCTCCCAAGGGGCCTGGCACCGCCATGCCGGGGATTGGGGACTCCCGAGCCCCAGCGCCGGACTCACCCTACCGCCTCACTGCGACCCGGCCCGCTAGGGGCAACGTCCTCATTCAGGGCGGGAGATCGGGCAGAGCCCTCCGAGTCCCCGGCGACCTTTGAACCCCCCCCCCACGCCAAAACGCTTGGGCCCACGCTCCCGCTCGCCAGCAATCTCACCTCCGCCCGACCATCCACTCGCTGCACAGCTGGCAGATCCAGCCTGCTGGCCTCCTGGAGGCTAACCCAAACCCTAAGTCAGGCCCGAGGGGCCCTTCCCAAGGGGTCTGGTGCCGAAACGCCAGGGATTGGAGATTCCCAAGCCCCAGCACTGGACTCACCCTGCCGCCCCTCTGCAACCCGAGCCGCTAGGTGCACCGTCGGGCTTTCAGCGCAGTAGAACCGGAAGTGCGCTCTGAACCCCCGGTGACTTTCGAATGCCCCCACGCCAAAACGCTTGGGCCCACGCTCCCGCTCTACAGTGCCCTCACCTCGGCCTGCACCACTGCTCGCTACACAGCTGGCGGATCAGGTCTGCCGGCCTCTTGGGGGCTAACACTAACGCTGGTTCGGACCCCGAGGGCCCTTCCCAAGAGGCCTGGCGCCCCAACGCCGAGTATTGGGGACCCCCGTGCCCCAGCGCTGGACTTACCATGCCGCCCCACCGCAACCCGGGCCACTAGGGGCATCGCCGGTCATTCAGGTTGGGAGAACGGGCAAGGCCTTCCGAGCCCCCAGGGACTTTCGAAGGCCCCCCCGCGCCAAAAGGCTTTGCCCACACCCCCGTACGCCAGCGCCCTCACCTCGGCGTGCTGCTCTGCTCACAGCACAGCCAGCGAATGAGGCCTGCCAGGTTCCTGGGGGCTAACCCTAAACCTAGGTCGGCCCCCAATGGGCCCCTCCCAAGGAGCCTGGAGCTGCAAGGCCTGAGATTGTGGACCCCCAAGTCCCAGCGCCTGACGCACGCTGCCGCCCCGCCCCACACGGGCCGCTAGGGGCGCCGCCATTCATTCAGGTTGGGAGAACGGGCAGGGCCCTCCGAACCCCCGCCGACCTTCGAAGGCGCCCGGAACCAAAACCCTTGGGCCCTCGCTCACGTTCACCAGCACCCTCTCCTTGGCCCAAATCTCCGCTCGATGCACAGGTGGTGTATCGAGCCTGCGGGGCTCCTGGAGGCCAACCCTAACCATAGGTTGGCCCCCAAGGGGCCCTTCCCAAGGGTCCTGGCGACTCAATGCTGCGGAGGGGGACCCCGTGCCCAAGTGCCGGACTCACCCTGCTGCCCTTCAGCCACCCAAGCCGCTAGAGGACCACCGGTCAATCAGGACAGGAGAAGGGGCAGGGACCTCCAATCCCCCGCTGACTTTTGAAGGCCCCCCCGCACAAAAACCTTGGCTCCCATGCTCCTGCTCCCAGCGCCCTCAACTCGGCCCGCCCCTCCACTTGATTCAGAGCCAGTGGATAGGGCCTGCCAAGCTCCTGGGGCTAACCAAAACCCTAGGTCGGCCCCGGGGGGCACATCCCAAGGGGCCTGGCTCTGCAATGCTGGGGATTGGTGACTCAGAGCCCCAGAACCCGACTCACCCTGCCGCACTGTCCCCACCCGGGCCGCTAGGGGCGCCACCGGTCATTCAGGGCGGGAGAATGGTCAGGGCCCTGGAGAAACCAGCGACTTTTGAAGCCTCCCACCAAAATGCAGGGGCCCAGGCTCCGGCTCGCCAGAGCCTTTACCTCGGCCCGCGCACCTCTCACCGCCCAGCCAGAGGATTGGGCCTGCCGCCTCCTGGGTGCTAACTCTAACCCTAGGTCGGCCCCCTACGAGCCCCTCCCAAGGGGCCTGGCCCCGCAACGCTGCGGATTGGGGATCCCCGAGCCACAGCGCAGGACTCCCCCTGCCGCCCCACCGCCAACGGAGCCGCTAAGGGCGCCACTGGTTATTCAGGGCAGGAGAACAGGCAGGGCCCTTCGAGCCATGGCAACATTCGAAGGCCCAGGGCCTGCCGGCCTCCTGGGAGCTAACCCTAACCATAGGTCGGCCCCCGAGGGGCCCTTCCCAAGGGGCCTGGCATCGCAACGCCGGGGATTGGGGACCCCCAAGACCCAGTGCCGGATGCACCCTGGCGCCCCGCCTCACACGGGCCGCTAGGGGCGCCGCCATTCATTCAGGGTGGGAGAACTGCCAGGGCCCTCCGAACCCCCACCGACCTTCGAAGGCGCCCTGAACCGAAACGCTTGGGCCCAGGCTCATGTTCACCAGCACCCTCACCTCGGCCCAACTCTCCGCTCGACGCACAGGTGGTGTATCGGGGCTGCTGGCCGCCTGGGGTTGACCCTAAGGGTAGGTCGGCCCCCCGAGGGGCCCTTCCCAAGTGGCCTGGCGCCACAACGCCGGGGATGGGGACCCCGAGCCCAAGTGCTGGACTCACCCTCCTGCCCTTCAGCCACCCGAGCCGCTAGGGGCCCCGCCAGTCATTCAGAGTGGGAGAACGGGCAGGTCCCTCTGCGGCCCTGCCGACCTTCGACGGCCCCCCGCACTAAAAAGCTTGGGCTCATGCTCAGTCTCGCCAGTGCCCTCACCTCGTCCCAACCCTCCGCGTGCTGCACAGCCGCTGATTGGGTCCACTGACCTCCTGGGGGCTAACCATAACCCTAGATCGATCCCCAAAGGTCCACTCCCAAGGGGCTTGGCGCAGCAATGCCGGGGATTGGGGACCCCGAACCTCAGCACCTGACTCACCCTGCCGCCCAGCCACCACCCGGGGGCTTGGGGTGCTGCCGATCATTCAGGGCGGGAGAACAGGCAGGGCCCTCGGAGACACGGTGACCTTCGAAGGCCCCCCAGCGCAAAAACGGCAGACCCACCCTTCCACTCAGCAGCGCCCTCACCTCCGTCCGCCACTGCACTCTCCACACAGCTGGCGAATAGGGCCTGCCGGCCTCCTGGGAGCTAAACCTAACCCTAGGTTGCCCCCGAGGGGCCTCTCCCAAGGGGCCTGGCGCCGCATCGCCGGGGATTGGGGACCCCCAAGCCCCAGCGCCGGATGCACCCTGTTGCCCCTCCCCACTCGGGCCGCTAGGGGCGCCGCCGTTCATTCAGGGTGGGAGAAGGGGCAGGGCCCTCCGAACCCCCGCCTATGCTCCAAGGCGCCCCGAATCAAAACGCTTGGGCCCACGCTCACGTTCACCAGCACCCTCAACTCGGCCCGCACCTCTGCTCCTCACACAGCTGGCGACTAGGGCCTGCTGGCCTCCTGGGAGCTAACCCTAACCCTAGGATGGCCCCTGAGGATCCCTTCCTAAGGGACCCGGTTCCGCAACTCCGGAGATTGCGGACCCCCAAGCCCCAGTGCCGGATGCACGCTGCCGCCCCGCCCCACACAGGCCACTAGGGGCGCCGCCATTCATTCAGGGTGGGAGAACTGGCAGGGCCCTCAGAACCCCCGTCGACAATCGAAGGCGCCCCGATCCAAAACCCTTGGGCCCTGGCTCACGTTCACCAGCACCCTCACCTCGGCCCAACTGTCCTCTCGATGCACAGGTGGTGTATCGGGCCTGCGTGGCTCCTGGGGACTAACCCTAACCATAGGTCTGCCCCCGAGGGGCCCTTCCCAAGGGACCTGGAGACGCAACGCTGGGGATGGGGACCCCATGCCCAAGTGCCGGACTCACCCTGCTGCCCTTCAGCCACTCAAGCCGCTAGGGGACCACCGGTCAATCAGGACAGGAGAACGGGCAGGGACCTCCAAGCCCCCGCTGACCTTCGAAGGCCCCCCACGCAAAAACCTTGGCTCTCATGCTCTTGCTCCCAGCGCCCTCACCTCAGCCCGCCCCTCCGCTTGATTCGGAGCCGGTGGATAGGGCCTGCCAAGCTCCTGGGGCTAACCAAAACCCTAGGTCGGCCCCGTGGGGCACATCCCAAGGGGCCTGGCTCTGCAACGCTGGGGATTGGTGACTCAGAGCCCCAGAACCCGACTCACCCTGCCGCACTGTCCCCACCCGGGCCGCTAGGGGCGCCACCGGTCATTCAGGGCGGGAGAATGGTCAGGGCCCTGGAGAAACCAGCGACTTTTGAAGCCTCCCACCAAAATGCAGGGGCCCAGGCTCCGGCTCGCCAGAGCCTTTACCTCGGCCCGCGCACCTCTCGCCGCCCAGCCAGAGGATTGGGCCTGCCGCCTCCTGGGTGCTAACTCTAACCCTAGGTCGGCCCCCTACGAGCCCCTCCCAAGGGGCCTGGCCCCGCAACGCTGCGGATTGAAGATCCCCGAGCCACAGCGCAGGACTCCCCCTGCCGCCCCACCGCCAACGGAGCCGCTAAGGGCGCCACTGGTTATTCAGGGCAGGAGAACAGGCAGGGCCCTTCGAGCCATGGCAACATTCGAAGGCCCAGGGCCTGCCGGCCTCCTGGGAGCTAACCCTAACCATAGGTCGGCCCCCGAGGGGCCCTTCCCAAGGGGCCTGGCATCGCAACGCCGGGGATTGGGGACCCCCAAGACCCAGTGCCGGATGCACCCTGGCGCCCCGCCTCACACGGGCCGCTAGGGGCGCCGCCATTCATTCAGGGTGGGAGAACTGCCAGGGCCCTCCGAACCCCCACCGACCTTCGAAGGCGCCCTGAACCGAAATGCTTGGGCCCAGGCTCATGTTCACCAGCACCCTCACCTCGGCCCAACTCTCCGCTCGACGCACAGGTGGTGTATCGGGCCTGCCGGCCTCCTGGGGTTGACCCTAAGGGTAGGTCGGCCCCCCGAGGGGCCCTTCCCAAGTGGCCTGGCGCCACAACGCCGGGGATGGGGACCCCGAGCCCAAGTGCTGGACTCACCCTCCTGCCCTTCAGCCACCCGAGCCGCTAGGGGCCCCTCCGGTCATTCAGAGTGGGAGAACGGGCAGGTCCCTCTGCGGCCCTGCCGACCTTCGACGGCCCCCCGCACTAAAAAGCTTGGGCTCATGCTCAGTCTCGCCAGTGCCCTCACCTCGTCCCAACCCTCCGCGTGCCGCACAGCCGCTGATTGGGTCCACTGACCTCCTGGGGGCTAACCATAACCCTAGATCGATCCCCAAAGGTCCACTCCCAAGGGGCTTGGCGCAGCAATGCCGGGGATTGGGGACCCCGAACCTCAGCACCTGACTCACCCTGCCGCCCAGCCACCACCCGGGGGCTTGGGGTGCTGCCGATCATTCAGGGCGGGAGAACAGGCAGGGCCCTCGGAGACACGGCGACCTTCGAAGGCCCCCCAGCGCAAAAACGGCAGACCCACCCTTCCACTCAGCAGCGCCCTCTCCTCCGTCCGCCACTGCACTCTCCACACAGCTGGCGAATAGGGCCTGCCGGCCTCCTGGGAGCTAAACCGTACCCTAGGTTGCCCCCGAGGGGCCTCTCCCAAGGGGCCTGGCGCCGCATCGCCGGGGATTGGGGACCTCCAAGCCCCAGCGCCAGATGCACCCTGTTGCCCCTCCCCACTCGGGCCGCTAGGGGCGCCGCCGTTCATTCAGGGTGGGAGAAGGGGCAGGGCCCTCCGAACCCCCGCCTATGCTCCAAGGCGCCCCGAATCAAAACGCTTGGGCCCACGCTCACGTTCACCAGCACCCTCAACTCGGCCCGCACCTCTGCTCCTCACACAGCTGGCGACTAGGGCCTGCTGCCCTCCTGGGAGCTAACCCTAACCCTAGGACGGCCCCTGAGGATCCCTTCCTAAGGGGCCTGGCGCTGCAATGCCGGGGATTGTGGACCCCCAAGTCCCAGTGCCAGACGCATGCTGCCGCCCCGCCCCACAGGGGACGCTAGGGGCGCCGCCATTCATTCAGGTTGGGAGAACGGGCAGGGCCCTCCGAACCCCCGCCGACCTTCGAAGGCGCCCGGAACCAAAACCCTTGGGCCCTGGCTCACGTTCACCAGCACCCTCTCCTTGGCCCAACTCTCCGCTCGATGCACAGGTGGTGTATCGAGCCTGCGGGGCTCCTGGGGGCCAACCCTAACCATAGGTTGGCCCCCGAGGGGCCCTTCCCAAGGGTCCTGGCGACTCAATGCTGGGGAGGGGGACCCCGTGCCCAAGTGCCGGACTCACCCTGCTGCCCTTCAGCCACCCAAGCCGCTAGGGGACCACCGGTCAATCAGGACAGGAGAAGGGGCAGGGACCTCCAAGCCCCCGCTGACTTTTGAAGGCCCCCCGCGCAAAAACCTTGGCTCCCATGCTCCTGCTCCCAGCGCCCGCACCTCGGCCCGCCCCTCCACTTGATTCAGAGCCGGTGGATAGGGCCTGCCAAGCTCCTGGGGCTAACCAAAACCCCAGGTCGGCCCCGTGGGGCACATCCCAAGGGGCCTGGCTCTGCAACGCTGGGGATTGGTGACTCAGAGCCCCAAAACCCAACTCACCCTGCCCCACTGTCGCCACCCAGACCGATGGGGCGCTGCCGGTCATTCAGGGCAGGAGAACTGACAGGGCCCTGGAGAAACCAGGGACTTTTGAAGCCTCCCGGCAAAATATAGGGGCCCACGCTCCCGCTCCCAGAGCCGTTACCTTGGCCCGCGCACCTCTCGCTGCCCAGCCAGAGGATTGGGCCTGCGGCCTCCTGAGTGCTAACTCTAACCCTAGGTCGGCCCCCTACGAGCCCCTCCCAAGGGGCCTGGCCCCGCAACGCTGGGGATTGGGGATCCCCGAGCCGCAGCGCGGGACTCCCCGTGCCGCCCCACCGCCAAAGGAGCCGCTAAGGGCGCCGCTGGTTATTCAGGGCAGGAGAACAGGCAGGGCCCTTCAAGCCATGGCAACATTTGAAGGCCCAGGGCCTGCCGGCCTCCTGGGAGCTAACCCTAACCATAGGTCGGCCCCCGAGGGGCACTTCCCAAGTGGCCTGGCATCGCAACGCCGGGGATTGGGGACCCCCAAGACCCAGTGCTGGATGCACCCTGGCGCCCCGCCTCACACGGGCCGCTGGGGGCGCCGCCATTCATTCAGGGTGGGAGAACTGCCAGGGCCCTCCGAACCCCCACCGACCTTCGAAGGCGCCCTGAACCGAAACGCTTGGGCCCAGGCTCATGTTCACCAGCACCCTCACCTCGGCCCAACTCTCCGCTCGACGCACAGGTGGTGTATCGGGCCTGCCGGCCGCCTGGGGTTAACCCTAAGGGTAGGTCGGCCCCCTGAGGGGCCCTTCCCAAGTGGCCTGGCGCCACAACGCCGGGGATGGGGACCCCGAGCCCAAGTGCTGGACTCACCCTCCTGCCCTTCAGCCACCCGAGCCGCTAGGGGCCCCGCCGGTCATTCAGAGTGGGAGAACGGGCAGGTCCCTCTGCGGCCCCGCCGACCTTCGATGGTCCCCCGCACTAAAAAGCGTGGGCTCATGCTCAGTCTCGCCAGTGCCCTCACCTCATCCCAACCCTCCGCGTAACGCTCAGCCTCTGATCGTGTCCACCTGCCTCCTGGGGGCTAACTATATCCCTAGATCGATCCCCAAAGGACCACTCCCAAGGGCCTTGGCGCAGCAACGCCGGGATTGGGGACCCCGAACCTCAGCACCTGACTCACCCTGCCGCCCAGCCGCCACCCGGGGGCTTTGGGTGTTGCCGATCATTCAGGGCGGGAGAACAGGCAGGGCCCTCCGAGACATGGTGACCTCCGGAGGCCCCCCCGTGCAAAAACGGCAGACCCACCCTCCCACTCACCAGCGCCCTCACCTCCATCCACCACTCCACTCTCCACACAGCTGGGAATAGGGCCTGCCGGCCTCCTGGGGGCTAAACCTAACCCTAGGTTGCCCCCGAGCGGCCTCTCCCAAGGGGCCTGGCGCGGCATCGCTGGGGATTGGGGACCCCCAAGCCCCAGTGCCTGATGCACCCTGTCGCCCCTCCCCTCACGGGCTGCAGGGGCGCTGCCATTCATTCAGGGTGGGAGAAGGGGCACGGCCATCCGAACCCCCGCCTATGCTCCAAGGCGCCCCGAATCAAAACACTTGGGCCCACGCTCATGTTCACCAGCACCCTCAACTCGGCCCGCACCTCCGCTCCCCGCACAGCCGGCGACTCGGGCCTGCCGGCCTCCTGGGCGCTAACCCTAACCCTAGGACGGCCCCCGAGGGGCCCTTCCCAAGGGTCCTGGTGACACAATGCTGGGGATGGGGACCCCGTGCCCAAGTGCCAGACTCACCCTGCTGCCCTTCAGCCACCCAAGTCGCTAGGGGACCACCGGTCCATCAGGACAGGAGAACGGGCAGGGACCTCCGAGACACGGTGACCTTCGAAGCCCCCCCCCCCCGCGCAAAAACGGCAGACCCACCCTCCCACTCACCAGCGCCCTCACCTCCGTCCGCCACCCCACTCTCCACACAGCTGGCGAATAGGGCCTGCCGGCCTCCTGGGGGCTAAACCTAACCCTAGGTTGCCCCCGAGGGGCCTCTCCCAAGGGGCCTGGCGCCCCATCGCCGGGGATTGGGGACCCCCAAGCCCCAGCACAGGATGCACCCTGTCGCCCCTCCCCACCCGGGCTGCTGGGGGCGCCGCTGTTCATTCAGGGTGGGAGAAAGGGCAGGGCCCTCCGAACCCCCGCCCATGCTCCAAGGCGCCCCGAATCAAAATGCTTGGGCCCACGCTCACGTAAACCAGCACCCTCAACTCGGCCCGCACCTCCGCTCCTTGCAGAGCTGGCGACTCCGGCCTGCTGGCCTCCTGGGCGCTAACCCTAACCCTAGGACGGCCCCTGAGGATCCCTTCCTAAGGGACCCAGTTCGGCAACTCCGGAGATTGCGGACCCCCAAGCCCCAGCGCCTGATGCACGCTGCCGCCCCGCCCCACACAGGCCACTAGGGGCGCCGCCATTCATTCAGGGTGGGAGAACTGGCAGGGCCCTCAGAACCCCCGTCGACCTTCGAAGGCGCCCCGATCCAAAACCCTTGGGCCCTGGCTCACGTTCACCAGCACCCTCACCTCGGCCCAACTGTCCTCTGGATGCACAGGTGGTGTATCGGGCCTGCGTGGCTCCTGGGGACTAACCCTAACCATAGGTCTGCCCCCGAGGGGCCCTTCCCAAGGGACCTGGTGACGCAACGCTGGGGATGGGGACCCCGTGCCCAACTGCCGGACTCACCCTGCTGCCCTTCAGCCACTCAAGCCGCTAGGGGACCACCGGTCAATCAGGACAGGAGAACGGGCAGGGACCTCCGAGCCCCCGCTGACCTTCGAAGGCCCCCCGCGCAAAAACGTTGGCTCCCATGCTCTTGCTCCCAGCGCCCTCACCTCAGCCCGCCCCTCCGCTTGATTCGGAGCCGGTGGATAGGGCCTGCCAAGCTCCTGGGGCTAACCAAAACCCTAGGTCGGCCCCGTGGGGCACATCCCAAGGGGCCTGGCTCTGCAACGCTGGGGATTGGTGACTCAGAGCCCCAGAACCCGACTCACCCTGCCGCACTGTCCCCACCCGGGCCGCTAGGGGCGCCACCGGTCATTCAGGGCGGGAGAACGGACAGGGCCCTGGAGAAACCAGTGACTTTTGAAGCCTCCCACCAAAATGCAGGGGCCCAGGCTCCGGCTCGCCAGAGCCTTTACCTAGGCCCGCGCACCTCTCGCCGCCCAGCCAGAGGATTGGGCCTGCCGCCTCCTGGGTGCTAACTCTAACCCTAGGTCGGTCCCCTACGAGCCCCTCCCAAGGGGCCTGGCCCCGCAACGCTGCGGATTGGGGATCCCCGAGCCACAGCGCAGGACTCCCCCTGCCGCCCCACCGCCAACGGAGCCGCTAAGGGCGCCACTGGTTATTCAGGGCAGGAGAACAGGCAGGGCCCTTCGAGCCATGGCAACATTCAAAGGCCCAGGGCCTGCCGGCCTCCTGGGAGCTAACCCTAACCATAGGTCGGCCCCCGAGGGGCCCTTCCCAAGGGGCCTGGCATCGCAACGCCGGGGATTGGGGACCCCCAAGACCCAGTGCTGGATGCACCCTGGCGCCCCGCCTCACACGGGCCGCTGGGGGCGCCGCCATTCATTCAGGGTGGGAGAACTGCCAGGGCCCTCCGAACCCCCACCGACCTTCGAAGGCGCCCTGAACCGAAACGCTTGGGCCCAGGCTCATGTTCACCAGCACCCTCACCTCGGCCCAACTCTCCGCTCGACGCACAGGTGGTGTATCGGGCCTGCCGGCCGCCTGGGGTTAACCCTAAGGGTAGGTCGGCCCCCTGAGGGGCCCTTCCCAAGTGGCCTGGCGCCACAACGCCGGGGATGGGGACCCCGAGCCCAAGTGCTGGACTCACCCTCCTGCCCTTCAGCCACCCGAGCCGCTAGGGGCCCCGCCGGTCATTCAGAGTGGGAGAACGGGCAGGTCCCTCTGCGGCCCCGCCGACCTTCGATGGTCCCCCGCACTAAAAAGCGTGGGCTCATGCTCAGTCTCGCCAGTGCCCTCACCTCATCCCAACCCTCCGCGTAACGCTCAGCCTCTGATCGTGTCCACCTGCCTCCTGGGGGCTAACTATATCCCTAGATCGATCCCCAAAGGACCACTCCCAAGGGCCTTGGCGCAGCAACGCCGGGATTGGGGACCCCGAACCTCAGCACCTGACTCACCCTGCCGCCCAGCCGCCACCCGGGGGCTTTGGGTGTTGCCGATCATTCAGGGCGGGAGAACAGGCAGGGCCCTCCGAGACATGGTGACCTCCGGAGGCCCCCCCGTGCAAAAACGGCAGACCCACCCTCCCACTCACCAGCGCCCTCACCTCCATCCACCACTCCACTCTCCACACAGCTGGGAATAGGGCCTGCCGGCCTCCTGGGGGCTAAACCTAACCCTAGGTTGCCCCCGAGCGGCCTCTCCCAAGGGGCCTGGCGCGGCATCGCTGGGGATTGGGGACCCCCAAGCCCCAGTGCCTGATGCACCCTGTCGCCCCTCCCCTCACGGGCTGCAGGGGCGCTGCCATTCATTCAGGGTGGGAGAAGGGGCACGGCCATCCGAACCCCCGCCTATGCTCCAAGGCGCCCCGAATCAAAACACTTGGGCCCACGCTCATGTTCACCAGCACCCTCGACTCGGCCCGCACCTCCGCTCCCCGCACATCCGGCGACTCGGGCCTGCCGGCCTCCTGGGCGCTAACCCTAACCCTAGGACGGCCCCCGAGGGGCCCTTCCCAAGGGTCCTGGTGACACAATGCTGGGGATGGGGACCCCGTGCCCAAGTGCCAGACTCACCCTGCTGCCCTTCAGCCACCCAAGTCGCTAGGGGACCACCGGTCCATCAGGACAGGAGAACGGGCAGGGACCTCCGAGACACGGTGACCTTCGAAGCCCCCCCCCCCGCGCAAAAACGGCAGACCCACCCTCCCACTCACCAGCGCCCTCACCTCCGTCCGCCACCCCACTCTCCACACAGCTGGCGAATAGGGCCTGCCGGCCTCCTGGGGGCTAAACCTAACCCTAGGTTGCCCCCGAGGGGCCTCTCCCAAGGGGCCTGGCGCCCCATCGCCGGGGATTGGGGACCCCCAAGCCCCAGCACAGGATGCACCCTGTCGCCCCTCCCCACCCGGGCTGCTGGGGGCGCCGCTGTTCATTCAGGGTGGGAGAAAGGGCAGGGCCCTCCGAACCCCCGCCCATGCTCCAAGGCGCCCCGAATCAAAATGCTTGGGCCCACGCTCACGTTCACCAGCACCCTCAACTCGGCCCGCACCTCCGCTCCTTGCAGAGCTGGCGACTCCGGCCTGCTGGCCTCCTGGGCGCTAACCCTAACCCTAGGACGGCCCCTGAGGATCCCTTCCTAAGGGACCCGGTTCGGCAACTCCGGAGATTGCGGACCCCCAAGCCCCAGCGCCTGATGCACGCTGCCGCCCCGCCCCACACAGGCCACTAGGGGCGCCGCCATTCATTCAGGGTGGGAGAACTGGCAGGGCCCTCAGAACCCCCGTCGACCTTCGAAGGCGCCCCGATCCAAAACCCTTGGGCCCTGGCTCACGTTCACCAGCACCCTCACCTCGGCCCAACTGTCCTCTGGATGCACAGGTGGTGTATCGGGCCTGCGTGGCTCCTGGGGACTAACCCTAACCATAGGTCTGCCCCCGAGGGGCCCTTCCCAAGGGACCTGGTGACGCAACGCTGGGGATGGGGACCCCGTGCCCAACTGCCGGACTCACCCTGCTGCCCTTCAGCCACTCAAGCCGCTAGGGGACCACCGGTCAATCAGGACAGGAGAACAGGCAGGGACCTCCGAGCCCCCGCTGACCTTCGAAGGCCCCCCGCGCAAAAACGTTGGCTCCCATGCTCTTGCTCCCAGCGCCCTCACCTCAGCCCGCCCCTCCGCTTGATTCGGAGCCGGTGGATAGGGCCTGCCAAGCTCCTGGGGCTAACCAAAACCCTAGGTCGGCCCCGTGGGGCACATCCCAAGGGGCCTGGCTCTGCAACGCTGGGGATTGGTGACTCAGAGCCCCAGAACCCGACTCACCCTGCCGCACTGTCCCCACCCGGGCCGCTAGGGGCGCCACCGGTCATTCAGGGCGGGAGAACGGACAGGGCCCTGGAGAAACCAGCGACTTTTGAAGCCTCCCACCAAAATGCAGGGGCCCAGGCTCCGGCTCGCCAGAGCCTTTACCTCGGCCCGCGCACCTCTCGCCGCCCAGCCAGAGGATTGGGCCTGCCGCCTCCTGGGTGCTAACTCTAACCCTAGGTCGGTCCCCTACGAGCCCCTCCCAAGGGGCCTGGCCCCGCAACGCTGCGGATTGGGGATCCCCGAGCCACAGCGCAGGACTCCCCCTGCCGCCCCACCGCCAACGGAGCCGCTAAGGGCGCCACTGGTTATTCAGGGCAGGAGAACAGGCAGGGCCCTTCGAGCCATGGCAACATTCAAAGGCCCAGGGCCTGCCGGCCTCCTGGGAGCTAACCCTAACCATAGGTCGGCCCCCGAGGGGCCCTTCCCAAGGGGCCTGGCATCGCAACGCCGGGGATTGGGGACCCCCAAGACCCAGTGCTGGATGCACCCTGGCGCCCCGCCTCACACGGGCCGCTGGGGGCGCCGCCATTCATTCAGGGTGGGAGAACTGCCAGGGCCCTCCGAACCCCCACCGACCTTCGAAGGCGCCCTGAACCGAAACGCTTGGGCCCAGGCTCATGTTCACCAGCACCCTCACCTCGGCCCAACTCTCCGCTCGACGCACAGGTGGTGTATCGGGCCTGCCGGCCGCCTGGGGTTAACCCTAAGGGTAGGTCGGCCCCCTGAGGGGCCCTTCCCAAGTGGCCTGGCGCCACAACGCCGGGGATGGGGACCCCGAGCCCAAGTGCTGGACTCACCCTCCTGCCCTTCAGCCACCCGAGCCGCTAGGGGCCCCGCCGGTCATTCAGAGTGGGAGAACGGGCAGGTCCCTCTGCGGCCCCGCCGACCTTCGATGGTCCCCCGCACTAAAAAGCGTGGGCTCATGCTCAGTCTCGCCAGTGCCCTCACCTCATCCCAACCCTCCGCGTAACGCTCAGCCTCTGATCGTGTCCACCTGCCTCCTGGGGGCTAACTATATCCCTAGATCGATCCCCAAAGGACCACTCCCAAGGGCCTTGGCGCAGCAACGCCGGGATTGGGGACCCCGAACCTCAGCACCTGACTCACCCTGCCGCCCAGCCGCCACCCGGGGGCTTTGGGTGTTGCCGATCATTCAGGGCGGGAGAACAGGCAGGGCCCTCCGAGACATGGTGACCTCCGGAGGCCCCCCCGTGCAAAAACGGCAGACCCACCCTCCCACTCACCAGCGCCCTCACCTCCATCCACCACTCCACTCTCCACACAGCTGGGAATAGGGCCTGCCGGCCTCCTGGGGGCTAAACCTAACCCTAGGTTGCCCCCGAGCGGCCTCTCCCAAGGGGCCTGGCGCGGCATCGCTGGGGATTGGGGACCCCCAAGCCCCAGTGCCTGATGCACCCTGTCGCCCCTCCCCTCACGGGCTGCAGGGGCGCTGCCATTCATTCAGGGTGGGAGAAGGGGCACGGCCATCCGAACCCCCGCCTATGCTCCAAGGCGCCCCGAATCAAAACACTTGGGCCCATGCTCATGTTCACCAGCACCCTCAACTCGGCCCGCACCTCCGCTCCCCGCACAGCCGGCGACTCGGGCCTGCCGGCCTCCTGGGCGCTAACCCTAACCCTAGGACGGCCCCCGAGGGGCCCTTCCCAAGGGTCCTGGTGACACAATGCTGGGGATGGGGACCCCGTGCCCAAGTGCCAGACTCACCCTGCTGCCCTTCAGCCACCCAAGTCGCTAGGGGACCACCGGTCCATCAGGACAGGAGAACGGGCAGGGACCTCCGAGACACGGTGACCTTCGAAGCCCCCCCCCCCGCGCAAAAACGGCAGACCCACCCTCCCACTCACCAGCGCCCTCACCTCCGTCCGCCACCCCACTCTCCACACAGCTGGCGAATAGGGCCTGCCGGCCTCCTGGGGGCTAAACCTAACCCTAGGTTGCCCCCGAGGGGCCTCTCCCAAGGGGCCTGGCGCCCCATCGCCGGGGATTGGGGACCCCCAAGCCCCAGCACAGGATGCACCCTGTCGCCCCTCCCCACCCGGGCTGCTGGGGGCGCCGCTGTTCATTCAGGGTGGGAGAAAGGGCAGGGCCCTCCGAACCCCCGCCCATGCTCCAAGGCGCCCCGAATCAAAATGCTTGGGCCCACGCTCACGTTCACCAGCACCCTCAACTCGGCCCGCACCTCCGCTCCTTGCAGAGCTGGCGACTCCGGCCTGCTGGCCTCCTGGGCGCTAACCCTAACCCTAGGACGGCCCCTGAGGATCCCTTCCTAAGGGACCCGGTTCGGCAACTCCGGAGATTGCGGACCCCCAAGCCCCAGCGCCTGATGCACGCTGCCGCCCCGCCCCACACAGGCCACTAGGGGCGCCGCCATTCATTCAGGGTGGGAGAACTGGCAGGGCCCTCAGAACCCCCGTCGACCTTCGAAGGCGCCCCGATCCAAAACCCTTGGGCCCTGGCTCACGTTCACCAGCACCCTCACCTCGGCCCAACTGTCCTCTGGATGCACAGGTGGTGTATCGGGCCTGCGTGGCTCCTGGGGACTAACCCTAACCATAGGTCTGCCCCCGAGGGGCCCTTCCCAAGGGACCTGGTGACGCAACGCTGGGGATGGGGACCCCGTGCCCAACTGCCGGACTCACCCTGCTGCCCTTCAGCCACTCAAGCCGCTAGGGGACCACCGGTCAATCAGGACAGGAGAACGGGCAGGGACCTCCGAGACCCCGCTGACCTTCGAAGGCCCCCCGCGCAAAAACGTTGGCTCCCATGCTCTTGCTCCCAGCGCCCTCACCTCAGCCCGCCCCTCCGCTTGATTCGGAGCCGGTGGATAGGGCCTGCCAAGCTCCTGGGGCTAACCAAAACCCTAGGTCGGCCCCGTGGGGCACATCCCAAGGGGCCTGGCTCTGCAACGCTGGGGATTGGTGACTCAGAGCCCCAGAACCCGACTCACCCTGCCGCACTGTCCCCACCCGGGCCGCTAGGGGCGCCACCGGTCATTCAGGGCGGGAGAACGGACAGGGCCCTGGAGAAACCAGCGACTTTTGAAGCCTCCCACCAAAATGCAGGGGCCCAGGCTCCGGCTCGCCAGAGCCTTTACCTCGGCCCGCGCACCTCTCGCCGCCCAGCCAGAGGATTGGGCCTGCCGCCTCCTGGGTGCTAACTCTAACCCTAGGTCGGTCCCCTACGAGCCCCTCCCAAGGGGCCTGGCCCTGCAACGCTGCGGATTGGGGATCCCCGAGCCACAGCGCAGGACTCCCCCTGCCGCCCCACCGCCAACGGAGCCGCTAAGGGCGCCACTGGTTATTCAGGGCAGGAGAACAGGCAGGGCCCTTCGAGCCATGGCAACATTCAAAGGCCCAGGGCCTGCCGGCCTCCTGGGAGCTAACCCTAACCATAGGTCGGCCCCCGAGGGGCCCTTCCCAAGGGGCCTGGCATCGCAACGCCGGGGATTGGGGACCCCCAAGACCCAGTGCTGGATGCACCCTGGCGCCCCGCCTCACACGGGCCGCTGGGGGCGCCGCCATTCATTCAGGGTGGGAGAACTGCCAGGGCCCTCCGAACCCCCACCGACCTTCGAAGGCGCCCTGAACCGAAACGCTTGGGCCCAGGCTCATGTTCACCAGCACCCTCACCTCGGCCCAACTCTCCGCTCGACGCACAGGTGGTGTATCGGGCCTGCCGGCCGCCTGGGGTTAACCCTAAGGGTAGGTCGGCCCCCTGAGGGGCCCTTCCCAAGTGGCCTGGCGCCACAACGCCGGGGATGGGGACCCCGAGCCCAAGTGCTGGACTCACCCTCCTGCCCTTCAGCCACCCGAGCCGCTAGGGGCCCCGCCGGTCATTCAGAGTGGGAGAACGGGCAGGTCCCTCTGCGGCCCCGCCGACCTTCGATGGTCCCCCGCACTAAAAAGCGTGGGCTCATGCTCAGTCTCGCCAGTGCCCTCACCTCATCCCAACCCTCCGCGTAACGCTCAGCCTCTGATCGTGTCCACCTGCCTCCTGGGGGCTAACTATATCCCTAGATCGATCCCCAAAGGACCACTCCCAAGGGCCTTGGCGCAGCAACGCCGGGATTGGGGACCCCGAACCTCAGCACCTGACTCACCCTGCCGCCCAGCCGCCACCCGGGGGCTTTGGGTGTTGCCGATCATTCAGGGCGGGAGAACAGGCAGGGCCCTCCGAGACATGGTGACCTCCGGAGGCCCCCCCGTGCAAAAACGGCAGACCCACCCTCCCACTCACCAGCGCCCTCACCTCCATCCACCACTCCACTCTCCACACAGCTGGGAATAGGGCCTGCCGGCCTCCTGGGGGCTAAACCTAACCCTAGGTTGCCCCCGAGCGGCCTCTCCCAAGGGGCCTGGCGCGGCATCGCTGGGGATTGGGGACCCCCAAGCCCCAGTGCCTGATGCACCCTGTCGCCCCTCCCCTCACGGGCTGCAGGGGCGCTGCCATTCATTCAGGGTGGGAGAAGGGGCACGGCCATCCGAACCCCCGCCTATGCTCCAAGGCGCCCCGAATCAAAACACTTGGGCCCACGCTCATGTTCACCAGCACCCTCAACTCGGCCCGCACCTCCGCTCCCCGCACAGCCGGCGACTCGGGCCTGCCGGCCTCCTGGGCGCTAACCCTAACCCTAGGACGGCCCCCGAGGGGCCCTTCCCAAGGGTCCTGGTGACACAATGCTGGGGATGGGGACCCCGTGCCCAAGTGCCAGACTCACCCTGCTGCCCTTCAGCCACCCAAGTCGCTAGGGGACCACCGGTCCATCAGGACAGGAGAACGGGCAGGGACCTCCGAGACACGGTGACCTTCGAAGCCCCCCCCCCCGCGCAAAAACGGCAGACCCACCCTCCCACTCACCAGCGCCCTCACCTCCGTCCGCCACCCCACTCTCCACACAGCTGGCGAATAGGGCCTGCCGGCCTCCTGGGGGCTAAACCTAACCCTAGGTTGCCCCCGAGGGGCCTCTCCCAAGGGGCCTGGCGCCCCATCGCCGGGGATTGGGGACCCCCAAGCCCCAGCACAGGATGCACCCTGTCGCCCCTCCCCACCCGGGCTGCTGGGGGCGCCGCTGTTCATTCAGGGTGGGAGAAAGGGCAGGGCCCTCCGAACCCCCGCCCATGCTCCAAGGCGCCCCGAATCAAAATGCTTGGGCCCACGCTCACGTTCACCAGCACCCTCAACTCGGCCCGCACCTCCGCTCCTTGCAGAGCTGGCGACTCCGGCCTGCTGGCCTCCTGGGCGCTAACCCTAACCCTAGGACGGCCCCTGAGGATCCCTTCCTAAGGGACCCGGTTCGGCAACTCCGGAGATTGCGGACCCCCAAGCCCCAGCGCCTGATGCACGCTGCCGCCCCGCCCCACACAGGCCACTAGGGGCGCCGCCATTCATTCAGGGTGGGAGAACTGGCAGGGCCCTCAGAACCCCCGTCGACCTTCGAAGGCGCCCCGATCCAAAACCCTTGGGCCCTGGCTCACGTTCACCAGCACCCTCACCTCGGCCCAACTGTCCTCTCGATGCACAGGTGGTGTATCGGGCCTGCGTGGCTCCTGGGGACTAACCCTAACCATAGGTCTGCCCCCGAGGGGCCCTTCCCAAGGGACCTGGTGACGCAACGCTGGGGATGGGGACCCCGTGCCCAACTGCCGGACTCACCCTGCTGCCCTTCAGCCACTCAAGCCGCTAGGGGACCACCGGTCAATCAGGACAGGAGAACGGGCAGGGACCTCCGAGACCCCGCTGACCTTCGAAGGCCCCCCGCGCAAAAACGTTGGCTCCCATGCTCTTGCTCCCAGCGCCCTCACCTCAGCCCGCCCCTCCGCTTGATTCGGAGCCGGTGGATAGGGCCTGCCAAGCTCCTGGGGCTAACCAAAACCCTAGGTCGGCCCCGTGGGGCACATCCCAAGGGGCCTGGCTCTGCAACGCTGGGGATTGGTGACTCAGAGCCCCAGAACCCGACTCACCCTGCCGCACTGTCCCCACCCGGGCCGCTAGGGGCGCCACCGGTCATTCAGGGCGGGAGAACGGACAGGGCCCTGGAGAAACCAGCGACTTTTGAAGCCTCCCACCAAAATGCAGGGGCCCAGGCTCCGGCTCGCCAGAGCCTTTACCTCGGCCCGCGCACCTCTCGCCGCCCAGCCAGAGGATTGGGCCTGCCGCCTCCTGGGTGCTAACTCTAACCCTAGGTCGGTCCCCTACGAGCCCCTCCCAAGGGGCCTGGCCCCGCAACGCTGCGGATTGGGGATCCCCGAGCCACAGCGCAGGACTCCCCCTGCCGCCCCACCGCCAACGGAGCCGCTAAGGGCGCCACTGGTTATTCAGGGCAGGAGAACAGGCAGGGCCCTTCGAGCCATGGCAACATTCAAAGGCCCAGGGCCTGCCGGCCTCCTGGGAGCTAACCCTAACCATAGGTCGGCCCCCGAGGGGCCCTTCCCAAGGGGCCTGGTGACACAATGCTGGGGATGGGGACCCCGTGCCCAAGTGCCAGACTCACCCTGCTGCCCTTCAGCCACCCAAGTCGCTAGGGGACCACCGGTCCATCAGGACAGGAGAACGGGCAGGGACCTCCGAGACACGGTGACCTTCGAAGCCCCCCCCCCCCGCGCAAAAACGGCAGACCCACCCTCCCACTCACCAGCGCCCTCACCTCCGTCCGCCACCCCACTCTCCACACAGCTGGCGAATAGGGCCTGCCGGCCTCCTGGGGGCTAAACCTAACCCTAGGTTGCCCCCGAGGGGCCTCTCCCAAGGGGCCTGGCGCCCCATCGCCGGGGATTGGGGACCCCCAAGCCCCAGCACAGGATGCACCCTGTCGCCCCTCCCCACCCGGGCTGCTGGGGGCGCCGCTGTTCATTCAGGGTGGGAGAAAGGGCAGGGCCCTCCGAACCCCCGCCCATGCTCCAAGGCGCCCCGAATCAAAATGCTTGGGCCCACGCTCACGTTCACCAGCACCCTCAACTCGGCCCGCACCTCCGCTCCTTGCAGAGCTGGCGACTCCGGCCTGCTGGCCTCCTGGGCGCTAACCCTAACCCTAGGACGGCCCCTGAGGATCCCTTCCTAAGGGACCCGGTTCGGCAACTCCGGAGATTACGGACCCCCAAGCCCCAGCGCTGGATACACCCTGCCGCCCTGCCCCACAGGTGCCGCTAGGGGCGCCGCCATTCATTCAGGGTGGGAGAATGGGCAGGGCCCTTCGAACCCCCGCCAACCTTCGAAGGCGCCCCGAACCAAAACGCTTGGGCCCGGGCTCATGTTCACCAGCACCCTCACCTCGCCCCAACTCTCCGCTCGACGCACAGGCGGTGTATCGGGCCTGCTGGCCTCCTGGGGGCTAACCCTAACTGTAGGTCGGCCACGGAGGGGCCCTTCCCAAGTGGCCTGGCGCCACAACGCCGGGAATGGGGACCCCAACCCAAGTGCCGGTCTCACCCTGCTGCCCTTCAGGCACCGGAGCCTCTAGGGGCCCCGCCGGTCATTGAGAGCGGGAGAACGGGCAGGTCCCTCCGAGCCCCCACTGACCTTCGAAGGCCCCCCACACTAAAACGCTTGGGCTCATGCTCAGTCTCGCCAGCGCCCTCACCTCGGCCCAACCCTCCGTGTGCCGCACAGCCGCTGATCGGGTCCACCGGCCTCCTGGGGGCTAACCGCAACCCTAGATCGACCCCCGAGGGGCCCCTCCCAAGGGATCTGGCGCCGCAACGCTGGGGATTGGGGACCCCGAGCCTCAGCACTGGACTCACCCTGCCACCCAGCCGGCACACGGGGGCTTGGGGTGGTGCCGTTCATTCAGGGCGGGAGCACGGGCAGGGCCCTCCAAGACACGGCGACCTTCAAAGGCCCCCCGCGCCAAAACACCCGGGCCCACGCTCCCGCTCAACAGTGCCCTCACCTCGGTCCGCCACTCCAGTCTCCACAGGGCTGGCGAATAGGGCCTGCCGGCATCCTAGGGGCTAAACCTAACCCTAGGTCAGCCTCCGAGGGGCCCCTCCCAAGGGGCCTGGCGCCGCAACGCGGTGGACTGGGGACCCCCGAGCCCTATGCCCGGACTTCCATGCCGCCCCGCCGCCACCTGGGCTGCTAGGGGCGCCGCCGGTCATTCAGGGAGGAGAATGGGCAGGGCCCGCCGAGTCCCCGGAGACATTCGAAGGCCCCCGGTGCCAAAACGCTTGGGCCCAGGCTCTTGCTCGCCAGCGCCCTCACCTCGGCCCGCCCCTCCGCTCCACGCACAGCGAGCGGATCCCGCCTGCCGGCCTCCCGGGTGCTAACCCTAACCCTAGGTCGGCCACCCAGGGGCCCCTCCCAAGGGTCCTGGTGCCGCTTCGCCGGGGATCGGGAACCTCAAGCCCCAGAGCCACACTCACCCTACCGCAACGCCGCCACCCAGGCCTCTAGGAGCACTGCGGGTCATTCAGGGCGAGAGAAGGGGCAGGGCCTTCCGAGCCCCCGGTGGCCTTCAAAGGCTCCCCGTGCCAAAACGCTGGTGCCCACGCTCCCGCTCCCCAACGCCCTCACCTCGGCCCCGCCCTCCGCTCCCCGGACAGTGGCCGGATCCCACCTGCCGGCCTCCTGGGGGCTAACCCTAACCCTAGGTCAGCCACACAGGGGCCCCTCCCAAGGGTCCTGGTGCCGCTACACTGGAGATCAGGGACCCCAAGACCCAGAGCCAGACTCACCCTGCCGCCACGTCGCCACCCGGGACGCTAGTGGCGCCGCCCGTCATTCAGGGCGGGAGAAGGGACAGGGCCCTGGAGAAACCGGCGATATTTGAAGCCTCCTGCGCCAAAATGCAGGGGCCCACGCTCCCGGTCGCCAGCGCCTTTACCTCGGGCCGCCCACCTCTCGCCGCCCAGCCAGAGGATTGGGCCTGCTGGCCTCCTGGGTGCTAACTCTAAACCTAGGTCCGCCCACGAGGAGCCCCTCCCAAGAGGCCTGGCCCCACAACGCTGGGGATTGGGGATCCACGAGCCGCAGCATGGACTCACCCTGCCGCTCCACCGCCAAGGGAGCTGCTAAGGGCGCCACTGGTTCTTCAGGGCAGGAGAACAGGCAGGGCCCTTTGAGCCAAGGCAACAGTCGAAGGCCCAGGGCGCCAAAACGCTGGGGACCACGCTCCCGCTCTGCATCACCCTCAACTCGGCCCACACCTCCGCTCTTCGCAGAGCCAGCGACTCGGGCCTGCCGGCCTCCTGGGAGCTCACCCTAACCCTAGGACAGCCCCTGAAGGTCCCTTCCTAAGGGGCCTGGCGCCGCAACGCCAGGGATTGGGGGCCCCCAAGCCCCAGCGCCGGATGCACGCTGCCACCCCAACCCACACAGGCCGCTAGGGGCGCCGCCATTCATTCAGGGTGGGAGAACTGGCAGGGCCCTCCGAACCCCTGCCGACCTTCGAAGGCGCACCGAAACAAAACGCTTGTGCCCAGGCTCAGGTTCACCAGCACCCTCACCTCGGCCCAACTCTCCGCTCGATGCACAGGTGGTGTATCGGGCCTGCGGGGCTCCTGGAGGCTAACCCTAACCATAGGTCGGCCACCGAGGGGCCCTTCCCAAGGGGCCTGGCGTCGCAACGCTGGGGATGGGGACCCCGAGCTCATGTGCCGCACTCACCCTGCTGCCCTTCACCCACCCGAGCCGCTAGAGGCCCCGCCGGTCAATCAGGGCAAGAGATCGGGCAGGG
Source organism: Ursus americanus (assembly GCF_024610735.1). Lineage (NCBI taxonomy): Eukaryota > Metazoa > Chordata > Mammalia > Carnivora > Ursidae > Ursus > Ursus americanus. The sequence continues at coordinate 856,001 of NW_028273662.1, forward strand.
CCCTCCGAGTCCACACTGACCTTTGAAGGCTCCCCGCGCAAAAACGTTGGCTCCCAGGATCCTGCTCGCCAGCGCCCTCACCTAGGCCCACCCCACCGCTTGCTTCAGAGCCGGTGGATAGGGCCTGCCGGGCTCCTGGCAGCTAACCAAAACCCTAGGTAGGCCCTGAGGGGACATCCCAAGCGGCCTGGCTCTGCAATGCTGGGGATTGGTGACTCAGAGCCCCAGAGCCGGACTCACCCTGCCGCACTGTCCCCACCTGGGCCGCTAGGGGCACTGCGGGTCATAGAGGGCGAGAGAAGGGCAGGGCCTTCTGAGGCCCCGGTGACCTTCAAAGGCTCCCCGTGCCAAAACGCTGGTGCCCACGCTCCCGCTCCCCAGCGCCTTCACCTCGGGCTGCACCTCAGCTCGCCGCACAGTGTGCGGTTGGGCCTGACGGTCTCCTGGGGGCTAACCCTAACCCTAGGTCGGCCACCCAGGGGCCCCTCCCAAGGCTTTTGGTGCCACTAAGCCAGGGATCTGGAACCCCAAGCCCCAAATCCAGACTCACCCTCCCACAACGCTGCCACCCGGGCCGCGAGGGGCGCCGCCGGTCATTCAGGGCGGGAGAACTGACAGGGCCCTGGAGAAACCGGCGACATTTGAAGCCTCCTACCCCAAAATGCAGGGGCCCACAATCCCGCACCCCAGCGCCTTTACCTCGGCCCGCCCACCTCTCACCGCCCAGCCAGAGGATCTGGCCTGCCGGCCTTATGGGGGCTAACTCTAACCCTGGGTCGGCCCACTAGGAGCCCCTCCCAAGGGGCCTGGCACCACAACGCCGGGGATTGGGGATCCCCGAGCCGCAGCCTGGGATTCACCCTGCCGCCCCACCGCCAACGGAGCCGCTAGGGGCCTTGCTGGTTCTTCAGGGCAGGAGAAAGGGCAGGGCCCTCCGAGCCATGGCAACATTCAAAGGCCCAGGACGCCAAAACGCTGGGGCCCAGCTCCCGCTCGCCATCGCTCTCAACTCGGCCTGCATCTCCACTCCTCGCACAGCCGGCGGATCGGGCCTGCCGGCCTCCTGGGCGCTAACCCTAACCCTAGGACGGCCCCGAGGGTCGCTTCCTAAGGGGCCTGGCGCCGCAACGCCGGGGATTGGGAACCCCCAAGCCCCAGCGCTGGATACACCCTGCCGCCCTGCCCCACACGTGCCGCTAGGGGCGCCGCCATTCATTCAGGGTGGGAGAAAGGGCAGGGCCCTTCGAACCCCCGCCGACCTTCGAAGGCGCCCCGAACCAAAACGGTTGGGCCCGGGCTCATGTTCACCAGCACCCTCACCTCGCCCCAACTCTCCGCTCGACGCACAGGCGGTGTATCGGGCCTGCTGGCCTCCTGGGGGCTAACCCTAACTGTAGGTCGGCCACGGAGGGGCCCTTCCCAAGTGGCCTGGCGCCACAACGCCGGGAATGGGGACCCCAACCCAAGTGCCGGTCTCACCCTGCTGCCCTTCAGGCACCGGAGCCTCTAGGGGCCCCGCCGGTCATTGAGAGCGGGAGAACGGGCAGGTCCCTCCGAGCCCCCACTGACCTTCGAAGGCCCCCCACACTAAAACGCTTGGGCTCATGCTCAGTCTCGCCAGCGCCCTCACCTCGGCCCAACCCTCCGCGTGCCGCACAGCCGCTGATCGGGTCCACCGGCCTCCTGGGGGCTAACCGCAACCCTAGATCGACCCCCGAGGGGCCCCTCCCAAGGGATCTGGCGCCGCAACGCTGGGGATTGGGGACCCCGAGCCTCAGCACTGGACTCACCCTGCCACCCAGCCGCCACCCGGGGGCTTGGGGTGGTGCCGTTCATTCAGGGCGGGAGCACGGGCAGGGCCCTCCAAGACACGGCGACCTTCAAAGGCCCCCCGCGCCAAAACACCCGGGCCCACGCTCCCGCTCAACAGTGCCCTCACCTAGGTCCGCCACTCCAGTCTCCACAGGGCTGGCGAATAGGGCCTGCCGGCATCCTAGGGGCTAAACCTAACCCTAGGTCAGCCTCCGAGGGGCCCCTCCCAAGGGGCCTGGCGCCGCAACGCGGTGGACTGGGGACCCCCGAGCCCTATGCCCGGACTTCCATGCCGCCCCGCCGCCACCTGGGCTGCTAGGGGCGCCGCCGGTCATTCAGGGAGGAGAATGGGCAGGGCCCGCCGAGTCCCCGGAGACATTCGAAGGCCCCCGGTGCCAAAACGCTTGGGCCCAGGCTCTTGCTCGCCAGCGCCCTCACCTCGGCCCGCCCCTCCGCTCCACGCACAGCGAGCGGATCCCGCCTGCCGGCCTCCCGGGTGCTAACCCTAACCCTAGGTCGGCCACCCAGGGGCCCCTCCCAAGGGTCCTGGTGCCGCTTCGCCGGGGATCGGGAACCTCAAGCCCCAGAGCCACACTCACCCTACCGCAACGCCGCCACCCAGGCCGCTAGGAGCACTGCGGGTCATTCAGGGCGAGAGAAGGGGCAGGGCCTTCCGAGCCCCCGGTGGCCTTCAAAGGCTCCCCGTGCCAAAACGCTGGTGCCCACGCTCCCGCTCCCCAACGCCCTCACCTCGGCCCCGCCCTCCGCTCCCCGGACAGTGGCCGGATCCCACCTGCCGGCCTCCTGGGGGCTAACCCTAACCCTAGGTCAACCACCCAGGGGCCCCTCCCAAGGGCCCTGGTGCCGCTACACTGGAGATCAGGGACCCCAAGACCCAGAGCCAGACTCACCCTGCCGCCACGTCGCCACCCGGGACGCTAGTGGCGCCGCCGTCATTCAGGGCGGGAGAAGGGACAGGGCCCTGGAGAAACCGGCGATATTTGAAGCCTCCTGCGCCAAAATGCAGGGGCCCACGCTCCCGAACGCCAGCGCCTTTACCTCGGGCCGCCCACCTCTCGCCGCCCAGCCAGAGGATTGGGCCTGCTGGCCTCCTGGGTGCTAACTCTAAACCTAGGTCCGCCCACGAGGAGCCCCTCCCAAGAGGCCTGGCCCCACAAAGCTGGGGATTGGGGATCCACGAGCCGCAGCATGGACTCACCCTGCCGCTCCACCGCCAAGGGAGCTGCTAAGGGTGCCGCTGGTTCTTCAGGGCAGGAGAACAGGCAGGGCCCTTTGAGCCATGGCAACAGTCGAAGGCCCAGGGCGCCAAAACGCTGGGGACCACGCTCCCGCTCTGCATCACCCTCAACTCGGCCCACACCTCCGCTCTTCGCAGAGCCAGCGACTCGGGCCTGCCGGCCTCCTGGGAGCTCACCCTTACCCTAGGACAGCCCCTGAAGGTCCCTTCCTAAGGGGCCTGGTGCCGCAACGCCAGGGATTGGGGGCCCCCAAGCCCCACCGCCAGATGCACGCTGCCACCCCAACCCACACAGGCCGCTAGGGGCGCCGCCATTCATTCAGGGTGGGAGAACTGGCAGGGCCCTCCGAACCCCTGCCGACCTTCGAAGGCGCACCGAACCAAAACGCTTGTGCCCAGGCTCATGTTCACCAGCACCCTCACCTCGGCCCAACTCTCCGCTCGACGCACAGGTGGTGTATCGGGCCTGCTGGCCTCCTGGAGGCTAACCCTAACCATAGGTCGGCCACCGAGGGGCACTTCCCAAGGGGCCTGGCGTCGCAACGCTGGGGATGGGGACCCCGACCCATGTGCCGCACTCACCCTGCTGCCCTTCACCCACCCGAGCCGCTAGAGGCCCCGCTGGTCAATCAGGGCAAGAGATCGGGCAGGGCCCTCCGAGTCCACACTGACCTTTGAAGGCTCCCCGAGCAAAAACGTTGGCTCCCAGGATCCTGCTCGCCAGCGCCCTCACCTAGGCCCACCCCACCGCTTGCTTCAGAGCCGGTGGATAGGGCCTGCCGGGCTCCTGGCAGCTAACCAAAACCCTAGGTCGGCCCTGAGGGGACATCCCAAGCGGCCTGGCTCTGCAATGCTGGGGATTGGTGACTCAGAGCCCCAGAGCCGGACTCACCCTGCCGCACTGTCCCCACCTGGGCCGCTAGGGGCACTGCGGGTCATAGAGGGCGAGAGAAGGGCAGGGCCTTCTGAGGCCCCGGTGACCTTCAAAGGCTCCCCGTGCCAAAACGCTGGTGCCCACGCTCCCGCTCCCCAGCGCCTTCACCTCGGGCTGCACCTCAGCTCGCCGCACAGTGTGCGGTTGGGCCTGACGGTCTCCTGGGGGCTAACCCTAACCCTAGGTCGGCCACCCAGGGGCCCCTCCCAAGGCTTTTGGTGCCACTAAGCCAGGGATCTGGAACCCCAAGCCCCAAATCCAGACTCACCCTCCCACAACGCTGCCACCCGGGCCGCGAGGGGCGCCGCCGGTCATTCAGGGCGGGAGAACTGACAGGGCCCTGGAGAAACCGGCGACATTTGAAGCCTCCCACCCCAAAATGCAGGGGCCCACAATCCCGCACCCCAGCGCCTTTACCTCGGCCCGCCCACCTCTCACCGCCCAGCCAGAGGATCTGGCCTGCCGGCCTTATGGGGGCTAACTCTAACCCTGGGTCGGCCCACTAGGAGCCCCTCCCAGGGGGCCTGGCACCACAACGCCGGGGATTGGGGATCCCCGAGCCGCAGCCTGGGATTCACCCTGCCGCCCCACCGCCAACGGAGCCGCTAGGGGCCTTGCTGGTTCTTCAGGGCAGGAGAAAGGGCAGGGCCCTCCGAGCCATGGCAACATTCAAAGGCCCAGGACGCTAAAACGCTGGGGCCCACGCTCCCGCTCGCCATCGCCCTCAACTCGGCCTGCATCTCCACTCCTCGCACAGCCGGCGGATCGGGCCTGCCGGCCTCCTGGGCGCTAACCCTAACCCTAGGACGGCCCCGAGGGTCGCTTCCTAAGGGGCCTGGCGCCGCAACGCCGGGGATTGGGAACCCCCAAGCCCCAGCGCTGGATACACCCTGCCGCCCTGCCCCACACGTGCCGCTAGGGGCGCCGCCATTCATTCAGGGTGGGAGAAAGGGCAGGGCCCTTCGAACCCCCGCCGACCTTCGAAGGCGCCCCGAACCAAAACGGTTGGGCCCGGGCTCATGTTCACCAGCACCCTCACCTCGCCCCAACTCTCCGCTCGACGCACAGGCGGTGTATCGGGCCTGCTGGCCTCCTGGGGGCTAACCCTAACTGTAGGTCGGCCACGGAGGGGCCCTTCCCAAGTGGCCTGGCGCCACAACGCCGGGAATGGGGACCCCAACCCAAGTGCCGGTCTCACCCTGCTGCCCTTCAGGCACCGGAGCCTCTAGGGGCCCCGCCGGTCATTGAGAGCGGGAGAACGGGCAGGTCCCTCCGAGCCCCCACTGACCTTCGAAGGCCCCCCACACTAAAACGCTTGGGCTCATGCTCAGTCTCGCCAGCGCCCTCACCTCGGCCCAACCCTCCGCGTGCCGCACAGCCGCTGATCGGGTCCACCGGCCTCCTGGGGGCTAACCGCAACCCTAGATCGACCCCCGAGGGGCCCCTCCCAAGGGATCTGGCGCCGCAACGCTGGGGATTGGGGACCCCGAGCCTCAGCACTGGACTCACCCTGCCACCCAGCCGCCACCCGGGGGCTTGGGGTGGTGCCGTTCATTCAGGGCGGGAGCACGGGCAGGGCCCTCCAAGACACGGCGACCTTCAAAGGCCCCCCGCGCCAAAACACCCGGGCCCACGCTCCCGCTCAACAGTGCCCTCACCTAGGTCCGCCACTCCAGTCTCCACAGGGCTGGCGAATAGGGCCTGCCGGCATCCTAGGGGCTAAACCTAACCCTAGGTCAGCCTCCGAGGGGCCCCTCCCAAGGGGCCTGGCGCCGCAACGCGGTGGACTGGGGACCCCCGAGCCCTATGCCCGGACTTCCATGCCGCCCCGCCGCCACCTGGGCTGCTAGGGGCGCCGCCGGTCATTCAGGGAGGAGAATGGGCAGGGCCCGCCGAGTCCCCGGAGACATTCGAAGGCCCCCGGTGCCAAAACGCTTGGGCCCAGGCTCTTGCTCGCCAGCGCCCTCACCTCGGCCCGCCCCTCCGCTCCACGCACAGCGAGCGGATCCCGCCTGCCGGCCTCCCGGGTGCTAACCCTAACCCTAGGTCGGCCACCCAGGGGCCCCTCCCAAGGGTCCTGGTGCCGCTTCGCCGGGGATCGGGAACCTCAAGCCCCAGAGCCACACTCACCCTACCGCAACGCCGCCACCCAGGCCGCTAGGAGCACTGCGGGTCATTCAGGGCGAGAGAAGGGGCAGGGCCTTCCGAGCCCCCGGTGGCCTTCAAAGGCTCCCCGTGCCAAAACGCTGGTGCCCACGCTCCCGCTCCCCAACGCCCTCACCTCGGCCCCGCCCTCCGCTCCCCGGACAGTGGCCGGATCCCACCTGCCGGCCTCCTGGGGGCTAACCCTAACCCTAGGTCAACCACCCAGGGGCCCCTCCCAAGGGCCCTGGTGCCGCTACACTGGAGATCAGGGACCCCAAGACCCAGAGCCAGACTCACCCTGCCGCCACGTCGCCACCCGGGACGCTAGTGGCGCCGCCGTCATTCAGGGCGGGAGAAGGGACAGGGCCCTGGAGAAACCGGCGATATTTGAAGCCTCCTGCGCCAAAATGCAGGGGCCCACGCTCCCGAACGCCAGCGCCTTTACCTCGGGCCGCCCACCTCTCGCCGCCCAGCCAGAGGATTGGGCCTGCTGGCCTCCTGGGTGCTAACTCTAAACCTAGGTCCGCCCACGAGGAGCCCCTCCCAAGAGGCCTGGCCCCACAAAGCTGGGGATTGGGGATCCACGAGCCGCAGCATGGACTCACCCTGCCGCTCCACCGCCAAGGGAGCTGCTAAGGGTGCCGCTGGTTCTTCAGGGCAGGAGAACAGGCAGGGCCCTTTGAGCCATGGCAACAGTCGAAGGCCCAGGGCGCCAAAACGCTGGGGACCACGCTCCCGCTCTGCATCACCCTCAACTCGGCCCACACCTCCGCTCTTCGCAGAGCCAGCGACTCGGGCCTGCCGGCCTCCTGGGAGCTCACCCTTACCCTAGGACAGCCCCTGAAGGTCCCTTCCTAAGGGGCCTGGTGCCGCAACGCCAGGGATTGGGGGCCCCCAAGCCCCACCGCCAGATGCACGCTGCCACCCCAACCCACACAGGCCGCTAGGGGCGCCGCCATTCATTCAGGGTGGGAGAACTGGCAGGGCCCTCCGAACCCCTGCCGACCTTCGAAGGCGCACCGAACCAAAACGCTTGTGCCCAGGCTCATGTTCACCAGCACCCTCACCTCGGCCCAACTCTCCGCTCGACGCACAGGTGGTGTATCGGGCCTGCTGGCCTCCTGGAGGCTAACCCTAACCATAGGTCGGCCACCGAGGGGCACTTCCCAAGGGGCCTGGCGTCGCAACGCTGGGGATGGGGACCCCGACCCATGTGCCGCACTCACCCTGCTGCCCTTCACCCACCCGAGCCGCTAGAGGCCCCGCTGGTCAATCAGGGCAAGAGATCGGGCAGGGCCCTCCGAGTCCACACTGACCTTTGAAGGCTCCCCGAGCAAAAACGTTGGCTCCCAGGATCCTGCTCGCCAGCGCCCTCACCTAGGCCCACCCCACCGCTTGCTTCAGAGCCGGTGGATAGGGCCTGCCGGGCTCCTGGCAGCTAACCAAAACCCTAGGTCGGCCCTGAGGGGACATCCCAAGCGGCCTGGCTCTGCAATGCTGGGGATTGGTGACTCAGAGCCCCAGAGCCGGACTCACCCTGCCGCACTGTCCCCACCTGGGCCGCTAGGGGCACTGCGGGTCATAGAGGGCGAGAGAAGGGCAGGGCCTTCTGAGGCCCCGGTGACCTTCAAAGGCTCCCCGTGCCAAAACGCTGGTGCCCACGCTCCCGCTCCCCAGCGCCTTCACCTCGGGCTGCACCTCAGCTCGCCGCACAGTGTGCGGTTGGGCCTGACGGTCTCCTGGGGGCTAACCCTAACCCTAGGTCGGCCACCCAGGGGCCCCTCCCAAGGCTTTTGGTGCCACTAAGCCAGGGATCTGGAACCCCAAGCCCCAAATCCAGACTCACCCTCCCACAACGCTGCCACCCGGGCCGCGAGGGGCGCCGCCGGTCATTCAGGGCGGGAGAACTGACAGGGCCCTGGAGAAACCGGCGACATTTGAAGCCTCCCACCCCAAAATGCAGGGGCCCACAATCCCGCACCCCAGCGCCTTTACCTCGGCCCGCCCACCTCTCACCGCCCAGCCAGAGGATCTGGCCTGCCGGCCTTATGGGGGCTAACTCTAACCCTGGGTCGGCCCACTAGGAGCCCCTCCCAAGGGGCCTGGCACCACAACGCCGGGGATTGGGGATCCCCGAGCCGCAGCCTGGGATTCACCCTGCCGCCCCACCGCCAACGGAGCCGCTAGGGGCCTTGCTGGTTCTTCAGGGCAGGAGAAAGGGCAGGGCCCTCCGAGCCATGGCAACATTCAAAGGCCCAGGACGCTAAAACGCTGGGGCCCACGCTCCCGCTCGCCATCGCCCTCAACTCGGCCTGCATCTCCACTCCTCGCACAGCTAGCGGATCGGGCCTGCAGGCCTCCTGGGCGCTAACCCTAACCCTAGGATGACCCGAGCGTCGCTTCCTAAGGGGCCTGGCGCCGCAACGCCAGGGATTGGGGGCCCCCAAGCCCCAGCGCTGGATGCACCCTGCCGCCCCACCCCACACGTGCCGCTAGGGGCGCCGCCATTCATTCAGGGTGGGAGAACGGGCAGGGCCCTTTGAACCCCAGCTGACCTTCGAAGGCACCTCGAACCAAAACGCTTGGGCCCAGGCTCATGTTCACCAGCACCCTCACCGCGGCACAACTCTCCGCTCGACGCACAGGCGGTGTATCGGGCCTGCCGGCCTCCTGGAGGCTAACCTTAACCATAGGTCAGCCACCGGGGGGCCCTTCCCAAGGGGCCTGGCGTTGCAACGTTGGGGATGGGGACCCCGAGCTCATGTGCCGCACTCACCCTGCTGCCCTTCAGCCACCCGAGCCACTAGAGGCCCCGCCGGTCAATCAGGGCAAGAGATCGGGCAGGGCCCTCCGAGCCCACGCTGACCTTTGAAGGCTCCCCGCGCAAAAACGTTGGCTCCCAGGATCCTGCTCGCCAGCGCCCTCACCTAGGCCCACCCCACCGCTTGCTTCAGAGCCGGTGGATAGGGCCTGCCGGGCTCCTGGTAGCTAACCAAAACCCTAGGTCAGCCCTGAGGGGACATCCCAAGCGGCCTGGCTCTGCAATGCTTGGGATTGGTGACTCATGGCCCCAGAGCCAGACTCACCCTGCCGCACTGTCCCCACCTGGGCCGCTAGGGGCGCCGCGGGTCATAGAGGGCGAGAGAAGGGCAGGGCCTTCTGAGTCCCCAGTGACCCTAAAAGGCTCCCTGTGCCAAAACGCTGCTGCCCACGCTCCCGCTTCCCAGCGCCTTCACCTGGAGCCGCACCTCAGCTCACCGCACAGTGTGCGGTTGGGCCTGACGGTCTCCTGGGGTCTAACCCTAACCCTAGGTCGGCCCCCCAGGGGCCCCTCCGAAGGGTTTTGGTGCCACTACGCCAGGGATCTGGAAGCCCAAGCCCCAAAGCCAGACTCACCCTCCCACAATGCTGCCACCCGGGCCGTGAGGGGCACCGCCGGTCCTTCAGGGCGGGAGAACTGACAGGGCCCTGGAGAAACCGGCGACATTTGAAGCCTCCCACCCCAAAATGCAGGGGCCCACAATCCCGCACCCCAGCGCCTTTACCTCGGCCCGCCCACCTCTCACCACCCAGCCAGAGGATCTGGCCTGCCGGCCTTATGGGGGCTAACTCTAACCCTGGGTCGGCCCACGAGGAGCCCCTCCCAAGGGGGTGGCACCACAACGCCGGGTATTGGGGATCCCCGAGCCGCAGCCTGGGATTCACCCTGCCGCCCCACCGCCAACGGAGCCACTAGGGGCGTTGCTGGAGATTCATGGCAGGAGAAAGGGCAGGGCCCTCTGAGCCATGGCAACATTCAAAGGCCCAGGACGCCAAAACACTGGGGCCCACGCTCCCGCTCGCCATCGCCCTCAACTTGGCCTGCATCTCCACTCCTCGCACAGCCGGTGGATCGGGCCTACAGGCCTCCTGGGCGCTAACTCTAACCCTACGACGGCCCCGAGCATCGCTTCCTAAGGGGCCTGGCGCCGCAACGCCGGGGATTGGGAACCCCCAAGCCCCAGTGCTGGATGCACCCTGCCGCCCCGCCTCACACGTGCCACTAGGGGCGCCGCCATTCATTCAGGGTGGGAGAATGGGCAAGGCCCTTCGAATCCCCGCTGACCTTCGAAGGTGCCCCTAACCAAAACGCTTGGGCCCAGGCTCATGTTCACCAGCACCCTCACCTCGGCCCAACTGTCCGCTCGATGCGCAGGCGGTGTATCGGGCCTGCTGGCCTCCTGGGTGTTAACCCTAATTGTAGGTCGGCCACAGAGGGGCCCTTCCCAAGTGGCCTGGCGCCACAACGCCGGGAATGGGGACCCCAACCCAAGTGCCGGTCTCACCCTGCTGCCCTTCAGGCACCGGAGCCTCTAGGGGCCCCGCCGGTCATTGAGAGCGGGAGAACGGGCAGGTCCCTCCGAGCCCCCACTGACCTTCGAAGGCCCCCCACACTAAAACGCTTGGGCTCATGCTCAGTCTCGCCAGCGCCCTCACCTCGGCCCAACCCTCCGCGTGCCGCACAGCCGCTGATCGGGTCCACCGGCCTCCTGGGGGCTAACCGCAACCCTAGATCGACCCCCGAGGGGCCCCTCCCAAGGGATCTGGCGCCGCAACGCTGGGGATTGGGGACCCCGAGCCTCAGCACTGGACTCACCCTGCCACCCAGCCGCCACCCGGGGGCTTGGGGTGGTGCCGTTCATTCAGGGCGGGAGCACGGGCAGGGCCCTCCAAGACACGGCGACCTTCAAAGGCCCCCCGCGCCAAAACACCCGGGCCCACGCTCCCGCTCAACAGTGCCCTCACCTAGGTCCGCCACTCCAGTCTCCACAGGGCTGGCGAATAGGGCCTGCCGGCATCCTAGGGGCTAAACCTAACCCTAGGTCAGCCTCCGAGGGGCCCCTCCCAAGGGGCCTGGCGCCGCAACGCGGTGGACTGGGGACCCCCGAGCCCTATGCCCGGACTTCCATGCCGCCCCGCCGCCACCTGGGCTGCTAGGGGCGCCGCCGGTCATTCAGGGAGGAGAATGGGCAGGGCCCGCCGAGTCCCCGGAGACATTCGAAGGCCCCCGGTGCCAAAACGCTTGGGCCCAGGCTCTTGCTCGCCAGCGCCCTCACCTCGGCCCGCCCCTCCGCTCCACGCACAGCGAGCGGATCCCGCCTGCCGGCCTCCCGGGTGCTAACCCTAACCCTAGGTCGGCCACCCAGGGGCCCCTCCCAAGGGTCCTGGTGCCGCTTCGCCAGGGATCGGGAACCTCAAGCCCCAGAGCCACACTCACCCTACCGCAACGCCGCCACCCAGGCCGCTAGGAGCACTGCGGGTCATTCAGGGCGAGAGAAGGGGCAGGGCCTTCCGAGCCCCCGGTGGCCTTCAAAGGCTCCCCGTGCCAAAACGCTGGTGCCCACGCTCCCGCTCCCCAACGCCCTCACCTCGGCCCCGCCCTCCGCTCCCCGGACAGTGGCCGGATCCCACCTGCCGGCCTCCTGGGGGCTAACCCTAACCCTAGGTCAACCACCCAGGGGCCCCTCCCAAGGGCCCTGGTGCCGCTACACTGGAGATCAGGGACCCCAAGACCCAGAGCCAGACTCACCCTGCCGCCACGTCGCCACCCGGGACGCTAGTGGCGCCGCCGTCATTCAGGGCGGGAGAAGGGACAGGGCCCTGGAGAAACCGGCGATATTTGAAGCCTCCTGCGCCAAAATGCAGGGGCCCACGCTCCCGAACGCCAGCGCCTTTACCTCGGGCCGCCCACCTCTCGCCGCCCAGCCAGAGGATTGGGCCTGCTGGCCTCCTGGGTGCTAACTCTAAACCTAGGTCCGCCCACGAGGAGCCCCTCCCAAGAGGCCTGGCCCCACAAAGCTGGGGATTGGGGATCCACGAGCCGCAGCATGGACTCACCCTGCCGCTCCACCGCCAAGGGAGCTGCTAAGGGTGCCGCTGGTTCTTCAGGGCAGGAGAACAGGCAGGGCCCTTTGAGCCATGGCAACAGTCGAAGGCCCAGGGCGCCAAAACGCTGGGGACCACGCTCCCGCTCTGCATCACCCTCAACTCGGCCCACACCTCCGCTCTTCGCAGAGCCAGCGACTCGGGCCTGCCGGCCTCCTGGGAGCTCACCCTTACCCTAGGACAGCCCCTGAAGGTCCCTTCCTAAGGGGCCTGGTGCCGCAACGCCAGGGATTGGGGGCCCCCAAGCCCCACCGCCAGATGCACGCTGCCACCCCAACCCACACAGGCCGCTAGGGGCGCCGCCATTCATTCAGGGTGGGAGAACTGGCAGGGCCCTCTGAACCCCTGCCGACCTTCGAAGGCGCACCGAACCAAAACGCTTGTGCCCAGGCTCATGTTCACCAGCACCCTCACCTCGGCCCAACTCTCCGCTCGACGCACAGGTGGTGTATCGGGCCTGCTGGCCTCCTGGAGGCTAACCCTAACCATAGGTCGGCCACCGAGGGGCACTTCCCAAGGGGCCTGGCGTCGCAACGCTGGGGATGGGGACCCCGACCCATGTGCCGCACTCACCCTGCTGCCCTTCACCCACCCGAGCCGCTAGAGGCCCCGCTGGTCAATCAGGGCAAGAGATCGGGCAGGGCCCTCCGAGTCCACACTGACCTTTGAAGGCTCCCCGAGCAAAAACGTTGGCTCCCAGGATCCTGCTCGCCAGCGCCCTCACCTAGGCCCACCCCACCGCTTGCTTCAGAGCCGGTGGATAGGGCCTGCCGGGCTCCTGGCAGCTAACCAAAACCCTAGGTCGGCCCTGAGGGGACATCCCAAGCGGCCTGGCTCTGCAATGCTGGGGATTGGTGACTCAGAGCCCCAGAGCCGGACTCACCCTGCCGCACTGTCCCCACCTGGGCCGCTAGGGGCACTGCGGGTCATAGAGGGCGAGAGAAGGGCAGGGCCTTCTGAGGCCCCGGTGACCTTCAAAGGCTCCCCGTGCCAAAACGCTGGTGCCCACGCTCCCGCTCCCCAGCGCCTTCACCTCGGGCTGCACCTCAGCTCGCCGCACAGTGTGCGGTTGGGCCTGACGGTCTCCTGGGGGCTAACCCTAACCCTAGGTCGGCCACCCAGGGGCCCCTCCCAAGGCTTTTGGTGCCACTAAGCCAGGGATCTGGAACCCCAAGCCCCAAATCCAGACTCACCCTCCCACAACGCTGCCACCCGGGCCGCGAGGGGCGCCGCCGGTCATTCAGGGCGGGAGAACTGACAGGGCCCTGGAGAAACCGGCGACATTTGAAGCCTCCCACCCCAAAATGCAGGGGCCCACAATCCCGCACCCCAGCGCCTTTACCTCGGCCCGCCCACCTCTCACCGCCCAGCCAGAGGATCTGGCCTGCCGGCCTTATGGGGGCTAACTCTAACCCTGGGTCGGCCCACTAGGAGCCCCTCCCAAGGGGCCTGGCACCACAACGCCGGGGATTGGGGATCCCCGAGCCGCAGCCTGGGATTCACCCTGCCGCCCCACCGCCAACGGAGCCGCTAGGGGCCTTGCTGGTTCTTCAGGGCAGGAGAAAGGGCAGGGCCCTCCGAGCCATGGCAACATTCAAAGGCCCAGGACGCTAAAACGCTGGGGCCCACGCTCCCGCTCGCCATCGCCCTCAACTCGGCCTGCATCTCCACTCCTCGCACAGCTAGCGGATCGGGCCTGCAGGCCTCCTGGGCGCTAACCCTAACCCTAGGATGACCCGAGCGTCGCTTCCTAAGGGGCCTGGCGCCGCAACGCCAGGGATTGGGGGCCCCCAAGCCCCAGCGCTGGATGCACCCTGCCGCCCCACCCCACACGTGCCGCTAGGGGCGCCGCCATTCATTCAGGGTGGGAGAACGGGCAGGGCCCTTTGAACCCCAGCTGACCTTCGAAGGCACCTCGAACCAAAACGCTTGGGCCCAGGCTCATGTTCACCAGCACCCTCACCGCGGCACAACTCTCCGCTCGACGCACAGGCGGTGTATCGGGCCTGCCGGCCTCCTGGAGGCTAACCTTAACCATAGGTCAGCCACCGGGGGGCCCTTCCCAAGGGGCCTGGCGTTGCAACGTTGGGGATGGGGACCCCGAGCTCATGTGCCGCACTCACCCTGCTGCCCTTCAGCCACCCGAGCCACTAGAGGCCCCGCCGGTCAATCAGGGCAAGAGATCGGGCAGGGCCCTCCGAGCCCACGCTGACCTTTGAAGGCTCCCCGCGCAAAAACGTTGGCTCCCAGGATCCTGCTCGCCAGCGCCCTCACCTAGGCCCACCCCACCGCTTGCTTCAGAGCCGGTGGATAGGGCCTGCCGGGCTCCTGGTAGCTAACCAAAACCCTAGGTCAGCCCTGAGGGGACATCCCAAGCGGCCTGGCTCTGCAATGCTTGGGATTGGTGACTCATGGCCCCAGAGCCAGACTCACCCTGCCGCACTGTCCCCACCTGGGCCGCTAGGGGCGCCGCGGGTCATAGAGGGCGAGAGAAGGGCAGGGCCTTCTGAGTCCCCAGTGACCCTAAAAGGCTCCCTGTGCCAAAACGCTGCTGCCCACGCTCCCGCTTCCCAGCGCCTTCACCTGGAGCCGCACCTCAGCTCACCGCACAGTGTGCGGTTGGGCCTGACGGTCTCCTGGGGTCTAACCCTAACCCTAGGTCGGCCCCCCAGGGGCCCCTCCGAAGGGTTTTGGTGCCACTACGCCAGGGATCTGGAAGCCCAAGCCCCAAAGCCAGACTCACCCTCCCACAATGCTGCCACCCGGGCCGTGAGGGGCACCGCCGGTCCTTCAGGGCGGGAGAACTGACAGGGCCCTGGAGAAACCGGCGACATTTGAAGCCTCCCACCCCAAAATGCAGGGGCCCACAATCCCGCACCCCAGCGCCTTTACCTCGGCCCGCCCACCTCTCACCACCCAGCCAGAGGATCTGGCCTGCCGGCCTTATGGGGGCTAACTCTAACCCTGGGTCGGCCCACGAGGAGCCCCTCCCAAGGGGGTGGCACCACAACGCCGGGTATTGGGGATCCCCGAGCCGCAGCCTGGGATTCACCCTGCCGCCCCACCGCCAACGGAGCCACTAGGGGCGTTGCTGGAGATTCATGGCAGGAGAAAGGGCAGGGCCCTCTGAGCCATGGCAACATTCAAAGGCCCAGGACGCCAAAACACTGGGGCCCACGCTCCCGCTCGCCATCGCCCTCAACTTGGCCTGCATCTCCACTCCTCGCACAGCCGGTGGATCGGGCCTACAGGCCTCCTGGGCGCTAACTCTAACCCTACGACGGCCCCGAGCATCGCTTCCTAAGGGGCCTGGCGCCGCAACGCCGGGGATTGGGAACCCCCAAGCCCCAGTGCTGGATGCACCCTGCCGCCCCGCCTCACACGTGCCACTAGGGGCGCCGCCATTCATTCAGGGTGGGAGAATGGGCAAGGCCCTTCGAATCCCCGCTGACCTTCGAAGGTGCCCCTAACCAAAACGCTTGGGCCCAGGCTCATGTTCACCAGCACCCTCACCTCGGCCCAACTGTCCGCTCGATGCGCAGGCGGTGTATCGGGCCTGCTGGCCTCCTGGGTGTTAACCCTAATTGTAGGTCGGCCACAGAGGGGCCCTTCCCAAGTGCCCTGGCCCCACAACGCCGGGAATGGGGACCCCAACCCAAGTGACGGACTCACCCTGCTGCCTTTCAGGCACCAGAGCCTCTAGGGGACCCGCCAGTCATTCAGAGCGGGAGAACAGGCAGGTCCCTCCGAGCCCCCACCGACCTTCGAAGGCCCCCCGCATTAAAACGCTTGTGCTCATGCTCAGTCTCGCCAGCGCCCTCACCTCGGCCCAACCCTCCGCGTGCGGCACAGCCGCTGATCGGGTCCACCATCCTCCTGGGGGCTAACCATAACCCTAGATCGACCCCCGAGGGGCCCCTCCCAAGGGATCTGGCGCCGCAACGCTGGGGATTGGGGACCCCCGAGCCTCAGCACTGGACTCACCCTGCCACCCAGCCGCCACACGGGGGCTTGGGGTGGTGCCGTTCATTCAGGGCGGGAGCACGGGCAGGGCCCTCCAAGACACGGCGCCCTTCAAAGGCCCCCCGCGCCAAAACACCCGGGCCCACGCTCCCGCTCACCAGTGCCCTCACCTAGGTCCGCCACTCCAGTCTCCACACAGCTGGCGAATAGGGCCTGACTGCATCCTAGGGTCTAAACCTAACCCTAAGTCAGCCTCCGAGGGGCCCCTCCCAAGGGGCCTGGCGCCGCAACACAGTGGACTGGGGACCCCCGAGCCCTATGCCCGGACTTACATGCTGCCCCGCTGCCACCTGGGATGCTAGGGGTGTCGCCGGTTATTCAGGGAGGAGAATGGGCAGGGCCCGCCGAGTCCCTGGAGACATTCGAAGGCCCCCGGTGCCAAAACGCTTGGGCCCAGGCTCTTGCTCGCCAGCGCCCTCACCTCGGCCCGCCCCTCCGCTCCACGCACAGCGAGCGGATCCCGCCTGCCGGCCTCCCGGGTGCTAACCCTAACCCTAGGTCGGCCACCCAGGGGCGCCTCCCAAGGGTCCTGGTGCCGCTTCGCCGGGGATCGGGAACCTCAAGCCCCAGAGCCACACTCACCCTACCGCAATGCCGCCACCCGGGCCGCTAGGAGCCCTGCGGGTCATTCAGGGCGAGAGAAGGGGCAGGGCCTTCCGAGCCCCCAGTGGCCTTCAAAGGCTCCCCGTGCCAAAATGCTGGTGCCCACGCTCCCACTCCCCAACGCCCTCACCTCGGCCCCGCCCTCCGCTCCCCGGACAGTGGCAGGATCCCACCTGCCGGCCTCCTGGGGGCTAACCCTAACCCTAGGTCAGCCACCCAGGGGCCCCTCCCAAGGGTCCTGGAGCCGCTACACTGGGGATCAGGGACCCCAAGACCCAGAGCCAGACTCACCCTGCCGCAACGTCGCCACCCGGGCCGCTAGTGGCTCCGCCCGTCATTCAGGGCGGGAGAAGGGACAGGGCCCTGGAGAAACTGGCGATATTTGAAGCCTCCTGCGCCAAAATGCAGGGGCCCACGCTCCGGATCGCCAGCGCCTTTACCTCGGGCTGCCCTCCTCTCGCAGCCCAGCCAGAGGATTGGGCCTGCTGGCCTCCTGGGTGCTAACTCTAAACCTAGGTCCGCCCACGAGGAGCCCCTCCCAAGAGGCCTGGCCCCGCAACGCTGGGGATTGGGGATCCCCGAGCCGCAGCATGGACTCACCCTGCCGCTCCACCGCCAAGGGAGCTGCTAAGGGCGCCGCTGGTTCTTCAGGGCAGGAGAACGGGCAGGGCCCTTTGAGCCATGGCAACAGTCGAAGGCCCAGGGCGCCAAAACGCTGGGGACCACGCTCCCGCTCTGCATCACCCTCAACTCGGCCCGCACCTCCACTCTTCGCAGAGCCAGCGACTTGGGCCTGCCGGCCTCCTGGGAGCTAACCCTAACCCTAGGACAGCCCCTGAAGGTCCCTTCCTAAGGGGCCTGGCGCCGCAACGCCAGGGATTGGGGGCCCCCAAGCCCCAGCGCCTGATGCACGCTGCCACCCCAACCCACACAGCCCGCTAGGGGCGCCGCCATTCATTCAGGGTGGGAGAACTGCAGGGCCCTCCGAACCCCTGCCGACTTTCGAAGGCGCACCGAACCAAAACGCTTGGGCCCAGGCTCATGTTCACCAGCACCCTCACCTCGGCCCAACTCTCCGCTCGACGCACAGGTGGTGTATCAGGCCTGCGGGGCTCCCGGAAGCTAACACTAACCATAGGTTGGCGACCGAGGGGCACTTCCCAAGGGGCCTGGCGTCGCAACGCTGGGGATGGGGACCCCGAGCCCATGTGCCGCACTCACCCTGCTGCCCTTCAGCCACCCGAGCCACTAGAGGCCCCACCGGTCAATCAGGGCAAGAGATCGGGCAGGGCCCTCCGAGCCCACGCTTACTTTTGAAGGCTCCCCGCGCAAAAACGTTGGCTCCCAGGATCCTGCTCGCCAGCGCCCTCACCTAGGCCCACCCCACCGCTTGCTTCAGAGCCGGTGGATAGGGCCTGCCGGGCTCCTGGCAGCTAACCAAAACCCTAGGTCGGCCCTGAGGGGACATCCCAAGCGGCCTGGCTCTGCAATGCTGGGGATTGGTGACTCAGAGCCCCAGAGCCGGACTCACCCTGCCGCACTGTCCCCACCTGGGCCGCTAGGGGCGCCGCGGTTCATAGAGCGCGAGAGAAGGGCATGGCCTTCTGAGCCACCTGTAACCTTCAAAGGCTCCCCGTGCTAAAACCCTGGTGCCCATGCTCCCGCTC
Source organism: Ursus americanus (assembly GCF_024610735.1). Taxonomy (NCBI): domain Eukaryota; kingdom Metazoa; phylum Chordata; class Mammalia; order Carnivora; family Ursidae; genus Ursus; species Ursus americanus. Next base: position 874,368 of record NW_028273662.1, read on the forward strand.
CCAAGCACCCTTACCTCGGCCCGCACCACCGCTCACCGCACAGTGTGTGGATTGGGCCTGATTTTCTCCTTGGGGATAACCCTAACCCTAGGTCGCCCCCCAAGGGGCCCCTCCCAAGGGTCCTGGAGCCACTACGCCAGGGATCTGGGACCCCAAGCCCCAGAGCCAGACTCACCCTCCCACAACGCTGCCACCCGGGCCTCTAGGGGCTCTGCCGTTCATTCAGGGAGGGAGAAGAGACAGGGCCCTGGAGAAACCAGAGATATTTGAAGCCTCCAGCGCCAAAATGCAGGGGCCCACAATCTCGCTCCCCAGCGCCCTCACCTCAGCCCACCCCTCCGCTAGCCCCACAGCCATCTTATCGGGCCTGCCGGCCTCCTGGGGGCTAACCCTAGCCCTAGGTCGGCCCCCGAAGGGCACTCCCAAAGGGCCTGGCACCACGATTTCGGAGATTGAGGACCCCCAAGCCCCAGCGATGTACTCAACCTGCCCCTCCGCCGCCACCCGGGCCACTTGGGGCGCCACCGGTCATTCAGGGTGGGGGAACGGGCAGGGCCCTCCGAGCCCCCGGCGACATTTATAGGTCCCCCGCGCCAACACGCTGAAGCCCATGCTCCCGCTCTACAGCACCCTCACCTTGGCCCGCCCCCCCTCTAGCCACACAGCTGGCGGATCCGGTCTCCCGGGCTCCTTGGGGCTAACGGTAACCCTAGATGGGCCCCAGAGTGGCCCCTCCCAAGAGGCTTGGTGCCGCAATGGCAGGGATTGGGGACCCGCAAGCCCCAGTGCCGGGTTCACCCTGCCGCCCCGCCGCCACGCGGGCCGCTAGGAGCGCCTCCAGGCATTCAGGGCGGGATAACAGGCAGGGCCCTCCGAGCCTCCGGTGAAATAAGAAGGCCCCCCACGCCAAAACACTGGGTACCACGCTACTGCTCAACTGCGCCCTACCACGGTCAATCCCTCCTCCGCTCACTGCACAGCCTGCGGATCCAGACTGCTGGCCTCCTGGGGGTTAACCTAACCCTAGGACAGTCCCCGAGGGGCCCCTCCCAAGGGGCCTGGCGCCTCAACGCTGGGGATTGGGGAAACCCAAGCACTAGTGCAGGACTGACCCTGCCACCCTGCTGCCACCCGGGGCGCTAGGGGGGTCGCCGGTCCTTCATGGCGGGAGAAGGAGCAGGGCCCTCCGAGCCCCCTGCGACATTCGAAAGCCCACCGAGCCAAAATGTTGGGGCCCACGCTTCCGTTCGCCAGCGACCTCACCTTGGCCCACCCCCCCATTCACCACAGAGCCCGTGGATTGAGCCTGCCGGCCTCCTGGGGGATAACCCTAACCCTAGGTCGGCCCCCAAGGGGCTCCTCCCAAAGGGACTGCCGCCGATCGCCAGGGATTGGAGACCCCCGAGTCGCAATGCTGGACTCACCATTCCGCCCCGCCCACACCGGGCCGCTAGGGTACCACCAATCATTCAGGGCGGGAGAACGGGCAGGGCCCTCCCTGCCCCGGTGACCTTCGAAGGCCCCCAGCGCCAAAACGCTGGGACCCACTCTCCTGCTCGCCAGCGCCCTGATCTTCGACCACGCCTCCATTCGCCCCAGACTGCGGATCGTGCCTGCCAGCCTCCAGGAGCTAACCTTTACCCTAGTTCGGCCCCCAAGGGGCCCCGCCCAAGGGGCCTGGTGCCGCAACGCCTGGCATTGGGGACCCCCGAGCCTCAGCACCAGACCCACCCTGCAGCCCCGCCACCACTCGGGTTGCTAGGGGAGCCGCCACTCATTCAGGGCGGGAGAACGGGCAGGGCCCTCCGAGTCCCCGGCGACATTCGAGGGCCCCCGGTGCCAAAACTTTGGGTACGACCTTCCAGCTCGCCAGTGCCCTCACCAAGGCCCGCCCCTCCGCTCACTGCACAGCTGGCATATGGGGCCTGCTGGCCTCCTGGGGGCTAACCCTAACCCTAGGTTGGCCCCAGAGGGGCCCCTCCCAAGGGGACTGATGACCAACGCGGGGATTGGGGACACCTGAGCCGCAGCGCCGGACTCACCCTGCCAACCCGTTAACATCGGGCCCGCTGGGGAGTCGCTGGTCTTTCAGGGTGGGAGAATGGGCAGGGCCCTCGAGACTCCGGTGATTTGGAAGGCCATCCGCGCCAAAACGCTGGGGCCCACGCTGGAGCTCGCCAGCGCCCTCACCTCATCCCGCCCCTCCACTCTCTGCACAGCTGGCGGATCAGGCCTACCGGCCTCCTGGGGGCTAACTCTAATCCTAGGTCGGCCCCAGAGGGGCCCCTCTGAAGGGGCCTGCCGCCACAGCGCCGGGGATTGGGGACCCTCGAGTCGTAATGCTGGACTCTCCCTGCTGCCCCGCTGACACCAGTGGTGCTAGGGCGCCACCGGTCGTTTTGGGCGGGAGAACAGGCAAGGCCTTCTGAGCCCCGGTGAACATTGAAGGCCCCCAGCACCAAAACACTGGGGCCCACGCTCCTATCGCCAGCGCCCTCACCTAGGACCGCGACTCCATTTGCCTCAAGACGGTGGATTGGGCCTGCCGGCCTCCTGAGGGCTAATTCTAACCCTACATCGGCCCCAGAGGGGCCCTTCCGAGGGGCCTGGCACTGCAACGTCGGGTATAGGGAAGCCGGAGCCTCAGCATCGGACTCCCCCTGCCGCCCCGCCATCACACAGGCCGCTAGGGGCGCTGCCGGTCAACCAGGTGAGAGAAGGGGCAGGGCCCTCCAAGTCCAGGTGACCTTCGAAGGCCCCCGCTCCAAAACGCTTGGGCCCACGCTCCCGCTCGCCAGGGCACTCACCTCGGCCCGCCCCTCTGCTCGCCACTCAGCAGGCGGATTGGGCCTGCCGGGCTCCTGGGGGCTAAACCTAACCCTAGGTTGGCCCCTGAGGGGCCCCTCCCAAGGGGCCTGTCGCCGCAACACCAGGGATTGATGACCCCCAAGCCCCAGCACCAGACTCACCCTGCCACCCCGCTGGCACCCATGCCACTAGGGGCGCCACCGGTCATTCAGGGCGGGAGAATGGGCAGGGCCCTCCGAGTCCCGGTGAACATCTAAGGGCCCAAGCACCAAAATGCTTGGGCCAATGCTCCCGCTCACCAGCACCCTCACCTCGACCCGCCCCTCTGCTCGCCAAACAGCCAGCGGATCGGGACTGCCAGCCTCCTGGGGGCTAACCCTAACCTTAGGTTGGCCCCCAAGGGGAACCTCCCAAGGGGCCTGGCGCAGCAACGCCAGGGATTGGGGACCCCCGAGCCCCAGCGCCATACTCACCATGCCGCCCCGCCACGACCCAGGTCACTAGGGGCGCCTCTGGCCATTCAGGGCGGGAGAACCGGCAGGGCCATCCAATCCCCAGGCGACCTTCCAAGGCCCCCGCGCCAAAATGCATGGGCCCCCGCCCCAGCTCGCCACCGCCCTCACCTCGGCCTGGCCCTCCGCTATCGCACAGCTGGCGGATCATGTCTACCGGACTCCTGGGTGCTAACAGTAACCCTAGGACGGCCTCAGGGGCCCCTCCCAAGGGCCCTTGCGCTGCAACGCATGGCATTGGGGACCCCCAAACTGCAGTGTCAGACTCACACTGCCACCCCGCCACGACCCAGGCCGCTAGGGGCTCCGCCGGCCATTCAGGGCGGGAGAATGGGCAGGGCCCTCCGAGCCTCTAGTGGTGTTCAAAAGTCCCCTGCGCCAAAACGCGGGATACCATACTCCTGCTCGCCAGCGCCCCCAATCGTCCCACTCCCCCACTCGCCGCACAGCCGGCGCATCTGTCCTGCTGGCCTACTGGGGTCTAACCGTAACCCTAAACCCTAAGCCCTAACCTTAAACCTTAAACCTTAACCCCTAATCCTAACCCTAACCCCTAACACTTACCCTAACCCTAACCCTACCCTAAACCTAACCCTAAACCCTAATCCTTAAACGGTAAACCCTAACATTAACACTAAACCCTAAACCCTAACCCCTAACCCTAATCCCGAAACCCTAAACACTAAACCCTAACCTTAACCACTAAACCCAAACCCTAACCCTAAACCCTAACCCAACCCTGACCCCTACCATACTCCTAACCTTACCCCTAACCCTACCCCTTCAGCTAACCCTACCCCTAAACCGTAACCTAAACCTAACCCTAACCCTAACCTGTACCCTAACCCTAACCGTAACCCTAACACGTACTCTAACACATACCCTAACCCTAACCCTAAACTGTACACTAACCCGTAATTTAAACCGTACCCTAAACCTAACCGTAACCCTAACAAGTACCCTAACCCATACCCTAACTTTAACACTAAACCCTAAACCCTGACCCTAACCCATATCCTAACTCGTACCATAATCCGTACCCTAACGCTACCTGTACCCTAACCCTAACCAGTACCCTTACCTTAACCTTAACCCATACCCTTTCCTTAACCTTAACCCATACCCTAACCCGTACCCTAACCCATACCCTAACCCGTACCCTATCTCTAAGCCGGACCCTAACCCATAGCCTAACCCATACCTAACCCTAACCTGTACCCTAATCCGTACCCTAACCCATACCCTAACCCTAAACTGTACCCAATCCCTATCCCTAACCCATTCCCTAACCCGTACCCTAACCATAACCCGTACCCTAAGCCATACCCAAATCCGTACGCAAACATTTACCCTAAACCGTACCCTAACCCGTACCCTAAACCGTACCCTAATGCGTACACTAACCCATACCCTAACCCTGACCCGTACCCTAAACCTAACCCGTACTCCAACCCAAACCCTAACCCTAAACCCAAACCCAAAACCCTAACCCGTACCCTAAACCCTAATCTGTACCCTAACCCATAACCTCTAACCTGTAACCCCTAAACCCAACCCTAACCCGTACCTTCTCCTTACCCTAACCCTAAACCCTACCCTAACCCATACCCTAACCGTAACCCATACCCTAACCTTAACCCATACCCTAATCCGTACCCTAACCCCGGGAATTGGGTACACATGAGCCCCACCACAGGACTCAGCCTGCCACCCCTCAGGAAACCATGCCCCTTGGGGCGCCGCAGAGCATCCTGTGCAGAAGAACTGGTAGGGCCCCCCTGAGCCCCCAGAGATCCTCGGCGGCCCCCTACACCCCAACCCTGAGGCCCATGCTCATCCCGCCCCACGCCTTCCCTTCAGCTTGCCACCGAGCTCGACGCAGAGCCGGCAGATCAGGCCTGCCGGGTTCCTGAGGCCTAGACCTGACCCTAGGTCCGCTGGGTAGGGCCCCTCCCCTGGGGCCCGGTGCCGCAGCCCCAGGGACTGGGGACACCTGAGCCCCACTGCAGGACAAAGCCTGCCAGCCCGCAGGAAACCGTGCCCCTTGGGAGGCTGTAGAGCATTCAGGGCGGGAGAACGAGGAGGGCCCCCAGAGCCCCCGGTGAACTTCGGTGATCCCTAAACCCACCCTTGAAGCCCATGCTCACCCCATCCCGCACCCTCACCTCAGGCCGCGGCGGAGCTCGCCACATACTGGGCAGATCTGGCCTGCGGGGTTCCTGGGCCCCAACCCTAACCTTAGTTCATCTGTGGAGGGGCCCCTCCCCAGGAGCCTGGAGCCGCAGCCACAGGGATTCGGGACACCTGAGCCCCACAGCAGGACTCAGTCTGCCACCCCGCAGGAAACCGTGTGCCCTGGGAGGCCATAGAGCATTCAGGGCAGGAGAACCAGTAGGGCCTTCCTGAGACACCAGCGAACTTCGGTGGCCTCCCAACCCCAACCGTGAGGCCCATGCTCACCCTCCCCACACCCTCACCTCAGCCCGTGTAACTAGCCATACAGCCAGCAGATCGGGCCTGCGGGGCTCCTGGGCCTAAACCTAGCCCTAGGTCGGCTGTGGGTGTGGGGGCCTCCCCAGGAGCCTTACACTGCAGCCCAGGGGAATTGGGATACCTGTGCCCCACTGCAGGACTCAGCTTGCCACCTGACAGGAAACTGTGCCCCTTGGGGCTCTACGGAGCCTACAGGGCACGAGAACTTGGGGAGGCCCCTGGAGCCCATCCCCATCCTTTGGCAGCCCCCCATGCCCCAACCCTGAGGCCCATGCTCACCCTCCCCCATGGCCTCCTCTCAGCCCTCCACAGAGCTCGCCGCACAGCTTGCATATAGTCCCTGCCGGGCTCCTGGACCCTAACCCTTACCCTAGGTTGGCCACAGAGGGGCCCCTCCCCAGGGCCCTGGCACCCCACTCCGGGGGATTGGAGACACCCAAGCCCCACTGTAGGACTCAGCCTGCAGCCCACAGAAAACTGTACCATTTGGGGGCACAACAGAGCATTCAGGGCAAGAGAATTGGGGCACCCCCTGAGAGCCCCTTCTGGTGAACCGCGACCTTTGTGGGCCCTTCCAGATGAAACCCCAAGGCTCACACTCACCCGCCCTTGTGCCCTCATCTCACTCAGCCTGGGAGTTCTCTGAGTACTGGGCAGTTCGGACCTGCTGTCTCTTGAGGCCTAACCTAACCCTGGGTCTTCTGCTGAGGGTCCCTCCCCGTTTGCCTGCCTCCAAGGCACAAGGCATTGGGCTCACCTCTGCAAGACTAGAGGACTCAGCCTGCCCCACAGCAGGAAACTGTCCATTTGGGGCTGCAGCAAGGATTCATAGGAAAATCGGGGGGCCCCCATCAGCCCATCCCAGGCAACCCCCACTTTCAGAGATCTCCCCGGATCCAATTAGTAGCTTCACACTGACCTTTAAACTTGCTCTCCACGGAGATCTTTTGAAATTCTCCACACTTCCAACCAATGGCATCATCCAGCTTCAGTGCCTTCCCCAGCTTTAGGTCTTGAGATAGATTAAAATGGGAAGTCATTTCACTGATAACGACGTACTGGTGATCAAAAGATTCATGCATAAATGCTTCATATCACTTGGCTTCAGGGAAATACAAATCTAAACCCCTATAGATGCCATATCACACGAGGCCGAATATCTAAAAATAAGAAGACATGAAACTATACATTTTGGAGAGGATATGGAGAAACGGGAACCCTCTTACACCCCTGTACGAATGCAGTCCGGTACAGCCACTCTTGAAAATGGTACAGAATTTCCTCAAGAAGTTATAAATAAAGCTACCCTATGTCCCAGCAATTGCACTACTGGGTATTTACCCCTAGAGACAGAGGTAGTGAAGACGGGACACATGCACACCAGTGTTCATAGCAGCAATATCCATAATAGACAAGCTGCGGAAGGAGTGCAGATGACCATGGATAGATGAATGGATAAAGAAGATGTGGATCATATATATAATGGGATATTACTCAGCCATCAGATAGGATGAATACTTACCATCACACCGACCTGGGTGGAGCTGGAGGGTATTATGCTGAGTGGAATAAGTCAATGAAAGAAAGACAATGATCATAGGCTTTCACTCCTATGTGGAATATCAGAAACAAGGAAGAAGACCATAGGGGAAGGAAGGGAAAATAGAATGGGAAGTCATCAGAGAGGGGGAAAACCCATGATGGACTCTTAACTATCGCAAGAAACTGATGATTGTTGGAGGAGAAGTTGGGGGGGGGGGTAACTGGGTGAGTAGCATTAAGGAGGTCACACGATACAATGAGCACTGGGTGATACACACGACAGAAAATTTATTGAAGACTACATCTGAAACGAATGATGTACTGTAAGTTGGCTAATTGAATTTAAATTAAAGAACAAAAGACCTCGAATAAACAATCCTAAATATTTGTATGGAACCACTAAAGATTCCGAACAGACAGTGCAATGTGGAAAAGAAAAACAAAGCTGGAGGACTCACAATTTCAGATTTCAGGTTATACTACAAAGCTGCAGTCATCCTAACAAGACAGTACGGCACAAAAATAGACACAGCGACCAAAGGAACAGGATACAAGTTCAGACAGAAACCCACAATTATGTGGTCCATGAATCTTCCACAAAGCAAGCAACGATATCAAAAGGGAAAAGGACATTCTCTACAACAAATGGTGTTGGGAAAACTAGACAGCTACGCACAAAAGAATGAAATTAGACTGCTTTCTTACACAATAAAGACAAACACAAAACAGTTTCAAGACCTCAATATGAGACCTGAATCCATAAAAATCCTACAGGAGGGAAGACAGTAACTTCTTGACATGGACCATACCAACGTTTTTCTAGACTGTGTCCTGAGGCCAAGGAAAGTAAAGCAAAAATAAACTATTGGGAATACAGCAAAATAAAAAGTTTCCACACGGCAGAAGAACAATGAAAACGTAAAAATAATAAGACAACCTACTCAAATGGAGAAGATATTTGCAAAGATCATATGCAATAAAGGGATAGTGTCCAAAACATATACAACTGATACTACTCAACCCCCAAAAAACAAATAATCCAGTTTAAAAATAGGCAGAAGACATGGACAGACATTTCTCCAAAGAAGAAATACAAATGGCCAACAGTCCCGTGAAAAGATGTTCAACATCACCCATCATCAGGAAAATGTAAACCCAAAGGACAATGAGGTAATACCTCAAACCTGTCAGAATGGCTAACATCAAAAGCACAGCAAAGAGCAGGTGTTGGGAGGATGTGGATAAAGGGGAATCCTCGTGAACTGTGGGTTGGAATGCAAGCTGTGGTGGCCACCGTGGAAAACAGTATGAAGGTTCCTCAAAAAATTAAATATAGAACTACCCTACGATCCAACAATCACACTACTCGTATTTATCCAAACAATAGGAAAACAGTAACGTAAAAGGATACGTGCACCCCTATATTTCTTGCACCATTATTTACAATATCACAATATCAAGCAACCCAAGTGTCTGTAGAAAAATTGACAAATGAGATGATAGATGTATGTATTCACACACACACACACACACACACACACACACACACACACACACACAATGGAGTATTACTCGGCTTGAAAAAGAATGAAACCTTGCCATTTGCAGCCATATAGATGGAGCTAGAGAGTATTATCCTAACTAAAATCAGTCAGTCAGTGAAAGACAAATCCCATACGATGTCACTCTAATGGGGAATTTAAGAAACAAACAAAAATAAATAACTAAAAGAGAAAAAGGAGACACACCAAAATACAAACTCTTAACAATAGAGAACAAACGGAAGGTTACCAGAGAGGAGGTGGATAGAGGGATGAGTAAAATAGATGAAGGGGATTAAGAGGACACTTTTCTTGATGACCACTGAGTAATATGTAGAATTACTGAATCACTCTGTTGTACACCTGAAATGAATGTAACACTGTATGTTAGTTCTACTGGGATTAAAATAAATTTTTAAAAAAGATTTTTTTTTCAGAAACCTCTTTGAAAAAGCTTTTCCTGTGCAATGTGCAAAAGCCCTACCTGGGAGGATTCACTCTACAATAATTATTCACTTCATGCCTAAAATTCAGATTTCACTGAGTTCTTACCATGGATCCTAGCCCACGGGAGCCATGGTCCTTTTAAGTCCAGGCTCAGCACCTATGCATTCAAGATTGGAAGAAGAAAGACATATCACTTCACAGTCCAGAAAGCTATTATTGTTTCTGTTTCAGTGTGAGAGAGTCACAGACTTTGGGACAGGTTTCAGAGCAGGTTTATTATGGATCCTGGATCTCTACTTCAATGTTCATTGCCTGGATCCATTTGGCTAATAGGTTCCCTGTGGATGGGCTTGCTTCCAAGCACATACATGGAAGATGCAAAGGTGGGTGGGCTTGGTGTGGGACAGGAAGAAGACCAAAAACAGACAAGGGTCCGACACTCCCCTGATCCAGGAACTGCTATGGGAGAGGGTACGGGAGGTAGAATCCATGCGAAACTCCAAGGTCACCAGCTGAACACAGGAGGCACGGGTCAAGGGATCTGGAGATGCAGGGGTTGAAGGCTGCTCTGAGCTACCTCTGGGAGGAAGGTAGGGAAGGAATGAGAAGGAGACACTGCCTGCCCCTGACCCATGCCAGCTGCCCACCGCTCCGACACGCATCAGTCTATGAGCTGACACAGCCTGGGCTCAGGATGGGCTGGCTCGGGTCCCTCAATCCTCAGTGGGACAGCTGGCCTCAGGGCTCAGAGACATGCTGAGGGAGATGAGAGGGAAAGCTGCCCCACCCAGGTCGTCCCCTCCTTGAGCAGACAGCCCTTCAGAACTGCTAAAAAAAACCCCACTAACGGGGTTGAAAGACATGCCATGGATGAACTAAGGCATAGAGATATGTAAAATAACATTCATTTTTAAGTTCAGAGCTGTCAGCTCAGGAAGTGGGGAGAGCTTCCCTGAAGAAGACTGAGGGGAGGGCAGGCCATGCTGAAAAGGGAGACATGGCTCTCCTGATTGGGGACCTGCAGCCCCCTTTCAGGGCAGGGCATCATCCTCGCATCACACGAGATCCATGGAAGTGTTCCATCAGGACCAGATGTTTGTCTCGAGAAGGCTACCCTGGCATCGGACTGCACAGGGCACCAGGGACGAGGGCCAGATGGAGGATGGACAATATCCCGGAGGCCATGGGGCAAGAGCAGAGGCACATGACCTTGAAGATGATGATGAAAAGCAGGAGGTGGCAGCATGGAGCTGGCCCGAAAGTACCATGGGAGCAGTGCCCACAGCTACACTGACTTGGTACCTTCTGTGCCCGGTGTGGCTGACTTCAGTGGGCTCCAGACTAGTCCTGACCACAAGTCTAGGAAGTGTGCTCCACCCCCGGCCTCCTCTCCCCTTGCAGCTGCTAGGATTCACGGTCACAGACCCTGGTCAGCTTTCGTGGAAACCAAGCAGTGGCTCCCCCGCACGCTGCACCTCTGATGGTGGTCCAGTGCGACCCTCGTGCCTGGCCAGACACTGATGTCTACCTGTCTCCACACAAATCCACAGACAGGAGGGTGTCCCTGAATTCCACAGCACCTGATGAGACAGATCCACAGAACCCAACACCCAGTGGGTCACTCGGGACCTCACCTATGGTCATGGAGCTCACCATACCTTATTTCTGTCACTTCCCACAGAAAGCCTGTTTCTGATCAACCACAATACCATACATCCTGGTTGGTGACCTGGGGTCATGCCATGAACCCATATGCCATCTTTCTTTAAGTGAAGGCTATGCCTTCACCTCCTAGAAAATGTTTCTAATGAAGTACAAGTCCATCAGGACTACGATGTGAACGGTAGCACACAGCCTGCATGGTAGTAGTCAGTAATTCTAACAAGGGTTAACCCCAACCCCCGTCTCACAAAACCTTCCTCCATCCCCACTGAACTCATGGTCTGCCCTCAGAAAACCCTCCAGGAAACAAACCTTTCATCTGAATGCTCTCTTCACCTTCTGCTTCAAATCTTGTCCAACCACAATGATATGAAACTAGAAATCAGTCCCAAGAAAAAAATGGGACAGTCAAAAATAGGTGGAGATTTTTGGGGCCTGGGTGGCTCAGTCATTAAGGATCTCCTTTCAGCTCGGGTCTTGATTCCAGGATTCTGGGATCTAGCTCCAAATCAGGCTCGTTGCTCATTCGGAAGCCTGCTTCTCCCTCTCCCACCACCCAGCTTGCGTTCCCTCTCTTGCTGTCTCACTCTCTGTGAGATACTTAAAGAATCTTTAAAAAATATGTGGAGATTTAACAACATGCTACTGAACAACCAACAGTCAAAGAAGAAATCAAAAAATTTTTAGAAGTACCTTGACACTGATGAAAAAGACAACCTACAAAAACTTATGGGATGCAGCAAAAGTAACTTTATGGGGGACATTCATAGAAATTCAAGTCTTCATCAATCCATGAGAATGCTCTCCAATAAACAACCTGATTTATGTGGTAAAGAAGTAGAAAATAAAACAACAAACAAAGCCCCAAATTGGTAGAAATAAGGAAATAACAAAAAGGAATGCATAAATAAATCCAACGGAGACTAAAAAGACAAAAAAAAAAACAACAATGAAAATGAGAGCGGCCTTTTTTGGAACGATAAACAAAACTGACAAACTTAGCTAGACTCACCAAGAAAGACAGAGAACTCGAATACAATCAGGAAAATAAGATAATGGATTCCTGTCTCATATCAAAATCAAAAGAACTCTTCAACCTTGAACACAACAACTTCTTGCAAGCCACGTCTCTAAAGGCAAAGGAAATAAATGCAAAAATGAACTATTGGCACTTCATCAGGATAAAAAGCTTCTGCTCGGCAAAGCAAATGATCAAAAAACAAAAAGGCAACCTATGGAATTGAAGAAGATATCTGCAAATGATTTTACAGATAAAGGGCTGGTATCCAAGATCTATAAAGAACTCCTCAAACTCGACACCCAAAAAATGGGCAGAAGACACAAAGAGATACTTCTCCAGAGAAGACATACAAATGGCCAACAGACACATGAAAAAATGCTCCACATCACTTGCCATCAGGCAAATACAAATCAAAACGACAATGAGATACCACCTTACACCAGTTAGAATGGTTACAATTAACAAGGCAGGGGGCACCTGGGTGTCACAGCGGTTAAGCGTCTGCCTTCGGCTCAGGGCGTGATCCTGGCCTTATGGGATCGAGCCCCACATCAGGCTCCTCCGCTATGAGCCTGCTTCTTCCTCTCCCACTCCCCCTGCTTGTGTTCCCTCTCTCGCTGGCTGTCTCTATCTCTGTGGAATAAATCAATAAAATCTTGGAAAAAAATTAACAAGACAGAAATTTAAAAAAGTCAGAAAGGATCTGAAGAAAGGGGAAACCTCTTACACTACTCGTGAGAATTCAAGCTGGTACAGCCACTTTTGAAACCAATATGGAGGTTCCTCAAGACGTTAAACACAGAGCTATCCTACGACCCACCAATTGCACTACCGGGTATTTACCCCATAGACACAGAGTAATGAAAAGAAGGGCACCTGTATCCCAATGTTCATAGCAGCAATGTCCATAATAGCCAAACTGTGGAAGGAGCCAAGATGTCCTTCAGCAGATGAATGGACAAAGAAGATGTGGTTCATCTATACAATGGACTATTACTCAGTCATCAGAAAGGATGAATACCCCCCATTTGCACCAACGTGGATGGATCAGGAGGGGATTATGCTAAGTGAAATTAAGTCAAGCAGAGAAAGACAATTATCATATGGTTTGACTCCTATGTGGAACGGAAGGAATAGCATGGAGGACATTAGGAGAAGGAAGGGAAAAGTGAAGGGGGGGAATGAGAGTGGGAGATGAACCATGAGAGACTACTAACACTGGGAAACAAACTGAAGGTTGCAGAAAGGGAGGGGAAGAGGAATGGGTAATCCTGGTGATGGGTATTAAGGAGGGCACCTGTTGGGGCACCTGGGAGGCACAGCGGTTAAGCGTCTGCCTTCAGCTCAGGGCGTGATGCCGGCGTTATGGGATCGAGCCCCACAACAGGCTCCTCTGCTGTGAGCCTGCTTCTTCCTCTCCCACTCCCCCTGCCTGTGTTCCCTCTCTCGCTGGCTGTCTCTATATCTGTCGAATAAATAAGTAAATTCTTTAAAAAAAAAGGAGGGCACGTGTCATAATGAGCACTAGGTGTTATATGCAAACAATGAATCATGGAACACTACATCAAAAACAAATGAAGTACTGTAGGGTGACTAACATCATTTTTAAAAAAGAGAAAGATATGAAATCCATACAGGAATACTGTCAATATTTGCAAAGGACATGAAATCCCGAAAGATTCCACACACACACAAAAAATCTGTTAGAATAAACAAATTCAAGAAAGCTGCAGGATATAAAGTCAATATACAGAGACCTGTTGTCTTTTTTTCAGATTTTATTTATTTATTTGATAGGAAGAGAAAAAGTACGAGGAGGGGGAGTGACAGAAAGAGGGAGAAGCAGACCCTTGCTAAGCAGGGAGCCCAACACGGGGCTCCATCCTAGAACTCTGGGTTCATGACCTGAGCTGAAGGCAGATGCTTCACCTATGGGGCCACCCAGATGACCCAACTTCTTGCATTTCTGTATACTGATGACACACTTTCGCAAAGAGAAATTAAAAAAGCAATGCCATTTACCATTGCATCAAAAAAAAATCTAGGAATAAAAGTAACCAAAAATGAGAAAGACAGTACACTCAACACATGGCAGAAAGGAAATGAAAAACACGTGTGTCAAGGCGGGCAGGATGTATGGGTCAAAGATTTGGAAGGCAACACAAACAAATGGAAACTTACGCCATGCTCCTTAACTGGAAGAGTTAATTATGTGAACATGTACATCATACCCAAAGCAATCGACAGATGTGATGAAATCCCTATCTGAATTCTAGCGGCATTATTTGAGGAAATAGAAAACAGTCCTCAAACTTGTATGGAATCACAAAAGACCCAAAATACCCAAAGTAACCTGGAGAAAGAAAGGTGCAGTCAACACACTCCTGGATTTTAAGCTAGATTACAAAGCTGTTGTCATCAAAACAGGATGGTACTGGCATAAACACAGACCCAAGGTCAGTGGAACAGAACAGAAAGCTCAGAAACTTACCCACACGTAGATGATCCTAACTTACAACACAGCAGCAGAAGATATGCCATGAGGGAAGGACTGTCTCTTCAGTGAGCGGTAACAGGCAAACTGGACACTAAATGCAGAAGAATATAACTGGGTCACTTTCTTACACCACACACAAAATTTTTAATGGATGAACGATTTGAACATAAGACCTGAATCCATAAACCTCCAAGAAGACACAGGTACTAAGTCTCTCGACATTGGTTTTGGCAAAGAGTCTTCAGATCAGACACCAAATGCAAAGGCAACAAAAGCAAAAATAAACAAGTGGAACAACTTCAAACTGAAATCTTCCACACGGCAAAAGAAACCAGCAAAAACTAAAAAGGTCACTGTATAATAAGAAAAAAATATCTGCGAATCATATGTGTGAGAAGAGGCTAATATCCAAAATACACACAGCACTCATACAAATCAAAAAAAAAAAAACTGTATAAAAAATGGGGGGAGTATGTGAATAGATACTTTCTAAAGATGGCACATAGGTGCCAACAGACAGAGAAAGTTGTTCGACATCACTTAATATCCTCAGGGAAACATCATCAAACCCACAATCGGCTATCCCCTCACAACTGTTGGAACAGCAATTGTCCCAGAGACAGACACCAGGTGGGGTCAAGGGTGTGCAGATGAGGAGACACTGTGCACTGTTGGTGGGAATGGAAATTGGTGCAGCCACTGTGACAAACGGTATGCAGGTTCCTGAAAAAATAAATGCAACTACCACCTGGACAAGTAATGGCTCTACTGAGTATTGATTTGGAGAACACAAAAATACTGCCTCAAAAAGACAGATGCACTCCCACGTTCACTGCAGCATTATTCACAAGAACCAGACATGGAAACACAGACCTTGGGGGCCTTATGCCAAGTAACTCAGACACAGAAAGACCAATACCAGATGCTCTCATGTACATTCAATGTGGAATAAACAAATACTGAACGCATAGATACTGAGAGAAGATTGGTAGGTGCCAGACTCGGAGATGGGGTGGTGGGTGAAGGTGGTCAAAGTCTCAATGTTTGAGTGAGAAAATCCTAGTCATGAAATGTTTTGTCAGGCATGGAGACTAAAACTAACCCCGCAGCATGGGGTATAGTTTTCCCTGCTCTTTGAAAGTACATGGATTCTGAGAAAACTTGCACAGCAGAAATGGTGTCAAGAAGGAATGGCCATTAATTTACACGGAACAATTAGATAGTGTCCTCAGACTCCAAAATTCCTTCTCTTTGGCTTTTCTTAGGCCTCAGGACACAAGTTTCTGACGGAGGCCCAGCATAAATGAAGATAAAGCACAGCAGAGGCTCACAGACAGAATTCAAAGTGCTGGTGGCTGGATGCAGAGAGCGGTTCCCAGCGGAAGGAGCTGGTTGGGGTGCACGCCGCCTCTGTCGTGCTTCTCCCCAAAACAGATGCTGAACGCTATTCTCACTGTTCACCTTTTTTCATAAGAGGGAAATCCTCTTCAGGTCTCTTCCTCTTACTGAAGCTGGGTAATAACGTTGTTCTTTCAAGAAAGCCCAATGTCTTACTGTGAACGTTTAAAAAGTGGGGAATACTTGTACTTGAGCATTGCTGAGGGAGGAGATGTGAAAGGTTCTCCCAGACACAAACCTCAGCAGATCCACGAGGAAAGGCACATTCCTCAGCATGTGGAACACGGACTACCTCCTACACCCAGAAACCCTCTCCTTCCCCTCGATCAGGACAACCCACAACAGCTGGGAGTTACCCCAACTCCTCCGTTCTCCTGCTCCTAATAGCTAACCCATCAGCAAATCCTGTGAGCTCCATCTTCAAAATGGACCCAGAATAGGTCTAACCACTCCATCCAAGGCCACCTGTCTGGTCCACAGTGCCTGAGTTCCTGGAAAAGCTTCGTCATTGACCTGCCTTGCCATCTTCAACCCTCTGTCATCTGTTCTCAACACTGTAGCCAGGATGGCCCAGTGAAACAGGGTCTCATGGGGTTATAGCCCTGGAATGGTTTTTTCTGTCACCTCTCTGAGGCCATGTCCTAAGCTGTCTCCTGTGGCCACAGGGCCTTCTTGCTGCTCCTGGACATACCTGAAATTCTCCTGCCCCAGAGCCTTTGCACATGCTTTCCCTTCTGGTAAGAATGCTCTTGATGTGTTCTCACTCACCTTCGGAGAAGTCTGAGTTGGAGTGACAGGAACAGAAGATGAGGCTGTGTGTTGTGTGAGGATGGTAGCCCAGAAGAATGTTCTCTGCCAGCTCACAGCCTGTGCCTCCCTTGCCCTCAGCCAGGAACTTGCACACAGCCCTAACCTGTCACAACTCTCACCCAGGAGACCCACAGCCACCCCTGCCCAAACCCTGCTGCAGAATGCATTCAGCTCTCCTCTGGGACCCCTGTCAGCTTTACCCAGACCTGGAACTCCCCTGTCTCCTGCAAAGCTCCCGGATTCCACCTCTGCTTCCAAAATCGCAAGGCTTTCATGAGAAAGCTATAATGCTAATTATTGAAAGTTTCGCACCTGCTTTCCCATTCTGTTGCCTCTCTCTCCACCTTCTTTCCTACCTGTGCAAACTGTAACATATCAGTGGAACATGAACATGCTCGGAGACCTGAATCTTTCATTGCGGCTTTCTGAGGACTCCTTATGTGATAAGAAACTAGTGTATCCTACAACAGGGTGTTTTACAACTCTCATCTATAGAATAGTACAGCCCAAATCACTACAATTTTACCTCACTCTTCATGAAGCAGAACACTTTTTCCTTTCTTCTTTTACTTAAATTCCAGTTAGTTCACATGCCATGGAATATTTGCTTCAGGAGTAGGATTTAGTGATTCCTCACCTGCATACAGTACCCGGTGCTCATCACAAGTGCCCTCCTTAATACCCCTCACCCATTTAACACTTCCCCCCACACCCTTGCCCTGCAGCAACACTCAGTTTGTTCTCCAAGGTTGAGTCTATTTCCTTGTTTGCCTCTCTCATCACCCCTCAACTCTCTTCATCTGTTTTTTTTCTGAAATTCCACAAGCATGAGAGCATAGGATATTTCTCTTTCCTCAATGATTTTGCTTAGCTCAATACACTCTAGGTCCATCTGCATCCTTGCAAATGGTAAGATTTCATTCTTTTTGAAGCTGGGTCATATTCCATTATATATATGCATCCCACTTCTGCTTTATCCATTCATCAGTGCATGGACTTTGGGATTCTCTCCATAGTTTGGCTACTGTGGACATTGCTGCTATAAACATCATGGTGCATGTACCCCCTTTGAATCTGCATTTTTGTATCCTTTGGGTAAATACCTAGGAGAGCAATTGCTGGATCATGGGGTTGTTCAATGTTTAACTTTTTGAGGAACCTCCACACTGTTTCCCAGACTGGCTGCACCATTTGCATTGCCACCAACAGGATGGGAGGGTTCCCCTTTAAGCAGAACATTATCTGCCGGCAATTTCATAAGAGGAAACAAAACCTCTGGGAGATGCACCCAGGGTCAGGCAAGCAGTTGCAGACTTCACCCCAAGGCTCCTGACGCCAAGCCCCTTGAAGCCACTAGCATGCCACTATCCAAAAGAATTCCCAGACTCTCCTTCTGACTCCACCACCAAAGAAACTACAGAGAGAATATGGCACCTCAAAATATCGAGATAATACATTTAGTAAAACTAGAAAGTCAAGCTCAACTTTTAAAAAGGAACAGGCCAGTTTGGATAATTTTGAATTTTCCCTCCACCCTAATTTTAACTCTTCTGATGAATAAACTAATCCATGATGAAACATCACCGTTGTCAAATGACATCATCCAAGTCTGTATCAGATGAAAATAAGCCACCTAACTCTAGATGCTGGTCACTCAACTATATCTTAGGCCCAATTGAATAAACACTGTTAGATGAAGGAACAAATTAGATGTTACAAACAGGCACAGAGTGAATCTCACCTTCCTTTTCTAACAAAAGAGGGTTGCTAGGAAACAGATGGGCAAAATACATTTGTAAGCAATAAATGGACAGAGAAATTGTGATCCCCTGCAAAGTTCTACCTGCAGGGAAACTAAGTAATTCTTGTACCAAACCCAGAATGCTGACAGCTACTTCAATTTTACTTTGTGGCTCAACTAGAGAAAAGAGAAAAGCCTAGGAGGTTTTGGGATAAAGAGTGGTTTTACCTCCAGCCCTGACATAGATAGGACATTTTGCCAAGCAAAGCTATGCTTTCTCTGAGCACTGGTGTCCTGTGACAAGCTGCCTTGCTGACTCCGATGCTGACGTTCAAAACCTCGGGTGTCTAGGAGCCAGAGCAGAGAAGTGCTGTCAGCTGGGGAGAAGAAGGCACCTCTGACCTAAAGCCTGCACACCTGCTTCAGTTTCTGGGTGAAGGGGCAACACATACTTGTTGTTTATCAGTAATTATCTTCATTCTCCATAGACCAATGACCTTGCCTTTTCTGGAAGGCAGACTTACTCTTCTAAAGAAACCCTCAATTCGTCTATTCCCAATGCAACTAGAGTGGGGTCTGGTTTATGCCCGCCTCCAGGCCCCCACCTGGAGGATTTTCCTGCATGATTCTAATAGCCAATTACCACTAACCCGGGGGCACACGGGGCATAATGCTGAAGTTGGGGGACGACTCTGGGGCATGCTACTGCCACACCTGTGCCTGGGGACCAGGGCACACCCTGCTGAACTCAGGGTACTGCTCAAGATGCATCACCTGCACTGTGTCAGAGAACTGAAGGTGGGGATTGTGTGAAGTCCTTACCCGCACTCTTCCCGGGGAACAGGGGAAACCTTGAAATTCTGCAACCCATCCCACAAAAGCTCAGGTGAGTGGGTGTCCTGGAGTTCACGGGTATGGGGAATAAGGTCAGTTGAGGACATGGGGCAGAAGAGACTTTAAAGGGAAAAAGAAAACTCACCTGAGTCCCCACAAGGAACCCTCTCCACATGCCCTTCCAGAACCCTGCCTCCCACCTGGGGTGCACCCTACCCCCGGACCCCCACCCCAGTGCTCGCTGCTCACTCACCAGCAGGGATCTCCACAGGGCAACTCTCTCTCTCTCTCAGTGCCCCTTCTTTGCCCTAAGTCTGCAACCTACTGTGAATCTGGGACTGCCCACAGAGACATAGCTCCACCCCCAAGCGGTGAATGGTTGGGGAGGGTGGTGCCTGAGCCCCTTGGATGCTGGGCAACCCGCCCTCAAGCCCCTGGAACCCTGAAAGTGCAGGGGGCCCAAGAGGCGCCTGCTCGACCCAACACCCGGCACAGGCATGGGTGGGGTCGTGGGCCAGGGTCCCCCCCCACACCTGGCCCCTTCCAGGGACCCCTCTAGCTGCAGACCACCGTCAGAGTCCTGCCCCTTCCCTTTCTGCACCAGCCCTCCCTGCTGGGGTGTGCCTGGTTCTGGGCAAGGCTCTCAGACCCTCCAAGGCTTGGGCTTTAGGAAATGCAATGTTTTTATGCATTTTCAGTATGTACATGTCAGTATGACTTTAATCTTATGGGAGCCAAAGAGGTTCTTTATTTTCTCTTATCTTTATGTTGGCATTTTTGGTTATTGTTTTCTTCTCGAAGCAGATGTACAACATGTGCTTGGGGCAGAAATAGGGCCCATGCTTTCAGGTTTTGCCCAGTCATTTTGAGCCGGGTAAAATGTTAAAGGATAGCTTCCCTGGGAGCCCAGGATCAGGGCCCACAGATGATATAAGATAAAAATTACTTTTATCATTATAATTACTCCTAAATGGAGGAATTTGAGACAAAAGCACCTTCACAAGAGTACCAAGAAATCAAAATGATGCCCACAGAAGGCTACCTGCTCCATGGTCAGCACAGGTAACAGAAGTGTTCACAGTCTCTGGACTCCTGCCCTTCTCTTGCCCAAATCTCTAAAGCACACAGAACACTTAAAATCAGAATTGTAGAACTGCTAGACACCTTAGAGATGTCTGGCACCATTCCCTTGGACTGCAGAATAAAACACAGTAGCTCGTTGTCACAAACTAATTTCAACATGAAGTGCCCCCTGGATGCCCTAAGTTCTTTCTCTGCAAATGTTGACTAATGTAAGTCACAGTCATACCATTTAAAAACTACAATGGCTGGGAAGTCATCGTAGGTAAGGGAATATTTTAGCCATGTTTATAAGCATTGGCTCACTTTGTAGAAGAGGCTGAGCTGAGTGTTTTTAAATACTATTTCAGGTACAAGAGAGGAGTTAAGATGGTGGAGGAGTAGGAGACCCCTTTTTCAGCAGGTCCCCTGAGTTGAGCTGGATAGGTACCAGACCAGCCTAAACAACCACGGAATCAGCCTGAGAGGCAGGAAGATACATCTGGATCTCTACAAATGAACATCTCCAGCGCTGAGTATTGAGGTATGAAGCGGGGAGCCTTGAAACCGGGCACAGATATCAGAAGATAAACGGAAGGGGGGGGGGGGAGCCACCATGTTCTGGCGCCCGGAAGCAGCAACCACCTGCACCAGGGAGCGGGCAGACTCATGGATGGCACACAGGAGAGAGTGGACTGAGACCGGTGAGCCCAGAGCGTACGCCACCAGGCTTCTCCTGGAACACCGGAATCCCGGTGTGCTCACCAGGCATAGACTGAGACCAGGAGACCCGGGAGCCCACGGGGCGGCTGGCGGCTGGCAGGCCACCTGCACAGGGGATTTGGCGGACTTGCAGTAGGCACCTGCGAAACAGCAGACTGAGACCCTGAACCAGGTGCCGGAGCCACCAGGCTTCTCATGGAACTCTGGAATCCCGGTGTGCTCAGGGGATCCAGACTGAGACCAGGAGCTTCCAGAGAGAGATCAGGTCGTCTGGCGGCTGGCAGCATTAGAAACACAAAGGACAGAGATGCACTAGCCCCGGAATTGAGGCCAGGGACACCAGATGTGGGGCGCACATCCCAGGATGCTACAGGGTTGAGCAGCACCAACAGTAATGGAGTTAAAGTGGCCAGAACAAGGGTGGAGAACGGGCTGCATTCCCTCTGTTCTGTGACAATTCAGCCTCTGCTGCTCTGACTCTCAGAAGAGGCACAGCAGATCACCAGAGAAAGCCGCCAGGGAACAAAAGCCTGGAAATACTGGCCCAGAGCGTGCCCACCCCCATTCACCCTTGCAGGGGACACGGAAACTCTACCCAAACAGGGTTGCCTGAGTATGGGCATGGGAAAATACAAACTCTTAACAATAGAGAACAAATGGATGGTTACCAGAGAGGAGGTGGATAGAGGGATGAGTGAAATAGATGAAGCGGATTAAGAGGACACTTTTCTTGATGACCACTGAGTAATATATAGAATTACTGAATCACTCTATTGTACACCTGAAATGAATGTAACACTGTATGTTAGCTCTACTGGAATTAAAATAAATTTTTTAAAAAGATTTTTCTTTCAGGAACCTCTTTGAAAAAGCTTTTCCTGTGCACTGTGCATAAGCCCTACTTGGGAGGATTCACTCTACAATAATTATTTACTCTATGCCTCGAATTCAGATTTCACTGAGTTCTTACTGTGGATCCCAGCCCACGGGAGCCATGGTCCTTTTCTGTCCAGGTTCAGCACCTATGCATTCAAGATTGGAAGTAGAGACACATGTCACTTCACAGTCCAGAAAGCTATTATTGTTTCTGTTTCAGTGTGAGAGAGTCACAGACTTTGGGACAGGTTTCAGAGCAGGTTTATTATGGATCCTGGATCTCTACTTCAATATTCATTGCCTGGATCCATTTGGCTAATAGGTTCCCTGTGGATGGGCTTGCTTCCAAGCACATACATGGAAGATGCAACGGTGGGTGGGCTTGGTGCGGGACAGGAAGAAGATCAAAAACAGACAAGGGTCCAACCCCTCCCCTGATCCAGGAACTGCTACAGGAGAGGGTACAGGAGGTAGAATCCATGCAAAACTCCAAGGTCACCAGCTGAATACAGAAGGCATAAGTCAAGGGATCTGGAGATGCAGGGGTTGAAGGCTGCTCTGAGCTACCTCTGGGAGGAAGGGAGGGAAGGAATGAGGAGACACTGCCTGCCCCTGGCCCATGCCAGCTGCCCACCACTCCAACACACATCAGTCTACACAACTGACACAGCCTGGGCTCAGGATGGGCTGGCTCGGGTCCCTCAATCCTCAGTGGGACAGCTGGCCTCAGGGCTCAGAGACATGCTGAGGGAGATGAGAGGGAAAGCTGTCCCACCCAGGTCATTACCTCCATGAGCAGACAGCCCTTCAGAACTGCTAAAAAAAAAAAAAAAACCCCACTAACGGGGTTGAAAGACATGCCATGGATGAACTAAGGCATAGAGATATGTAAAATAATATTCATTTTTAAGTTCAGAGCTGTCCGCTCAGAAAGTTGGGAGAGCTTCCCTGAAGAAGACTGAGGGGAGGGCAGGCCATGCTGAAAAGGGAGACATGGCTCTCCTGATTGGGGACCTGCATCCCCCTTCCAGGGCAGGGCATCATCCTCGCATCACCCGAGATCCATGGAAGTGTTCCATCAGGGCCAGATGTTTGTCTCGAGAAGGGTACCCTGGCATCAGACTGCACAGGGCACCAGGGACGAGGGCCAGATGGAGGACGGACAATACCCCGGAGGCCATGGGGCAAGAGCAGAGGCACATGACCTTGAAGATGATGATGAAAAGCAGGAGGTGGCAGCATGGAGCTGGCACGAAGTACCATGGGAGCAGTGCCCAAAGCTACACTGACTGGGTGCCTCCTGGCCAGGTGTGGCTGACTTCAGTGGGCTCCAGACTAGACCTGACCACAAGTCTAGGAAGTGTGCACCACCCCAGGCCTCCTCTCCCCTTGCGGCTGCTAGGAATCACAGTCACAGACGCTGGGCAGCTTTCGTGGAAACCAAGCAGTGGCTCCCCCGCACGCTGCACCTCTGGTGGTGGTCCAGTGCGACCCTCATGCCTGGCCAGACACTGATGTCTACCTGTCTCCACACAAATCCACAGACAGGAGGGTGTCCCTGAATTCCACAGCACCTGATGAGACAGATCCACAGAACCCAACACCCAGTGGGTCACTCGGGACCTCACCTATGGTCATGGAGCTCACCATACCTTATTTCTGTCACTTCCCACAGAAAGCCTGTTTCTGATCCCCCACAATACCATACATCCTGGTTGCTGACCTGGGGTCATGCCATGAACCCACATGGCACCTTTCTTTAAGTGAAGGCTATGCCTACACCTCCTAGAAAATATTTCTAATGAAGTACAAGTCCATCAGGACTACGGTGTGAACAGTAGCACACAGCCTGCATGGTAGTAGTCAGTAATTCTAACAAGGGTTAACCCCACCCCCATCTCACAAAACCTTCCTCCGTCCCACGGAACTCATGCTCTGCCCTCAGAAAACCCTCCAGGAAACAAACCTTTATCTGAATGCTCTCTTCACCTTCTGCTTCAAATCTTGTCCAACCACAATGATATGAAACTAGAAATCAGTCTCAAGAAAAAAATGGGACAGTCAAAAATAGGTGGAGATTGGGGGGCCTGGGTGGATCAGTTGTTAAGGATCTGCCAGGATCCTGGGATTTAGCCTGGAATCAGGCTCCTTGCTCAGCGGGAAGCCCGCTTCTCCCTCTCCCACCCCCCTGCTTCCATTCCCTCTTTCAGTGTCTCACTCTCTGTCAGATACCTAAATAATCTTAAAAAAATATGTGGAGATTTAACAACAAGCTACTGAACAACCAACAGTCAAAGAAGAAATCAAAAAAGATTTTAGAAGTACCTTGACACTGAGGAAAAAGGCAACTTACAAAAACATAAGGGATGCAGCAAAAGTAGCTTTATGGGGGACATTCATAGAAACTCAAGTCTTCATCAATCCATGAGAATGGTCTCCAATAAACAACTTGATTTATGTGGTAAAGAAGTAGAAAATAAAACAACAAACAAAGCCCCAAATTAGTAGAAATAAGGAAATAACAAAAAGGAATGCATAAATAAATCTAACAGAGACTAAAAAGACAAAAAAAAAATGAAAGTGAGAGCTGCCTTTTTTGGAAAGATAAACAAAACTGACAAACTTAGCTAGACTCACCAAGAAAGACAGAGGACTCGAATACAATCAGGAAAGAAAGATAATGGATTCCTGTATCATATCAAAATCAAAAGAACTCTTTAAACTTGGACACAACAACTTCTTGCAAGCCACGTCTCTAAAGGCAAAGGAAATAAAAGCAAAAAAGGAACTATTGGCACTTCACCAAGATAAAAAGCTTCTGCAGGGCAAAGCAAACGATCAACAAAACAAAAAGTCAACCTATGGAATCGAAGAAGATATCTGCAAATGATATTACAGATAAAGGGCTAGTATCCAAGATCTATAAAGAACTCCTCAAACTCAACACCCAAAAATGGGCAGAAGACACAAAGAGATACTTCTCCAAAGAAGACATACAAATGGCCAACAGACACATGAAAAAATGCTCCACATCACTTGCCATCAGGCAAATACAAATCAAAATGACAATGAGATACCACCTTATACCAGTTAGAATGGTTAAAATTAACAAGGCAGGGGGCACCTGGGTAGTACAGAGGTTAAGCATCTGTCTTCGGCTAAGGGCGTGATCCTGGCATTACGGGATCGAGCCCCACATCAGGCTCCTCTGCTATGAGCCTGTTTCTTCCTCTCCCACTCCCCCTGCTTGTGTTCCCTCTCTCGCTGGCCATCTCTATCTCTGTGGAATAAATAAATAAAATCTTGAAAAACAAATTAACAAGACAGGAAATTACAAAAAGTCAGAGAGTATGTGAAGAAAGGGGAGCCCTCTTACACTACTCGTGAGAATTCAAGCTGGTACAGCCACTTTTGAACAATATGGAGGTTCCTCAAGACATTAAACACAGAGCTATCCTATGACCCACCAATTGCACTACTGGGTATTTACCCTATAGACACAGAGTAATGAAAAGAAGGGGCACCTGTATCCCAATGTTCATAGCAACAATGTCCATAATAGCCAAACTGTGGAAGGAGCCAAGATGTCCTTCAGCAAATGAATGGACGAAGAAGATGTGGTTCATCTATACAATGGAATATTACTCAGTCATCAGAAAGGATGAATAC